>NC_083237.1:58384149-58684149 GCF_032191835.1 Heteronotia binoei
ATAGACACCTGAACAACACCCAAACAGTATACTCAAGATTGCTACAGCACATTGTCTCCAGATTTTAATGCAGTAATTCAGAGCAAGAGGTGTCAGTTATAAGAGGCCGTTAAATAAACAAAATATTGCAAAAGCACTAACGTTTCAAACATGTTTGATTTATCTGCGGTACCTGGCATTACATTTTATGACAGGCATGGCCCAGCCCGACAAGGTCTCAAGATAGGGTGGCCAGACCGTCCCGGTCTCCCGGGACATTCCCGGATCTGGCCACCCAATCCCGGATCCCGGGCTGCCTATACCGGGACCATTAAAGGTCCCGGTTTAGGCAGCCCAGGAGCCGGTGGCCGCGGGCGGGGAAGGCGGGGAGTGAGGGAGGGAGCGTCCCTGCGCCTGCGCAGGGCCCCTGCGCACGCGCAGGGACGCTCCCACCCTCACTCCCCGCCCGCGCGCGGGGCCCGGCGGCAGTGGTGGAGGCCTCTCCGTAGCCTCCGCTGGTCGCTGGAAGCCCTCCAGAGACTCTGGAGGGCCTCCAGCGACCAGCGGAGGCCGCGGAGAGGCCGCGGGGCACCCGGCGCTGGTCCCGGAAGGCCTTCCAGAGCCTCTGGAAGGCCTTCGGGGACCAGCGCCGGCCAGCGAAGGCTTCCCCGCGGCCTCCGCTGGTCCCTGGAGGCCCTCCAGAGTCTCTGGAGGGCCTCCAGGGACCAGCGGAGGCCGCGGGGAAGCCGCGGGGCACCCGGCGCTGGTCCCGGAAGGCCTTCCAGAGGCTCTGGAAGGCCTTCCGGGACCAGCGCCGGCCAGCGAAGGCTTCCCCGCGGCCTCCGCTGGTCCCTGGAGGCCCTCCAGAGTCTCTGGAGGGCCTCCAGGGACCAGCGGAGGCCGCGGGGAAGCCGCGGAGCAGCCGGCGCTGGTCCCTGGAGGCCTCCAGAGGCCAGCGCCGGTATCGGAGAGGCCCGGCGCTGGTCCCTGGAGGCCTCCAGAGGCCAGCCCCGGCAGCTCCCTCCCTCCCTCGCCGCGAGGCCGCCGCCGGAGGACCCCCCGCCGCCGCCGCTGGATCCGCCGCCCTGGATTAAGGTAAGGGGGCCGAAAGCGGGGGGGGGGGGCGGGGGGCGGCCTTCCTTTCTTCCCTCCCTCCTCCCTTCCTTCCTTCCTTTCTTCCTTCCTTCCTTCCCTCACTCCCTTCCCTTCCTTCCTTCCTTCCCTCCCTCCCTCCTCCCTTTCTTCCTTCCTTCCCTCACTCCCTTCCCTTCCTTCCTTCCCTCCCTCCTCCCTCCCTTCCTTTCTTCCTTCCTTCCCTCCCTCCCTTGCCTTCCTTCCTTCCCTCCCTCCTCCCTTCCTTTCTTCCTTCCTTCCCTCCCTCCCCCCTTCCTTCCTTCCTTCCCTCCCTCCCCCTTCCTTCCTTCCTTCCCTCCCTCCCTCCCCCTTCCTTCCTTCCTTCCCTCCTTCCCTCCTTCCTTCCTTCCTTCCCTTCCTTCCTCCCTCCCTTCCCTTCCTTCCTTCCCTCCCTTCTTCCTTTCTTCCCTTCTTCCCTTTCTCCCTTCCTTCCTTCCTTCCCTCCCTCCCTCCTTATGTTGTTATGTGATGCAGAGTGTTGGACTGGATGGGCCACTGGCCTGATCCAACAGGGCTTCTCTTATGTTCTTATGTGACGCAGAGTGTTGGACTGGATGGGCCACTGGCCTGATCCAACAGGGCTTCTCTTATGTTCTTATGTGATGCAGAGTGTTGGACTGGATGGGCCACTGGCCTGATCCAACAGGGCTTCTCTTATGTTCTTATGTGACGCAGAGTGTTGGACTGGATGGGCCACTGGCCTGATCCAACAGGGCTTCTCTTATGTTCTTATGTGACGCAGAGTGTTGGACTGGATGGGCCACTGGCCTGATCCAACAGGGCTTCTCTTATGTTGTTATGTGATGCAGAGTGTTGGACTGGATGGGCCACTGGCCTGATCCAACAGGGCTTCTCTTATGTTGTTATGTGACGCAGAGTGTTGGACTGGATGGGCCACTGGCCTGATCCAACAGGGCTTCTCTTATGTTGTTATGTGATGCAGAGTGTTGGACTGGATGGGCCACTGGCCTGATCCAACAGGGCTTCTCTTATGTTGTTATGTGATGCAGAGTGTTGGACTGGATGGGCCACTGGCCTGATCCAACAGGGCTTCTCTTATGTTATTATGTGACGCAGAGTGTTGGACTGGAGGGGCCACTGGCCTGATCCAACAGGGCTTCTCTTATGTGACAATACTGACTTTGGTGGACCCAAGCACTGATTCAGTGTAAGGGAGCTTTGCGTTTGTGTCTTCTAGTGCAATTTTGTTCTCAGATCCTGTATTTACTTCATCAGTATATGGGATAAGGCACTTTCTCAACTGTGCTGCATAATGCAGCCTATTTATTTTGTCCTGTTGGCTCTGTTGGCTCTATCTGCGCCACCTTCATCACTTTCGGGGTGTGGATCCCCCAGTGGAGTGGTCTCCCGACTCCCTCCGCCGGCTGTTTCTGATAGCCCTGCGCCCCCTCTTTCATTTGATATGTGTCCTGTGCGGGTGCCACCCTCCCGCCGGGAGATGCCGCAAAATGAGCCCCCTTGAGGCTTATGGCGGCAGGGCTCGGGGGAAGCGAGCTAGACTGCTGTTCTTTTGAGGGGTTATAGAGTGTTTCGAGCCCGTCCCTGTGGCATCGGTCCCATCATTGTGGGGCCCAGGGGGCCGGCGCAGCGGCACGCTGAAGCAGCCTGTCGGTCACTTCCAGGTTCCTGTCCTGCATCTTGACCGGTGTTATTAGTGACAGGCTGCTTCGGCGTGCCGCTGCGCCGGCCCCCTTGGTCCCACAACGATGGGACCGATGCCACAGGGACGGGCTCGAAACACTCTATAACCCCTCAAAAGAACAGCAGTCTAGCTCGCTTCCCCCGAGCCCTGCCGCCATAAGCCTCAAGGGGGCTCATTTTGCGGCATCTCCCGGCGGGAGGGTGGCACCCGCACGGGACACATATCAAATGAAAGAGGGGGCGCAGGGCTATCAGAAACAGTCAGCGGAGGGAGTCGGGAGACCACCCCACTGGGGGATCCACACCCCGAAAGTGATGAAGGTGGCGCAGATAGAGCCAACAGAGCCAACAGGACAAAATAAATAGGCTGCATTATGCAGCACAGTTGAGAAAGTGCCTTATCCCATATACTGATGAAGTATATACAGGATTTGAGAACAAAATTGTTTCCGGCGGTGATATTTGGGGGATTTTTGGGGACGTCACAGGAAGTGCTGTGAAGTCACTTCCTGTTTCCGGCAGGTGACGCGGGGAAATGATGTCACAGGAAGTGATGCCACTTCCTGTTTCCGGTGGTGGCATGACATCACCGGAAGTGACGTCACTTCCTGTTTCCGGCGGCGCGCGCGCGAAGCGCGCACACCCCCCCCCCCCCAGTGTCCCTGGCTGGCCTTCAGACATTATGGTCACCCTATCTCAAGATCCGGCTCTCATAACAAATGAGTTTGACATCCCTGCTCTAGCATTTAAGCAAAACTCTATGGTTTAGCCATAGTGTTTTGCCCAAATTCCAGAGCACCCCTGCAGTCCGCCAGTGATGTGCTGACAGCATTTCCAGACACACGAGTGACATCACTGTGTCAGAACACTACTGATTTTCCCTCTCAGTTTTGGTTCCATTCCCCCCCCCCTTGCTGACCAGCTGGGCAATGGCAGGAAGTGCCTACTGGGCATTGCCCACCCTCACCAGGCCTTTACAGGGTGTATACGGACTGCATAGCACACCATAATACAGTCACCATCCTCATGCAATACATATAAGCAATTGCTAGTAGAGCACGCCATTGTTCGCTAAAAGGCTTGGCCGGACTTCTTTTCTTAAGCATTTGCTTTTTCCCATTCTGGTAACAGGCCAAGAGAATAAAATACTGTCTGGGCAGCAGCCCTATGAGGAATACTTTAACCTGCGTAATGTCTCTGTGTCAGGCTACCATTAAAGATGCAGCAGCATGAACTTTTTTTTTCATTTGGAAAGCTTTTCTCCTTGAAGGAGAGAAAGAGAGAGAGACACACACAGCGAGAGCATGCTCTGACTCCTTGCAACTGGCTTCTAGCCTTATGCCTTTTGTGATCACACACGCTAAATAATGCACTTTCAATCCCCATCCGATGCACTTTCCGACTGGATTTTACTGCGTGAACTGGCGAAATCCAGTTGGAAAGTGCATTGAATGGGGATTAAAAGTGCATTATTTAGTGTGTGTGTGTGATCACAAAAGGCAGCATGGTGCCACTCAGGATGATCCATTCATTCATCCCACCTCCAGTTTGGAGCCGGTGCCTGGGGAAGGCAGAGTACTCAGTGGGGATGTGGTACCACTCTAGGACTTCCATTTCTCTGCATCTCTATGGTGTACCATACAGTCTATTCTCCAAGTCTGCCACTGAAACAGCATGGACAAAGTTGCAAGGAAAACGTGGAATGGATTTTCCGTTAAGGTCTCTGGGTCCTATCTGTCTGGGCACAAAGACCTTAATGGAAAATCCACTCTGCATTTTCTTTGCAGCTTTGTTTCCTGCTGCAGCCAGACAAGGGAGCAGGAAACTCATAGCCTCAGAGCTTCAAAGAGTAAGGACAGATGAGGAAAGGGGGTGAAAAGAGCCCATTGGGCCTGATTAAAGCCCTGGGCTATCCAGTTTGGTATCTATCCAGTTTGGAGAGCCAGTTTGGTTTAGTGGTTAAGTGTGCGGACTCTTATCTGGAAGAACCGGGTTTGATTCCCCACTCCTCCACTTGCACCTGCTGGCATGGCCTTGGGTCAGCCATAGCTCTGGCAGAGGTTGTCCTTGAAAGGGCAGCTGCTGTGAGAGCCCTCTCCAGCCCCACCCACCTCACAGGGTGTTTGTTGTGGGGGAGGAAGGTAAAGGAGATTGTGAGCCGCTCTGAGTCTCTTTGGAGTGGAGGGCAGGATATAAATCCAATATCTTCTTCATCTTCTTCTTCCCTGCAATAGAGTTTAGAATACTAAAGCGACTGGCGATGTGATGACATCATTTCTGGTTATGTAGCTGGAAATGACATCATCATGTCGCCAAACACCTTTCTGTTAATCTGTACCCCGCAAAACCTCCCAAAGTGGGAAAATCCAAACTGCCTTAGATCTTCAGTGTAACTCATATCTTGCCCATAAGGGAGAAAATAGAAAGAGATTGATCGTTTGTATTTATCTCTTGCATGTAGGGGAAAGGGGCAAGGTTGGGCCAGGCACCCGTATATTTTCTCTGGATCAAGGTAAGAATCTGGGCAAATGTAATATCTTTTTAGCTGTGTTAGGTTTTGGGGATTTTTCTAGATTGGCATTTCTAATGGAATGTTAATATATTTTAATTAATTACTATTTGAAACTCTGCGATTGTTGATAGATTTACTGTATTTTATCGTATTGTGGTTACCCGCTTTGCGTACTCAGCTGGTTAGAAGAATACTTCAAATCAGGGGGGAGAGTTGTAGAAAAAGCCCAGCAGGAACTCATTTGCATATTAGGCCACACACACACCCCAATGCCATGCCAGCCGGAACTGTGTTCCTGGGTGTTCCTGCTAAAAAAAAAACTAAAGCCCTGGTTCAAATAAGTGACTGAAAATGGAAATGCTTTGCTGTTTTTGCTCTATGTTTTGGCTTCCCTCTCTCTGGGCGGGTTAGGATGGACGAGGAACTTGGCCATCCCGTTTTCCCTCTGTTCCCAGAAAATGCAGCCTGCCACACTTTCTCCCCCATCCCTCACCACACACACATAGAAGCAATTGAAAAGTGGAGCAGCATGGGGTCCACACAAGGTCACAGCATCCCCGGAAGACATAATTGCCAAGCGGCTTCTGAGTAATCACATTGGGGGGGGGGGGGGCGGGGGGGCAGAAGCATCCTTCTGGATCTGGAACCGATCCACAGTGGTCCTGACAGGTGGAGCTGTGTAACCCAGTGCTGCGTCTGGGGAGGGGGGGGGGCACATCAAGCTGGGGCTTCCACCGAGTGATGCCCTGTCAGATTTCATTGTCCTGGTTTTCCTTGAACCGCCCTGATGTGCCCCCCCCACCAATTTCCTGCCTGTAACTTTTCTCGCACAAATAAAAGATCAGACATAATGACAGCAGAAGTGAACGTTTGCAGATTTTCACCATTAACAAAGCTCGGGGGGTGTTGCGACGATCTTGCTTTCTGCTTGGTGGGCACGATGAGGCAGACTGCTGCGTTAAGAAGAAGACTGCAGATTTATACCCCGTGCTTCTCTCTGAGACTCAGACCATCTTACAGTCTCCTTTCCCTTCCTCCCCCACAACAGACACCCTGTGAGGTGGGTGGGGCTGGAGAGGGCTCTCACAGCAGCTGCCCTTTCAAGGACCTCTGCCAGAGCTATAGCTGACCCAAGGCCATTCCAGCAGCTGCAAGTGGAGGAGGGGGGAATCAAACCCGGTTCTCCCAGATAAGAGTCCACGCGCTTAACCGCTACAGGGGAAGAAGGTCTATGAGAGCTATGGCTGACCCAAGGCCATTCCAACAGCTGCAAGTGGAGGAGAGGGGAATCAAACCTGGTTCTCCCAGATAAGAGTCCGCACACTTAACCACTACAGGGGAAGAAGGTCTATGAGAGCTATGGCTGACTCAAGGCCATTCCAACAGCTGCAAGTGCAGGAGGGGGGAATCAAACCTGGTTCTCCCAGATAAGAGTCTATGCACTTAACTGCTACAGGGGAAGAAGGTCTACGAGAGCTATGGCTGACCCAAGGCCATTACAACAGCTGCAAGTGGAGGAGTGGGGAATCAAACCTGGTTCTCCCAGATAAGAGTCCGCGCACTTCACCACTACACCAAACTGGCTCTCTATTAGAGCTATGGCTGACCCAAGGCCAGTCCAACAGCTGCAAGTGCAGGAGGGGGGAATCAAACCTGGTTCTCCCAGATAAGAGTCCATGCACTTAACTGCTACAGGGGAAGAAGGTCTATGAGAGCTCTGGCTGACCCAAGACCATTCCAACAGTTGCAAGTGCAGGAGGGGGGAATCAAACCTGGTTCTCCCAGATAAGAGTCTGCACACTTAACCACTACACCAAACTGGCTCTCTATTAGAGCTATGGCTGACCCAAGGCCATTCCAGCAGCTGCAAGTGGAGGAGAGGGGAATCAAACCCGGTTCTCTCAGATAAGAGTCTGCACACTTAACCACTACACCAAACTGGCTCTCTATTAGAGCTTTGGCTGACCCAAGGCCATTCCAGCAGGTGCAAGTAGAGGAGTGGGGAATCAAACCTGGTTCTCCCAGATAAGATTCCGCACACTTAACCACTACACCAAACTGGCTCTCTATTAGAGCTATGGCTGACCCAAGGCCATTCCAACAGCTGCAAGTGCAGGAGGGGGGAATCAAACCTGGTTCTCCCAGATAAGAGTCCACGCGCTTAACCGCTACAGGGGAAGAAGGTCTATGAGAGCTATGGCTGACCCAAGGCCATTCCAACAGCTGCAAGTGGAGGAGAGGGGAATCAAACCTGGTTCTCCCAGATAAGAGTCCGCACACTTAACCACTACAGGGGAAGAAGGTCTATTAGAGCTATGGCTGACCCAAGGCCATTCCAGCAGCTGCAAGTGGAGGAGGGGGGAATCAAACCCGGTTCTCCCAGATAAGAGTCCACGCGCTTAACCGCTACAGGGGAAGAAGGTCTATGAGAGCTATGGCTGACCCAAGGCCATTCCAACAGCTGCAAGTGGAGGAGAGGGGAATCAAACCTGGTTCTCCCAGATAAGAGTCCGCACACTTAACCACTACAGGGGAAGAAGGTCTACGAGAGCTATGGCTGACCCAAGGCCATTACAACAGCTGCAAGTGGAGGAGTGGGGAATCAAACCTGGTTCTCCCAGATAAGAGTCCGCGCACTTCACCACTACACCAAACTGGCTCTCTATTAGAGCTATGGCTGACCCAAGGCCAGTCCAACAGCTGCAAGTGCAGGAGGGGGGAATCAAACCTGGTTCTCCCAGATAAGAGTCCATGCACTTAACTGCTACAGGGGAAGAAGGTCTATGAGAGCTCTGGCTGACCCAAGACCATTCCAACAGTTGCAAGTGCAGGAGGGGGGAATCAAACCTGGTTCTCCCAGATAAGAGTCTGCACACTTAACCACTACACCAAACTGGCTCTCTATTAGAGCTATGGCTGACCCAAGGCCATTCCAGCAGCTGCAAGTGGAGGAGAGGGGAATCAAACCCGGTTCTCTCAGATAAGAGTCTGCACACTTAACCACTACACCAAACTGGCTCTCTATTAGAGCTTTGGCTGACCCAAGGCCATTCCAGCAGGTGCAAGTAGAGGAGTGGGGAATCAAACCTGGTTCTCCCAGATAAGATTCCGCACACTTAACCACTACACCAAACTGGCTCTCTATTAGAGCTATGGCTGACCCAAGGCCATTCCAACAGCTGCAAGTGCAGGAGGGGGGAATCAAACCTGGTTCTCCCAGATAAGAGTCCATGCACTTAACCGCTACAGGGGAAGAAGGTCTATTAGAGCTATGGCTGACCCAAGGCCATTCCAGCAGCTGCAAGTGGAGGAGGGGGGAATCAAACCCGGTTCTCCCAGATAAGAGCCTGTGCACTTAACCGCTACAGGGGAAGAAGGTCTATGAGAGCTCTGGCTGACCCAAGGCCATTCCAACAGCTGCAAGTGGAGGAGTGGGGAATCAAACCCAGTTCTCCCAGATAAGAGTCTGCCCTTTCAAGGACAACCTCTGCTAGAGCTACGGCTGACCCAAGGCCATTCCAGCAGGTGCAAGTGGAGGAGTGGGGAATCAAACCCGGTTCTCCCAGATAAGAGTCCGCGCACATCACCCCTACACCAAACTGGCTCTCCTTAAGAAAGCCCTGGTGTAAACGAAGCCCAGTTGTGCCAGCAGTTCTGCCAGTTCTGCTGGGGCTGCATGTCATGGATCCGTGCCACAGGCAGCAACAGTGGAAATGAGTGTAGGCTGGCTTACCCAGTGCCAGCATCAACTGGCTGCTTTGAAGGATGGACTCTGTAGTGTATCGGCAGCCATACGCGTCCACACGCAGAGGCGACTGGGCGGTCCCAGGCGCCTCCAGCGTGGGGCGCGGAGTCCCCCGCCAATCACCAGCTGTGGCGGGAAGTTTAACAGGTCAGGATTGGCCTGACCTGTCCAGTAGGCTGTACCGGGGATTGTACATAAGCGGGACCTGGCCCGTGTGTTCGCTCTCTTGCAACGTGCTCCTAATAAAGAATGTTGCCCTACTCGCGTCTCCCGATCGAGTACGTTACAGACTCTATGGTATTGTCCCATGCAGAGGTCCCTCCCCTCCCCAAACCCCGCCTTCTCCCAGATCCACCCCCCAAAATCTCCAGGTGTATTCCAACACAGACCTGGCAACCCTAGTCACCAGAGATCTTGGCTGGCCTTCTCTCTCTAGAGAGCCAGTTTGGTGTAGTGGTTAAGCGCATGGACTCTTCTCTGGGAGAACCAGGTTGGATTCCCCCCTTCTCAACTTGCAGCTGCTGGAATGGCCTTGGGTCAGCCATAGCTCTCGCAGGAGTTGTCCTTGAAAGGGCAGCTGCTATACGAGCTCTCTCAGCCCCACCTACCTCACAGGGTGTCTGCTCCAATGTTCTCTCTAAGCTGCAGAGTCTTGTGAGCAAAAATTCTACTTTGTGAGCTACTGGCATGAAAGTGGTGAGCTACCGCATAAAGTAGTGTGCTCTGGGGGGGTCATCCTTCTTGAGCTAAAACAAAAGTGTGTGAGCTGGAGGCTAAAAATCTGTGAGCTAGCTCATGCTAACTCAGATTAGAAGGAACACTCATCTGTTGTTGAAGAGATGGGAAGGTAAAGGAGCTTGTGTGACCACTCTGAGACTCTGAGATTCAGAGTATAGGGCAGGATATAATTACAATATCTTCTTCCTCCTCTTAAAGGGGCCTGAGGAGACTGTCTGAGGGCCAAAGAAATTGTGGAGCCTGCCCAACTTGCTTCCATATGCCGTGGGATACCAAAAGCATCCAATCCTAAAAAGAGTTACACCCTTTGAAGTCCTTCAAAGTCAATGGGTTTGGAAGGCTGGAACTCAGCTTAGAATGGCTCTGTGTGCAGTCTTTCCATCCGATGAGGTGCCTTTCATCTGTGGGAATGGCTTTTTTCTTTTCGGTGGGAATAAGTGTTCTGAATGTTTCATAAATCTAAGGGGCCACGTTTGGGGGGTTGGTTGTTGAAATTTTAATTAAATTTAATTACACTTATGTCTTGTTCTTCCTCGAAATAGCTCAGAGCAGCTCCAAAATAGCTGGATTCAGCATTCAAGTAGCATTGTGTTTTTAGACCATTATGTGGCTTCCTGGGAAGGAGACTGGCTGTACCCCACCCAGGGGGGAAAAACCTGTTCCTCTTTCTCCAGAGAAAGCCCTGCTCTGTGACCCTCCTGCAATTTTATTTTATTTTTTTTGCATTTATTTATTAGATTTTTATCCCACCCTTTCCTGAAGGCTCAGGGTGGATTACAACGATGCTTTTCAATTAGGGTTGTCATCTCTGGGTGGGGAAATTCCTGGGATTTTGGGGGGAGACGCCTGGAGAGGGACTTCAGCAAGGTATGAGGCCATAAAGCAGGGGTGGCCAAACTTGCTTAATGTAAGAGCCACAGAGAATAAACATCAGAAGTTTGAGAGCCGCAAGACGTGGACGTCGGAGGTTTGAGAGCTGCAAACAGGCAGGCAAATAAATGGAGGGGAGAAGAAGAAGAAGATGATGATATTGGATTTATATGAACATATGGAACATATGGATCTGCCTTATACTGAATCAGACCCTCGGTCCATCAAAGTCAGTCTTGTCTTCTCAGACAGGCAGCAGCTCTCCAGGGTCTCAAGCTGAGGTTTTTCACACCTATTTGCCTGGACCCTTTTTAGTTGGAGATGCCGGGGATTGAACCTGGGACCTTCTGCTTACCAAGCAGATGCTCTACCACTGAGCCACTGTCCCTCCCCTGCTCTCCAGGGTCTCAAGCTGAGGTTTTCCACACCTATTTACCTGGACCCTTTTTAGTTGGAGATACCAGGGATTGAACCTGGGACCTTCTGCTTACCAAGCAGATGCTCTACCACTGAGCCCCCGTCCCTCCCCTGCCCTCCAGGGTCTCAAGCTGAGGTTTTTTACACCTATTTGCCTGGACCCTTTTTTGGAGATGCCAGGGATTGAACCGGGCCCTTCTGCTTACCAAGCAGATGCTCTACCACTGAGCCACCGTCCCTCCCCTTAGACATATGAACATATGAAGCTGCCTTCTAGTGAATCAGATCTTGGGTCCATCAAAGTCAGTCTTGTCTACTCAAACGGGCAGTGGCTCTCCAGGGTCCCAAGCTGAGGTTTTTCACACCTATTTGCCTGGACCCTTTTTTGGAGATGCCAGGGATTGAACCTGGGACCTTCTGCTTACCAAGCAGATGCTCTACCACTGAGCCACCGTCCCTCCCCTGCTCTCCAGGGTCTCAAGCTGAGGTTTTTTACACCTATTTGCCTGGACTCTTTTTTGGAGATGCCAGGGATTGAACCTGGGACCTTCTGCTTTCGAAGCAGATGCTCTACCACTGAGCCACTGCCCCTCCCCCCTATACCCTGAATCTCACCCCTGCTCTAGGGGAACTGGTCTCTGTTGCCTAAGGGTAAATTGTAGTAGCCAGAGATCTCCAGGCCAGACCTGAGCGTTGGCAGCCCTATTCTCAATCCCCATTCTTCATTGGTCTAGTAAACACGGAGAAGAGCAGAGATTGTGGATTAAACGAGGAGTTGTTCCAGGATGGAATCAAACTTACCGGTAGCCTGTTGGGAGTCATAAACCGCAGTGCCGGATTAAACCCTGCGGAGGCCCCTCGGCAGTCAAAATCTTTGGGGCCCGCTCGCAAATTATCTCAGAGTCAGAGCGTCTGGCCCGCGACCCGTGGCCCCCACTGCAGCCTGCAGGCACCTTCTCCAAAGACCCTTTGACAAAGCTGCAGGGGAGAGGCATATTTGGTGATGACGCCAGCAGCAGCCGCACCAGGCAAGTCGGGGAACGAGCGGCTCAGTTGCTGGCTGTGCGTGCAGGCTGGGAGGGCTGCAAGCAGGGGGGAAACTAGGTGGGGGGAAGCCAGCCTGGGGCCCCAAAAGGCATGGGGGCTCATAGGACAGTGCCTACTTGGCCTAATTGTTACTCCAACCTTGATAAGCTGCTTCGGAGCAGACAGGGTGGCCGAGTTCCCCTGGCCACTGATGGGGTATAGGGGAGCAGGGTTGCCGAAACCAGGTTGGGAAACTCTTGGAGATGTGGGGATGGAGCCTGGGGAGGGCAGGGACCTCAGTGGGGTAGGAGGCCATAGAGTCCACCCTCCAAAGCAGCCATTTTCTCCAGGGGAACTGATCTCTGTAGGCTGGAGGTGAGCTGTAAGTCCGGGGGATCCCCAGGTCCCACCTGGAGGCTGGCATCCCTCGTGGGCAAAAGGGAACGTTCCCGTCTGAAACTACTTTAGGCTTTGCTGACCGACCACCGCAGTACAAAGGACCCCTGGGAACCAAACATCCTACGATCGAGGCAGATCTGTGGGTTTGTCCCCAAAAATAATGAAAGCGGGGGTGTGGGGGGAAACTAATTAAAGCAGAAAGTGTGTGTGTGTGTTGGGGACTAATTTAAAGAAGAAAAAGATAAACAAAGGTGAAGGGTGCCCAACTGGCTTTTCTTCTAGCAGAGCTGATTTCCTGCCAAAAGGGGGGGGGGGAATCCCCCTAGGGAACAGTCTGTGGGAAAATAAGGTGGGTTACAGCATCCTGTCTTTGCTGTTTCAATCAAGCTCACACTGCTCCATTTATGTATTGGGCAGACTGCTCGGCTTTTTTTGCATCAGGAACTCCTTTGCATATTAGGCCACACCCCCTGATGTAGCCAATCCACCAAGAGCTTACAAGGCTCTTCTTACAGGGCCTGCTGTAAGCTCATGGAGGATTGGCTACATCACAGGGGGGGTGGCCTAATATGCAAAGGAGTTCCTGCTACCAAAAAAGCCCCACAGACCAGTGTTTTAAAAGATGGGTCTTTTATGGCCATTTCTGCTTCGGTGGTGAGATCCTTAGTCAGAAGCAAGTGAGTGGTGTAGTGGTTAAGTGTGCGGACTCTTATCTGGGAGAACTGAGTTGGATTCCCCACTCCTCCACTTGCACTTGCTGGAATGGCCTTGGGTCAGCCATAGCTCTGGCAGAGGTTGTCTTTGAAAGGGCAGCTGCTGTGAGAGCCCTCTCCAGCCCCACCCACCTCACAGGGTGTCTGTTGTGGGGGAGGAAGGTAGAGGAGATTGTGAGCCGCTCTGAGACTCTTCGGAGTGGAGGGCGGGATATAAATCCAAAATCTTCTTCTTCTTCTTCTGAGTGGGCCAAGGTAAGGATGCCAGCCTCCAGGAGGGACCTGGGGATGATTCCTCAGAATTCTAACTAATCTTCAGACTACAGAGATCAGTTCTGGGGAAAATGGATGCTTTGGAGGGTGGACTCTAGGGCATTGTCCCCCACTGAGGTTGCTGTCCTCTGTAGGATCCACCCCAAATCTCCAGGAGTTTCCCGCCCTGGAGATGGCAACCCTATCCTCCATCACCCACCAGTGGCCAGAGGGGATCTGGCAACCTTGGCTGAGGGATACAGAGGTCTGGGCTTTGGAGGGTATTTTTGTATTTTGTACGTGGGGGCGTCTGCACCTGGCCATCATGTCGATGGTGACTGACTCCTATTGGGGGCGTGGAGGATATTCAGAGAGGTAGCTGAATAAAGCCTGCCTCTGCCTACTGCCTCTGGTATTCCAGGGTGGTCTCCCAACCATTTGTTTGTTTATATCCTGTCCTCCCTGCCGATGTGAGCTCAGGGCGGCTTACGTATCAATAAAAGGGATTTTCTTTGTAACAGGAACTCCTTTGCATATTAGGTTACAACCCCCTGATGTAATTGATCCTCCAAGAACTTACGGGGCTCTTCTTATGGGGCCTACTGTAAGCCCCTGGAGGATTGGCAATGTCAGGGGGTTGTAGCGTAATATGCAAAGGAGTTCCTGCTACAAAAAAAAGCCCTGAATAAAATTATTCCATACAACCATTTAAGCAGATATAAACAATGGCATAGTTTTAAAAAAATGTAAAACAATAACGGGTGCTGTATCAAAAATTTTAGATGCTTCAAGATTTGGTTCTGAGATCTATAAAACATATTATTTTATTGTACACATACATAGAATGCAGGTTTGTTAACATTCAAAATTATTCCCCCAAACCTTGTGCTAGGCCTCTATTCCATGCCAAAACAGCCTGATTTCCACCACCAGGGAATTTTGATTTGACCTTCAGCTTATATTATACAATTTAATTTCATGTTTATCCCCTTCATATCACCTGCAAAACTGGAGATTTAAGAACATAATAAGAACATAAGAGAAGCCATGTTGGATCAGGCCAATGGCCCATCCAGTCCAACACTCTGTGTCACAGAAGAACATAAGAGAAGCCATGTTGGATCAGGCCAATGGCCCCTCCAGTCCAACACTCTGTGTCACATAAGAACATAAGAGAAGCCATGTTGGATCAGGCCAATGGCCCATTCAGTCCAACACTCTCTGTGTCACATAAGAACATAAGAGAAGCCATGTTGGATCAGGCCAATGGCCCCTCCAGTCCAACACTCTGTGTCACATAAGAACATAAGAGAAGCCATGTTGGATCAGGCCAATGGCCCATCCAGTACAACACTCTGTGTCACACAGTGGCCAAAAAAAAATTTATATATATATATATTATATCTATACACACACTGTGGCTAATAACCACTGATGGACCTCTGCTCCATATTTTTATGGGGAGGACAGGGACCTCAGGGAGTGATAATGCCACAAAGTCCATCCTCCAATGCATCCACTTTATCCTGGGAAACTGACCTCTGTAATCTGGAGATGAGCTGTGAATCTTGGGGATTTCCAGGTCCCACCTGGAAGCTGGCAACCCTGTGCAAAACGCTGCTGCTGTTGCTGCTGCTGCTTCTTCTTCTTCTTCTTCTTCTTCTTCTTCTTCTTCTTCTTCTTCTTCTTCTTCCTCTTCTTCTTCTTCCTCTTCTTCTTCTTCTTCTTCTTCTTCTTCTTCTTCTTCTTCTTCTTCCTGAGGAAGAACAGGAAGACCACGGTGACATTTCTAGATGCTTTTGTGCACTGATGAGGACTAGAAACTGGCATCCTGATCATTTAATCTTTTTGTTTTGTTTCTCAAGCAAAATTGTACATCAGACCACAGCGGTCTCTGCAGCAGTTGTCTTGTTTTGGGTGCGTTCACACTACGCTAAATAATGCGTTTTGCAACTGAATTTTTGCTATTCTTACACACTAAAAAGCCACACATTATAGCATAGTGTGAACACACCCGCTGTTCCTTTGAAATCATAGATTATTTTTTTGCCAGGCTTGGTGGTCTTAATCAAACTCATTTGTTATGAGGGCCGCATCTGACATAAAGGAGACCTGGTCGGGCCATGTTGGGTCAGGCCATGTGTGTACCTATTTAAAATTAGGTAGCAGAGATATAAACTTTATAAAGGACACAGACAAACACAATTACAGATTTTTTTTAAAAAAAAAGCTTAAAACATTAGCACTTGGTTTAAAGGTGCTTTCTTTGCTCTGTAGCTCCTGTGTGATTGAGCAAGCCTTGCAAAGCAAGCTGTTATGCAGAAGGAAGCAAGAGGGAGGGAGAAGGAAGCAGATGACAGCCAGTTGCTTGAGAGCCTGATAGGAGCCCTCCGGGGGCCTGATTCGGCCCCCAGGCAGCATGTTTGACGCCCCTGTGACTTAATACAAGATTATGCATGGGATAGAGAAGGTAGAGAAAGAAGTACTTTTCTCCCTTTCTCACAATACGAGAATTCGTTGACATTCAATGAAATTGCTGAGCAGGGGGTTAGAATGGATAAAAGGAAGTCCTTCTTCACCCAAAGGTTGATTAACTTGTGGAATTCACTGCCACAGGAGGCGGCGGAGGCTACAAGCATAGCTTCAAGAGGGGATTGGATAAGCATATGGAGCAGAGGTCCATCAGTGGCTATTAGCCACAGCTTATTGTTGGAACCCTCTGTCTGAGGCAGTGATGCTCTATATTCTTGGGGTTTGGGAGGGGCACAGTGGGAGGGCTTCTAGTGTCTTGGCCCCACTGGTGGACCTCCTGATGGAAGTTGGTTTTTTTGGCCACTCTGTGACACAGAGTGTTGGACTGGATGGGCCACTGGCCTGATCCAACATGGCTTCTCTTATGTTCTTATGTGACACAGAGTGTTGAACTGGATGGGCCATTGGCCTGATCCAACATGGCTTCTCTTATGTTCTTCTGTGACACAGAGCGTTGGACTGGATGGGCCACTGGCCTGATCCAACAGGGCTTCTCTTATGTTCTTATGTGACACAGAGTGTTGAACTGGATGGGCCATTGGCCTGATCCAACATGGCTTCTCTTATGTTCTTCTGTGACACAGAGTGTTGGACTGGAGGGGCCACTGGCCTGATCCAACAGGGCTTCTCTTATGTTCTTATGTGACACAGAGTGTTGAACTGGATGGGCCATTGGCCTGATCCAACATGGCTTCTCTTATGTTCTTCTGTGACACAGAGCGTTGGACTGGATGGGCCACTGGCCTGATCCAACAGGGCTTCTCTTATGTTCTTCTGTGACGCAGAGTGTTGGACTGGAGGGGCCACTGGCCTGATCCAACAGGGCTTCTCTTATGTTCTTATGTGACACAGAGTGTTGGACTGGATGGGCCACTGGCCTGATCCAACAGGGCTTCTCTTATGTTCTTCTGTGACACAGAGCGTTGGACTGGATGGGCCACTGGCCTGATCCAACAGGGCTTCTCTTATGTTCTTCTGTGACACAGAGTGTTGGACTGGAGGGGCCACTGGCCTGATCCAACAGGGCTTCTCTTATGTTCTTATGTGACACAGAGTGTTGAACTGGATGGGCCATTGGCCTGATCCAACATGGCTTCTCTTATGTTCTTCTGTGACACAGAGCGTTGGACTGGATGGGCCACTGGCCTGATCCAACAGGGCTTCTCTTATGTTCTTCTGTGACACAGAGTGTTGGACTGGAGGGGCCACTGGCCTGATCCAACAGGGCTTCTCTTATGTTCTTATGTGACACAGAGTGTTGAACTGGATGGGCCATTGGCCTGATCCAACAGGGCTTCTCTTATGTTCTTATGTGACACAGAGTGTTGGACTGGATGGGCCATTGGCCTGATCCAACAGGGCTTCTCTTATGTTCTTCTGTGACACAGAGTGTTGGACTGGATGGGCCATTGGCCTGATCCAACAGGGCTTCTCTTATGTTCTTATGTGACTCAGAGTGTTGGACTGGATGGGCCATTGGCCTGATCCAACATGGCTTCTCTTATGTTCTTATGTGACACAGAGTGTTGGACTGGATGGGCCATTGGCCTGATCCAGCATGGCTTCTCTTATGTTCTTATGTGACACAGAGTGTTGGACTGGATGGGCCACTGGCCTGATCCAACAGGGCTTCTCTTATGTTCTTCTGTGACACAGAGCGTTGGACTGGATGGGCCACTGGCCTGATCCAACAGGGCTTCTCTTATGTTCTTCTGTGACACAGAGTGTTGGACTGGAGGGGCCACTGGCCTGATCCAACAGGGCTTCTCTTATGTTCTTATGTGACACAGAGTGTTGGACTGGATGGGCCATTGGCCTGATCCAACATGGCTTCTCTTATGTTCTTCTGTGACACAGAGCGTTGGACTGGATGGGCCACTGGCCTGATCCAACAGGGCTTCTCTTATGTTCTTCTGTGACACAGAGCGTTGGACTGGATGGGCCACTGGCCTGATCCAACAGGGCTTCTCTTATGTTCTTATGTGACACAGAGCGTTGGACTGGATGGGCCACTGGCCTGATCCAACAGGGCTTCTCTTATGTTCTTCTGTGACACAGAGTGTTGGACTGGATGGGCCACTGGCCTGATCCAACAGGGCTTCTCTTATGTTCTTCTGTGACACAGAGTGTTGGATTGGAGGGGCCACTGGCCTGATCCAACAGGGCTTCTCTTATGTTCTTATGTGACACAGAGTGTTGAACTGGATGGGCCTCTGGCCTGATCCAACATGGCTTTTCTTATGTTCTTCTGTGACACAGAGTGTTGGACTGGATGGGCCACTGGCCTGATCCAACAGGGCTTCTCTTATGTTCTTCTGTGACACAGAGTGTTGGACTGGATGGGCCACTGGCCTGATCCAACAGGGCTTCTCTTATGTTCTTCTGTGACACAGAGTGTTGGACTGGATGGGCCATTGGCCTGATCCAACAGGGCTTCTCTTATGTTCTTCTGTGACACAGAGTGTTGGACTGGATGGGCCACTGGCCTGATCCAACAGGGCTTCTCTTATGTTCTTAATACATCCATCCCTGGCATTAAAACCCTTTATTGTTTTTTCCCTCGGCTGCCACAGCTGCGGCTGCTGCTCTTGCCTCCTGCATCTGAGATGGAAGGAGGGAAGGACACTGCGACCTTCACAACCAGCTGTGCAGCCAGCGCCAGAGGCAGGCAGCCCCAGTCGGCAGCCCAAACGATCACCACTAGGAGCCTGGCAGGGACAAACCCAGACTACGTTAGCCACTGGCTGAAAGAAAACACAAGGGAGGGAGTGGGGATGAATGCTGTTGAGGGGACTGTTTACCAGTAAACACCCCCTCCCTATACAAGACCCCTAGTTCAGGAAGAGACAAACAGGGACACTGTCAGACTAGGCTGGAGTTGGTTCCCGGTTCTATAAGTCACAGTTTTTTTGTTCCTTAATCATGAATCCAACCTCACAAGAACATCAGAAGAGTTCTGCTGGATCAGACCAGAGGTCCATCTAGTCCAGCATCTGGGCTCACCCAGTGGCCAACTAATTCCTCTGGACCACCAACAATAGGGCAGAGAGGCTGAGGCCTTTTCCTGATAAGAACATAAGGAGAGCCCTGCTGGATCAGACCAGTAGTTCATCTACCGTAGTCCAGCACCCTGTCTCATACAGTGGCCAACCAGTTCCTCTGGAGGGCCAGCAACAGGTCACAGAGGCCGAAGCCTTCCCTGATAAAAACATCAGAAGAGCCCTGCTGGATCAGACCAGGGGTCCATCTAGTCCAGCACCCTGTCTCATACAGTAGCCAACCAGTTCCTCTGGAGGGCCAGCAACAGGTCACAGAGGCCGAAGCCTTCCCTGATAAGAACATCAGAAGAGCCCTGATGGATCAGACCAGGGGTCTATCTAGTCCAGCATCCTGTCTCATACAGTGGCTAACCAGTTCCTCTGGAGGACCAGCAACAGATCACAGAGGCCGAAGCCTTCCCGGATAAGAACATCAGAAAAGCCCTGATGGATCAGACCAGGGGTCTATCTAGTCTAGCATCCTGTCTCAAACACTGGCCAACCAGTTCCTCTGGAGGTCCAGCAACAGGTCACAGAGGCCGAAGCCTTTCCTGATAAGAACATCAGAAGAGCCCTGATGGATCAGACCAGGGGTCTATCTAGTCCAGCATCCTGTCTCATACAGTGGCTAACCAGTTCCTCTGGAGGACCAGCAACAGATCACAGAGGCCGAAGCCTTCCCGGATAAGAACATCAGAAAAGCCCTGATGGATCAGACCAGGGGTCTATCTAGTCTAGCATCCTGTCTCAAACACTGGCCAACCAGTTCCTCTGGAGGACCAGCAACAGGTCACAGAGGCCGAAGCCTTTCCTGATAAGAACATCAGAAGAGCCCTGATGGATCAGACCAGGGGTCTATCTAGTCTAGCATCCTGTCTCAAACACTGGCCAACCAGTTCCTCTGGAGGACCAGCAACAGGTCACAGAGGCCGAAACCTTCCCTGATAAGAACATCAGAAAAACCCTGCTGGATCAAACTAGATGTCCATCTAGTCCAGCATCTGGGCTCACCCAATGGCCAACCAGCTCCTCTGGAAGGCCAGCAACAGGGCACAGAGGCCGAAGCCTTCCTCTGATAAGAACATAAGGAGAGCCCTGCTGGATCAGACCAGGGGTCCATCTAGTCCAGCATCTGGTCTCACACAGTGGCCAACCACTTCCTCTGGAAGGCCAACAGCAGAGCAGAGAGGCCAAAGCCTTCCCTGATAAGAATATAAGGAGAGCCCTGTTGTATCACACCAGGGGTACATCTAGTCCAGCATCCTGTCTCACACAAGGGCCAGCCAATTCCTCTGGAGGATCAGCAACAGGGCATAGAGGCCAAGGCCTTCCCCTGATGTTGCCTCCTGGCTCTGGGATTCAGAGGCTTAATGCTTCTGAATGTGGAGGTTCCTCTCAGTCACCATGGCTAGTAGCCATTGATAGACTTTAAAAGGTTCTACTTAAAAAGCCTTGCTCACCAAAACAAGCTTTGGAACACTCCAAATCAGACTCAGGGGGCTGTACCCTACAAAGAAACCCATGCCGTTCATTGGCCCCCAAACCAGGTTTTAGCACTATTTGTGGTGAGATCTAAGAAAAAGAATCAGGCATCAGTTTCATCCTTATCACTGTCCCCCTGGTGTCCTAACAGCAAGAGATGGGGAGCTATGCATAAAGTACCTTTAATCTTGATGTCAATTCTGCTCCACCAATTGCCAGCCTACAGATGGGTCCTGAAGAGATCCATTCCACTGGAGGAAATGACAGCTTTGGAGGGCAGAGACTATGGCAACATATAAGAACATAAGAGAAGCCATGCTGGATCAGGCCAACAGCCCATCCAGTCCAACACTCTGTGTCACATAAGAACATAAGAGAAGCCTTGTTGGATCAGGCCAATGGCCCATCCAGTCCAACACTCTGTGTCACATAAGAACATAAGAGAAGTCATGTTGGATCAGGCCAGTGGCCCATCCAGTCCAACATTCTGTGTCACAGAAGAACATAAGAGAAGCCATGTTGGATCAGGCCAGTGGCCCATCCAGTCCAACATTCTGTGTCACATAAGAACATAAGAGAAGCCATGTTGGATCAGGCCAGTGGCCCATCCAGTCCAACACTCTGTGTCACAGAAGAACATAAGAGAAGTCATGTTGGATCAGGCCAGTGGCCCATCCAGTCCAACACTCTGTGTCACATAAGAACATAAGAGAAGCCATGTTGGATCAGGCCAGTGGCCCATCCAGTCCAACACTCTGTGTCACAGAACATAAGAGAAGCCATGTTGGATCAGGCCAATGGCCCATCCAGTCCGACACTCTGTGTCACATAAGAACATAAGAGAAGCCATGTTGGATCAGGCCAATGGCCCATCCAGTCCAACACTCTGTGTCACAGAAGAACATAAGAGAAGCGATGTTGGATCAGGCCACCCTATTGCCAAGTCCAATTCAAGAAATATCTGGGGACTTTGGGGGTGGAGCCAGGAGACATTAGGGGTGGAGCCAGGGGACATTAGGGGTGGAGCCAAGATCAAGGGTGTGACAAACATAATTGAACTCCAAAGGGAGTTCTGGCCCTCACATTGAAAGGGACGGCACACCTTTTCAATTCCTTCCTTCCATAGGAAATAATGAAGGATAGGGGCACCTTTTTTTGAGGCTCACAGAATTGGACCCCCTGGTCCAATCTTTTTGAAACTTGGGGGGTATTTTGGGGAGAGGCACTGAATGCTATACTGAAAATTTGGTGCCTCTACCTCAATGACAGACCCCCAGAGCCCCAGATACCCGTGGATCAATTCTCCATGATTTTCTATGGGAATAAATCTCCATAGGGAATAACAGAGTTCCCAGCAGACATTTCCCTCCCCTCCCCCCGCTTTCTGACGACCCTGAAGTGGGGGGAGGGCCTCAAAACCGGGGGATCCCCTGCCCGCACCTGGGGATTGGCAACCCTAAGCTGGATCCCCCTGGAAGGTTGAGTTAGACAAATGGGGGAGGCAGGCTGTTGCTTTACTTGGGAAGCAGAGAAAGCAGAGCCCCCTGCCCCCCCCCAATGTTCCCTTTAAGCTAGGGCTGCCAAGTTCCCAGGCCGGCAACATCGCACGCTGGCCACTCTAGGAGTTTCCAGGAGGGAAAACTCTATGGTACCTATTGTACCATAGAGTTTTCCCTCCCAAATTGCTAGAGCATCTGGGGAAACCATAGAGTTTTCCCGGAAGCTCCTAGAGTGGCCGGCGTGCTCCATGTGCGCAAAACAGGAGACCTGGCAACCCTACTCTAAGCTGCAGAGTCTTGTGAGCAAAAATTCTACTTTGTGAGCTACTGGCATTAAAGCGGTGAGCGACTGCATCAATTCTTGTGCTCTGGGGCCGTCCTTCCTGAGCTAAGACAAAAATGTGTGAGCTGGAGGCGAAAAACCTGTGAGCTAGCTCACGCTAACTCAGCTTAGAGGGGACACTGCCCCAAACAAAATATGCTGGTGCAGGCCCCACCAAACCTGAAATCCTGGCTACGGCCGTGCTGGACAGGCTGGGGTTGAAAAGTAGTATCTCCCCTTTGGGAAATCAAACCGTGGACTCCTGCATGACAGGGCTATTTCAGTGATACACTGCAAGTTCTGTGCTGGAAAGGCTCTCAGCCCAGCTTTGTCTTGTGGGGGGAACTGCATATTCTGGCCGGTAGCAGAGTCCTATTTCCAGAGGGCATATTTCCAGGATGGAAAACCACCGCCTTCCCAAGATTGCTCTGTATGGCGAACTTTCCACCGGCCATCGAAATAGAGGGGCACCAAAGAAGAGGTACAAGGACTCCTTGAAGAAATCCCTTGGTACCTGCTGCATCAACCATCACCAGTGGTCTGACCTAGCCTCAGATCGCAAAGCATGGAGGCACACCATCCACCAGGCTGTCTCTTCCTTTGAGAACACACGCAGAGCTGGTCTTGAGGAGATTGAGGAAGAACCGCACTGCTACAGCACCAACCCGAAATCAGACTTTTCCCTGCAGCCACTGTGGCCGGACCTGCCTGTCCCACATTGGTCTTGTCAGCCACCAGCGAGCCTGCAGCAGACGTGGACTACTGCACCTTTCTTAAATCTTCGTTCGCGAAGTCAAGCCGAGAGAGAGAGAGAGAGAGAGAGAGAGAGAGAGAGCAGAGTCCTCCAAGGTCAAGGTCTGGCCCATCCCCTGCTACCTGCTTCTTTTAATCAGAGATGCCAGGGATCAGGGCCGGATTAACAATTAGGCCAAGTAGGCACTGGCCTATGGGCCTCCATGCCTTTAGGGGCCCCGGGACTTTCCCCCTGCTTGCAGCCCTCCCAGTCTGCAACTTTGCATGACTTGCCTGGTGCGGCTGCCGCTGGCGTCATCCCCAAGTTTGCCTCTCTCTGCCTCTCCCCCACAGCTTTGTCAAAGGGGCTTTTGAGAAGGTGCCTGCAGGCTGCAGTGGGGGCTGAGGGAGGCGGGGCAGGTGCTCCGACTCTGAGATAATTTTCGAGGGCCCCCCCGCCAAGATTTTGACTGCCTTGGGGCCTCCACAGGGTTTAATCCGGCACTGCCGGGGATTGAACCTGGGACCTCCTGCATGCCAAGCAGATGCGCTGGCACTAAGCCACAGCCCCCCTTCTCTGACATCATCCCTCCACTTAAAAGGGAACCGAGCTATCCTGGGTGCTGCTTCGGCTCTGCCAGAAAACCTGTCTCATTTCCCCTTCCATTATTCCGCCTCCCACCTTGGCCGGTCCCTGCTCTCTGGCTTCTGTCCAAGAAAATACGGGGTATCAGCCCTGAGGGTCTTGGGTGGGGTCTCTCCAATTCACATTCCTGCTCCTCGTTAGGCTTCTCCCACCCCCTTCACCTGCTCAGGTAAGGCCTCTGGAATTCCTGGCTGGCATTCAACCCCCTCACCTGGAGCAGAGCTGGTGTGTTTTCCCAGACTCTTTTTTTGGGAACGGGTGGGGTCTCGCGTTGCCAGTTTCCCTCCTGGCAAGCTTCCCGGGGCCTCCAACCCCTGCCTCGTCGCAACCAGAAATTCAACGGCAGACCTGATTCGCTGCGTTTCCACCTCTGCTTTTCCGCCAAAATTGGTTCCCTCTCATAAAAGAACAGCAATTACAATATCGTTAAGTGGGTTCCGAGGAGAGGCTTCCACTGAGGCCGATGTCTGGGCGTGATTAGGGGAATGCCTGGCTCCTGGCCACCCCTCCCTCTCATGGCAGCCGCCTCAAGTGGTAGAGGAGCTTTTATTTCTTTAACGAGCGTATTTCTAGACCACCTCACCCCACCCCCTTGCCTCTGACAGATCTTCAAGGTGGTCCACAGCAAGTTAAAACACCCAGAATTAAATTACGACAGCAGAAGAACAGAAAAGTCATCTAAAGAGCACGAGAGAGCGCGCCTCAAGATGTGCCGTCTGATTTTGAAAGCTGCCGGCAAAAGCGAGCTCTTTTGTTTCGCCAGGAAGGCCTGCAAGGCAGCGGTAGGGTTTCCAGCTCTGGGTTGGGAAATGCCTGGAGATGTTGGGGATGGATCCAGGAGAGGGTGGGGCAAAGGGGAGGGACCTCAGCATGGGGAGGGGAGGTGTCACGGCTGGGGCCGGGTCAGGCAAAGTCCAGAGGCAGTCCGAGGTCTGTAGCCAGCAAGCAGGAGTGTCCGAGGTGCCAAATCCAAATCGCTGTGCAAGTATCGCAGGTCCGAGGTCCAGAAGCCGAGGTCAGGGAGTCCAGAAGTCAAAAGCCAAAGTCAGGGATTCAGGAACCAAAGTCAAGCCGGAGTGGATGCTAGAACGTCAGGGAGATGACTAGTTGCTTCCACAAAGCCTCCTCCCAAAGCCCACAGCTATATAGCCCTCTGCTGGCTGTTGCCCATTTGGGCTAATTGCTGGCTCTGGGAGACAGCCAGGATCCTGTTACAACTCAAGCATCCTTGCTCTTAGGAGGGCCAGAATCCTCTCAAAACTCAGGACTCAGGGAGCGTCTTGCTTGTGAGCGTGCCGCCCTCCTCCGATCCCTGAGGTCCTGACGGAGGCGGTCACGCACACGAGCCACCCGAGAGGGCGAGGCAGGGGGGCTGGGATCTTCTTCAGCAGGAGGCAGGGGTACTGGTGCAGGTGGCAGGGGTACAGTTTCCTTGGCAGACTCGTCTTCCTCTGCAGGGTCCCCAGCACCCATGACAGGAGGGACCCAACCACTGGTCCGTGGACTAGTACTGGTCTGTTAGCAACCAGGCCGTGAGTTGTATAATTATTTCATTATATATTACAATGTAGAATAATAATACGACATTGGATTTATATTCTGCCCTCCACTCTGAATCTCAGAGCGGCTCACAATCTCCTTTATCTTTCTCTTCCGCAACAGACACCCTGTGAGGTGGCTGGGACTGAGAGAGCTCTCCCCAGAAGCTACCCTTTCAAGGACAACTGCCAAAATTATGGCTGACCCAAGGCCATTCCAGCAGCTGCAAGTGGAGGAGTGGGGAATCAAACCTGGTTCTCTCGGATGAGAGTCCGCACACTTAACTAGGGTTGCCAAGTCCAATTCAAGAAATATCTGGGGACTTTGGGGGTGGAGCCAGAAGACTTTGGGGGTGGAGCCAGGAGACATTAGGGGTGCAGCCAAGATCAAGGCTGTGGCAAGCATAATTGAACTCCAAAGGGAGTTCTGGCCATCACATTTAAAGGGATGGCACACCTTTTCAATGCCTTCCTTCCATAGGAAATAATGAAGGATAGGGGCACCTTCTTTTGGGGCTCATAGAATTGGACCCCCTGGTCCACTCTTTTTGAAACTTGGGGGGTATTTTGGGGAGAGGCCCTAGATGCTATACTGAAAATTTGGTGCATCTACCCCAAAAAACAGCCCCCCCCCAGAGCCCTAGATACCCACAGATCAATTCTCCATGATTTTCTATGGGAATAAATCTCCATGGAGAATTGATCCACGGGTATCGGGGGCTCTGGGGGGGGCTGTTTTTGGGGGTAGAGGCACCAAATTTTCAGTATAGCATCTAAGGCCTCTCCCCAAAATGCCCCCCAAGTTTCAAAAAGAGTGGACCAGGGGGTCCAATTCTATGAGCCCCAAAAGAAGGTGCCCCTATCCTTCATTATTTCCTATGGAAGGAAGGAATTGAAAAGGTGTGCTGTCCCTTTAAATATGATGGCCAGAACTCCCTTTGGAGTTCAATTACGCTTGTCACAGCCTTGATTTTGGCTCCTCCCCAATGTCTCCTGGCTCCACCCCCAAAGTCCCCAGATATTTCTTGAATTGGACTTGGCAACCCTATCAACAGGTGCTGCCTGTATGGGTTAAAGTAGGGATCCCACCACTGCCATAGTGCCTATCAGCATTTTTACTGGCCCTAGGGTTACCTGGTCCCCCCTAGCCACCGGCAGGAGAAAGAGGGTTAGGGTTGCCAGAGCCAGGCTGGAAAGCTCCTGGAGATTTGGGGGTGGAGCCTGGGGAGGGCAGAGGCCTCAGTAGGGTTGCCAAGTCCAATTCCAGAAATATCTGGGGACTTGGGGGTGGAGCCAGGAGACTTTGGGGATGGAGCCAGGAGACACTGGGGTGGAGCTAGGAGCAAGGGTGTGACAAGCACAATTGAACTCCAAAGGGAGTTCTGTCCATCAGAATTAAAGGGACCTCACAACTTTTTAAATGCCTTCCTTCCCTCCACTCTCTCCTTCTCTGATTTCACCTCAGAGGCGGAGCGGAGCGGGCGACGCCGCTGCGCGGCTGCCGCCTCTTCTCCGCTTCACCGTAGCTGCTCCTCCGAGATGGGCTCAGGCTGAGCCCATCTCGGAGGAGCAGCTACGGTGAAGTGGAGAAGAGGCGCCAGCCGTGCAGCGGCGTCGCCCGCTCTGAGATGGGGCGGCTCGCCACGCTCCTTGGCGCCGTTCCCCCCTGCCCCCACTTTCATTTTTTTTGGGAGCGGGGGAAGAGGCTGAAAATCCTGGGGTCCTCTGCCAGGGCAGGAGGGTTGGGAAGCCTAGGCCTCAGTGGGGTAGGATGCCATAGTGTCCACCCTCCAAAGCATCTGTTTTCCCCAGAGGAACTGATCTCTGCGGTCTAGAGATGAGCTGTAATCCCAGGGGATCCCCAAGTCACACTTGGAGGCTGGCATCCCTAATCAGCGGGGCTTCTGATTGGCCACTGAAGTTCTAATTGGCTATGCAGAATAAAACAACCTTGTTTCAGCAGCAGCAGCCAACAGAAGGCATGTCTTATTCTCTTTAATTCCTCTTTCCTAGTATATTATTTAACTATCCCTCTTCTCCCTTGTATGTGGGCCGCCTTCTTTGTGCGTGGCTCTGTTTCCTGAGGCAGCCATTTTGTGGTTGGCTGTACCTCCTGTGGTGGCCATTTTGTGGTTGAATCCACCGTCCTCTGTCACAATTCCAGAAGTGCCCGTGGGCTCAGAAAGGTTGAGGACCTCTGCAGTAGTGAGACAAAGAACTTGGCACATGTGAAGTTGACGTATGAAGTTGAGTACTGAATCAAACCCTTAGCCCATCTAGCTCAGCATTATTTATTCAGACTATCTGGGGAGCGGGGTTGTCTCAGGCAGAGCCTTTCCACGATCTGAATCTGCGTGTTACACGACCAGCAAACATGGCACAGAAGCAGATTCCGATTCCTAGGAAGCCTTGCTGTGCATAAACACACAGACAATAACCTGTTTATTGTGTATTATTTGCAATGATACAAATCCTTGCCTGATTCTCCAGTCTTATCCAGGGATATCTCTACACATACATATAAGAAGAGCCCTGCTGGATCAAAACAGTGGTCCATCTAGTCCAGCATCCTGTCTCACACAGGGGCCAACCAGTTCCTCTGGAGGGATGACAACGGCACAGAGGCCGAGGCCTGGCCCCACTGGTGGACTTCCTGATGGCACTTGGTTTTTTTGGCCACTGTGTGATACAGAGTGTTAGACTGGATGGGCCAATAGCCAGTCTTATCCAGGGATATCTCTACACAGCAGCCCTGCTGGATCAAACCAATAGTCCATCTAGTCCAGCATCCTGTCTCACACAGGGGCCAACCTGGAGGGATGACAACAGGGCACAGAGGCCGAGGCCTGGTCCCACTGGTCGACCTCCTGATGGCACTTGGGTTTTTTGGCCACTGTGTGACACGGAGTGTTGGACTGGATGGGCCATTGGCCTGATCCAACATGGCTTCTCTTATGTTCTTCTGTGACACAGAGTGTTGGACTGGATGGGCCATTGGCCTGATCCAACATGGCTTTTCTTATGTTCTTATGTGACACAGAGTGTTGGACTGGATGGGCCATTGGCCTGATCCAACAGGGCTTCTCTTTTGTTCTTATGTGACACAGAATGTTGGACTGGATGGGCCTTTGGCCTGATCCAACAGGGCTTCTCTTATGTTCTTATGTGACACAGAGTGTTGGACTGGAGGGGCCACTGGCCTGATCCAACATGGCTTCTCTTATGTTCTTATGTGACACAGAGTGTCGGACTGGAGGGGCCACTGGCCTGATCCAACATGGCTTCTCTTATGTTCTTATGTGACACAGAGTGTTGGACTGGAGGGGCCATTGGCCTGATCCAACAGGGCTTCTCTTATGTTCTTATGTGACACAGAGTGTTGGACTGGAGGGGCCATTGGCCTGATCCAACAGGGCTTCTCTTATGTTCTTATGTGACACAGAGTGTTGGACTGGAGGGGCCACTGGCCTGATCCAACATGGCTTCTCTTATGTTCTTATGTGACACAGAGTGTCGGACTGGAGGGGCCACTAGCCTGATCCAACATGGCTTCTCTTTCGTTCCTATGTTCTTCCCCTGATGTTTCCTCCTGGTTCTGGGATTCAGAGGATTCGTGCCTCTGAATGTGGAGGTTCCCCCTCCGTCACCATGGCTAGTAGCCATTAATAAACATCCTCCATGCATCTATCTGATCCCCTTTTGAAGCTGTTTATTCCTGTGACTATGAGAGTGTAGTGGGTTTGAATCTCTGGGATTGATTCCCCACTCCTCCACATGCGACTGCTGGAGTGATCTTGGGTCAGTCATAGAGCTATTCTGCTCAAGGGCAGTTCGCTGGAAAGCTCTCTCAGCCCCACCTACCTCACAGGGTGTCTGTTGTGGGGAGGGGAAGGGAAAGGAGACTGTAAGCCACTCTGAGACTCCGTGCGAAGGGAAGGGTATAAATCTAATCTCTTCTTCTTTGGCAGCGAATCCCACATTTGAATCACTCTCTGTGTCAAGCAGTATTTTCTTTTGTCCTGAACCTACTGTCCATCAGTTTCCTTGGATGTCCTCAAGTTCTAGTATTTTGGGAGAGGAAGAAAAAGTTATCCTTGTCGAATCTCTGTGATCCATGCATTAATTTTAAAAACCTCTGTCATGTCTCTCTTTTCTAAATGGAAAGGTCCCAGACTCTTCAGTCTTTCTTCAGAGGAAAGGTGCTGCAGCCCTGTAATCATCGTCTTATGTTCTTCTAATGTTCTTAAAGGACTATCGGGGCACAATTAGAGCATGACGTTGTGTGGATGCTCCGAAAACGGTACTTCAGTTTCATTGCAAAGCAAAGGAAACCTTCGGCAAGAAGGCAGACCTTAACACACCACCCTGCCTATCCCAATTTGCCAGCCTCGATCAAAATTCATTTCCACCTATTCATCCACTGAAGCTGAAAACTTAAATCTCTCTTATTTCTCCCTTCCACAAATGGGAAATTAATTATGTTTCCACCAGGGCTTTTTTTGTAGCAGGAACTCCTTTGCATATTAGGCCACACACCCCTGATGTAGCCAATCCTCCTGGAGCTTACAGGGCTCTTAGTACAGGGCCTACTGTAAGCTCCAGGAGGATTGGCTAGATCAGGGGTGTGTGGCCAAATAGGCAAAGGAGCTCCTGCTTTGCATATTAGGCCACACCCCCTGATGTAGCCAGTCCTTCAAGAGCATACAGGGCTCTTAGTACAGGGCCTACTCCGGGAGGATTGGCTCCATCAGGAGTATGTGGCCTAATATGCAAAAGAGTTCCTGCTACAAAAAAACCAACAACCCAGGTTTCCACAAATGGGAAATTCAATGCAACTCTTGCAAGGCAGAAAGATAGCGCTCCACTCAGGCTCCATCGCGGCAACTATCTGCCGTTCTTGAGCGCCACCACCTCAGCAGGCCAAATGAGAGTACTGCAGCAAGTCTGCTGTACCTGAGCTAAGCCTTGTAGGTACAGCAGCCTTACATTTTCCCAGGGAATCCATTAAGATCTTCGCGTTGCCCTGAATCTCTCTTGAAGCTGTTCTATCTCTTTGATGAGACCACTCAACTAGAAAGGATGCTAGCATACCCTATGAACCTGACCCTATGCATGTTTGTTCAGTAGGAAGTCCCTCTTTGCTCAATGGGGCTTCCTCTTAGGTAAGTCTGCACAGAATTGCAGCTTTAAGTATATTGCGGAAAACAGCATCCACGCTCCCCTAGGGGAAATTTGCATGTTTTGATAATTATTCCCAGGACTTTTTTGTAGAAAAAGCCCAACAGAAACTAATTTGCATATCAGGCCACACCCCCTCGTGTCTCCATGTTTCACACAAGGCTTTTTGGGTAGTGTGAGCCCAACAGAAACTCATTTGCATATCAGGCCACACCCCTCGTGTCCCCATTGTTTCACACAAGGCTTTTTGGGTAGTGAGAGCCCAACAGGAACTCATTTGCATATCAGGCCACACACCCCTCGTGTCTCCATTGTTTCACACAAGGCTTTTTTTGGGTAGTGAGAGCCCAGCAGGAACTCATTCGCATATCAGGCCACACCCCCTCGTGTCTCCATCGTTTCGCACAAGGCTTTTTTTATAGTGAGAGCCCAACTCATTTGCATATCAGGCCACACACCCCTCGTGTCTCCATTGTTTCACACAAGGCTTTTTGGGTAGTGAAAGCCCAACAGGAACTCATTTGCATATCAGGCCACACCTCTTGACACCAAGCCAGCTGGAACTGTGTTCCTGTGCATTCCTGCTCAACCCCCCCCCCCCCCCGATTATTCCTCAGATGACTATTCTCCTGGAACTGAAGCCCACAATTTTAGGCATCCATGAATCTAAACATTCAGAAGCAGCTTCCACAGTTCTCCAGAGAATAGTCCCCTGAGGAAGAAATGCAAAGTTCACCTAGGGGGCTTTTATATTGCTACATGAGACCATTGCTTAGGGTTATCAGTCGCCAGGTGGGGGCAGGGGATCCCTCGGTATGGAGGCCCTCCCCCCACTTCAGGGTTATTAGAAAGCGGGGGGGGGGGAGGAACTGTCCGCTGGGCACTCCGTTATTTCCTATGGAAACCAATTCCATAGAGTATAATGGAGAATTGATTCGTGGGTATCTGAGGCACTGGCGGGGGGACTGTGTTTTGAGACAGAGACACCAAATTTTCAGTATTGCGTCCATTTCCTCTCCCCAAAAGACCCTCCAAGTTTCAAAAGATTGAACCAGGGGGTTCAATGCTATGAGCCCCCAAAGAAGGTGCCCCTATCCTTCATTATTTCTAATGGAAGGAAGGCATTTAAAAGGTGTGCGGTCCCTTTAAATGTGATGGCCAGAACTCCCTTTGGAGTTCAATCCCGCTTGTCACAACCTTGCTCCTGGCTCCACCCCCAAAGTCCCCAGATATTTCTTGAATTGGACTTGGCAACCCTACCATTTCTTGATGCGCCATCCAATACTCCTTCTAAGCCAGGGGTATCGAATTAATTTGTTATGAGGGCCAGATCTGACATAGATTGTTGGGCTGGGCCACGTGTCTCATGAAAAGTAATGCCAGGTAGCAGACACAGACAAACACAATTAAAGATTTTTTTTAAAAAACTTAACACATTAGCACTTGCAACATTTTGTTTATTTAACAGTCTCTGATGACTGACACCTCTTGTTCTGAATTATTGCATCAAAAACTGGAGATAATGTCTGTGCTGTAGCAATCTTGAGTATGCTGTTCAGGTATTGTTCAGATGTGTCTCTGTAAGTTGCAAACCTACTTTTGATTGGCTTGTGGGTCTGATAGGATCCCTCTGGGGGCCTGATCCATCCCCCCGAGCCACATGTTTGACACGCCTGCTCTAAGCTTTGGAGTCTTGTGAACAAAAATTCTACTTTGTGGGCTACTGGCATTAAAGCTGTGAGTTACTGCATACATTAGCTTGCTCTGGGGCCATTTTTCTCGAGCTAAGACCAATGTATAAGCCGGAGGCTAAAAAACTGTGAGCTAGCTCCCACCAACTCAGTGTGGAGGGAACGCCTATCAAAGCTCCTCATATGAACATATGAAGCTGCCTTATACTGAATCAGACCTTTGGTCCATCAAAGTCAGTATTGTCTTCTCAGACTGGCAGCGGCTCTCCAGGGTCTCCAGCTGAGGTTTTTCGGTATTTGCCTGGACCCTTTTTTGGAGATGCCAGGGATTGAACCTGGGACATTCTGCTTCCCAAGCAGATGCTCTACCACTGAGCCACCGTCCCTCCCCAGTGGCTTCCAAGGTTATTGGTGAGATGGTCGCCGCAGGCAAAAGCATTCATCCTCCCTCAACGAGAGCTGGTCGCTCTGGTTTTTTGCCTGGCTTGCTTCTGCTTTTCTCTCCTCCTCTTCTCCCCCCCTCCAGGAGTCTTCTCATACATCTGTGATTGCAAGAGCCAGTGAGTGGCCCCTTGGGTTGAAGGGGAAGAAGCACTCTCTTCCTGGGAAAGCTTATCTACCTCCAGCCAAGTTCTCCTCCCCTTTGCTTCTCGTGATTGAGGCTTGGCTGGCAGGCAGTGGTGGATATGGGCACCCTGTGTATAATCTGAAGCCAACTTAATGGCATGCTCTTTGCTCCAGGTGGGAGCCCGCCCTTCCATTCGCTCTTTCTCTCTACCTGCCCTCTTTTGGAGGACCCCCAAGTTTTAAAGTATGAGCACGTGTAGATTTAAACCTCCAGGCAGTGTGTTGATTAAGAAACAAGTCTCATGGTATTCAATGTACTTAGGGTTGCCAAGTCCAATTCAAGAGATACCTGGGGAGTTTGGGGCTGGAGCCAGGAGACTTTAAGGGTGGAGCCAGGAGCAAGGTTGTGACAAGCATAATTGAACTCCAAAGGGACTGCACACCTTTTAAATGCCTTCTGTCCACTGGAAATAATGAAGGATAGGGGTACCTTCTTTAGGGGCTCATAGAATTGGACCCCCTGGTCCAATCTTTTTGAAACTTGGAGGGTGTTTTGAGGAGAGGCACCGGATGCTATGCTACAAATTTAGTGCCTCTACCTCAACAAATAGCCCCTCCAGCGCCACACGTGGATCAATTCTCCATTATACCCTATAATCCCCTGCAAACTAGGGGATTGTCTGCCCCCACCTGGGGGACTAAGCAACCAAAGAGATTCCACAGAAAAGTAGAAGTAGGAGAACCCAGGGTTCCGTGAAACCAGCCTCAAATAAGAAACCAAAGAAGTAAGAAATTCATATTATTTAACATAACCAAATGTAAGAAATGAAGTCATATATACTGATATCAACTAAAGCCTCATATAAATATTGGAAATCAAGCCACATATTATGAAAATTAAGCCACTTGTAATAGTAAATCAAGCCTCATATAACAACAAAAGAAGGAGCTTGATGCAGTGGGAAAACCACCTTCAATGAAAGTCCATAAAGTCCAATAAATATGAACCCAATCCTTCCAAAGTTCTTTCCAGATGCACTTAAGCATGAAGATCCAAATGCAGCTATGCACGAGAGGTATTCAGTGGACGGGATAGTACTCCATTGTCCCCGTTTCACAAATGCTTCTTCTCTACCTGAATGTTTAACAATCAGGACATGGCAAGAATGCTTCAAGGCTCTACCAAAATCCAGGTGACTTGATTTCCAAGATTTATATGAGGCTTTAGTTGATATCAGTATATATGACTTCATTTCTTACATTTGGTTATGTTAAATAATATGAATTTCTTACTTCTTTGGTTTCTTATTTGAGGCTGGTTTCACAGAACCCTGGGTTCCTACTCCAGTTTGGTGTAGTGGTTAAGTGTGCGGACTCTTATCTGGGAGAACCGGGTTTGATTCCCCACTCCTCCACTTGCACCTGCTGGAATGGCCTTGGGTCAGCCATAGCTCTGGCAGAGCTTGTCCTTGAAAGGGCAGCTGCTGTGAGAGCCCTCTCCAGCCCCACCCACCTCACAGGGTGTCTGTTGTGAGGGGAGAAGATATAGGAGATTGTAAGCCGCTCTGAATCTCTGATTCAGGGAGAAGGGCGGGATATAAATCTGCAATTCTTCTTCTTCTACTCCCACCTGGGGATTGGCAGTTACAACTTGCAGCTCTGCTATCCGGGAGGTCAGATTCATAATCCATTTTTTAAAATTCTGTGCATATGGCCCAATACTCTTGAGAACTGTAGTGGATAGGAAAGCAGGGATCATTCTCTTCTCTTCTTTGCCATGATCGATCGAAATGAAAATCCCCAGCCAATAGATTTCACCCTGGCCTCTTCTGAGCTTCCTGCCTCCTCCACCTGTCCACCCATCAGGTTCCGCTGCTCAGCCTGCACTGGCTGCACTATACAAGAGGTTTACAACATGATGCATCGGATAGAGAAGGTAGGGAAAAAAGTACTTTTCTCCCTTTCTCACAATACGAGAACTCGTGGACATTCAATGAAATTGCTGAGCAGTTGGGTTAGAATGGATAAAAGGAAGAATTTCTTCACCCAAAGGGTGATTAACACATGAAATTCACTGCCACAGGAGATGGTGGCGGCTGCAAGCATAGACAGCTTCAAGAGGGGATTGGATAAACATATGGAGCAGAGGTCCATCAGTGGCTATTAGCCACAGGTATAGATGGAACACTCTGTCTGGGGCAAGTGATGCTCTGTATTCTTGGTGCTTGGAGGGGGCACAGTGGGAGGGCTTCTAGTAGTCCTGGCCCCACTGGTGGACCTCACGATGGCGCCTGTTTTTTTCGGCCACTGTGTGACACAGAGTGTAGGACTGGATGGGCCATTGGCCTGATCCAACATGGCTTCTCTTATGTTCTTAGCCTTGCTTCCACCATCTTGATCTACCCTACCCACTCAGCTTAACTCGGCCTCCAAAGCCTTTTCCCTGCTAAGTCTCCACACCTCTCTTCCCCATTGATAGAACCACTTTGGTGATACCTCTAATATTTCCCTCACCTGAGCGGAGCAGTTCACATCCTGAGCAGAATATAACTGCCTTAACCTTAAAATGGGCCAGCAGTGCAAGATCTCGTGTGGCTCCAGATTGCTGCTGAACGGGGTTTCCTGTGTTAATGAGCTCATGCGCACAGCTTTAGAGGGAACGCTGCTTGTAGTCCTGTCCTTATACATCAGTTAACATCTTCTCCATGCCGACTGATCTGCACTTTACTCACAAACATTTTTCATCCTGAAAGAATATTTATGAAGGAGGAGGAGAATATTGTATTTATACCCTACCTTTCACACGGAGTCTCAGAGCAGCTTACAGTCTCCTTTCTTTCCTCTCCCCACAACCAACCTTCCTGTGAGGTAAGTGGAGCTTAGAGAGTGAGAGAACTGCTCTTGAGAGAACAGTTCCAAGAGAACTTGCAACAGACCCAAGGTCACCCAGCAGCTGCATGTGAAGGAGTGAGGAATCGAGCCCCCAGATTATAGTCCACACTCCTAACCACTACACCAAACTGGCTCTCATATTTGATATCACGAAAACTCCATGATATCAAACTAACTCAAATTACCTATTGGCTAATAGTTTAGGGAGGGCTCATAGATGTGTTACAACAGAACAGGATACTCAGACTATTGTACAAAACAAAACAAAACTCATCTGAGCCTTCTGCAATAACCATGAAGGGAACACAATTTGAAAAATAGCAGTCGGTTTGCCGTTGTGAGGAGGCTTGCTGCCAGTCAAGACAGCTTGAAGGTCTCTTTTGCACTGTCAATGTGGCAGCTATTTCCAGAGGCTGAATCCTTTCTTTTTGTTTTTCCCCTTTCATCTTTGTGCTCAGAAATCTTCTGAGCACAAAGATGAAAGGGGAAAAACAAAAAGAAAGGATTCAGCCTCTGGAACTCGCTGCCACATGACAGTGCAAAAGTCCTTCAAGCTATCATGTGGCAGCAAGTCCTCAAGGCAAACCGACTGCTATTTTTCAAATCTGTTCTTCAGCATTACAAACCGTTGAGGGGGTCTGTCCGTCTGCCTCTTTCTTTCTTCTTGTCTTAATGTATTCCTCCCTGTGTGGACGGCAGGTTACACGATGTACTCGAGAAGGAAGGGAGATTGACTGAGCAAGCAGGGAATGCTAAGTTGCAATTTGTTGAGTCTCTTTTGGGGAATCCAGCCGCACCGGAGCATGTTTACCAAAAGAACCGGGGAGAAGAAAGGAAGAGCCATCTGGCCTATGTTTACATTTGCGTGCACACAAAAATTAGAAAGCTAAATGCAGAGACTCCTTCAGGCTGTCTGAAGGACACTAGCGCAGAAAGGAAAACAATACAAGAGCAGCTTGGGAAGATTCGTATGTGCTTTGGGTCACTGCATCAAGGAGCCCAGACACAGGGCAGAGCTGGGCATGGGAGGGGAGGTGGAGCCGCAATTAGGAAAGACAGGAACTGGCACAGCCAAGTATTTACCGCACAGTGGGCAGTGCCCAACCACCTGCGTGTGCAAGATTTTTCCAAGATCCCCTTCATTCCTACAGCCCTTTGCAATCCCTGGAAAATGATCGTTCCAGTCAGTGTTCCCTCTAAGCTGAGTTAGTGTGAGCTAGCTCACAATTTTTTAGCCTCCGGCTAGGGTTGCCGAGTCCAATTCAAGAAATATTTGGGGACCTTGGGGGTGGAGCCAGGAGACATTGGGGGCGGAGCCAGGAGTAAGGGTGTTACAAGCATAATTGAACTCCAAGGGAGTTCTAGCCATCTCATTTAAAGGGACAGCACACCTTTTAAAATGCCTTCCTTCCATAGGAAATAATGAAGGATAGGGGCACCTTCTTTTGGGGCTCATAGAATTGGACCCCCTGTTCCAATCGTTTTAAACCTTGGGTTTTTTTGGGGGGGAGAGGTACTAGATGCTATACTGAAAATTTGGTGCCTCTACCTCAAAAAACAGCTCCCCCCAGAGCCCCCGATAGCTCCAGATCAATTCCCCATTATACCCTATGAGAATCGATCTCCACATAGGGAATAATGAAGTGCCCAGCAGACATTTCCTACCCCCCCCCCTTTTCTGGCGACTCTGAAGTGAGGGATTGGCGTCTCTACTCACAAGTTGCTGCCAACTTCTTCAAAGTAACACAGACACACCATCCCAAGACTGAAGCCTCCGGAAGTGGAAAGTCACATGGTGACTGTAGGGGCGGGGCTTCCTCCCTCTGGCCAGCTAACTGGGGGCAGGAAGGAGCCTGGGAAAGCAGGAGAACCCCCGCGGGGACATGGGGATTGGCAAGCCTACTTTCAGCTCACACATTTTTGTCTCAGCTCAGGAAAAACAGCCCTAGACCAGGCGTGGCCAAACTTGCTTAATGTAAGAGTCACGCTGAATAAACGTCAGATGTTTGAGAGCCACAAGATACGAATTTCAGATATTTGAGAGCCACAAAATATGAACATCAGATGTCGGAGAGCCACAAGACAGGAAGGAAGGCAAGCAGGCAAATAAATTGGGGGGGGAGGGAGAGGTGGAAAGAAAGCAACTTTAAATTTAAATGGCGTTATTTAAAGAGAGAAATGCCTTCTCCATGCAGGCCGTGGGGGTGGGGTGGGGTTCAAGAGCCACACAATATATGTTGAAGAGCCACATATGGCTCCCAAGCCACGGTTTGGCCACACCTGCCCTAGAACAAACTAATTTATGCCGTAGCTCACAACCTTAATGCCCGTAGCTCGCAGAATAGAATTTTTGCTCATAAGACTCCACAGCTTAACGGGAACATTGATTCTGGTGTGTGTGTGTGTGTGTGTGTGTGTGTGTGTGTGTGTGTGTGACAGTATCTGTGCAGAGGAACAGCCCCAGATAGCCAGTGGGCTGAAGTGAGCACAGCCCCTTTTGTTGGAGGAACCTAACTAGGGTTGCCAAGTCCAATTCAAGAAATATCTGGGGACTTTGGGGGTGGAGCCAGGAGGCTTTGGGGGTGGAGCCAGGAGACATTGGGGTGGAGCCAAGATCAAGGCGGTGACAAGCATAATTGAACTCCAAAGGGAGTTCTGGCCATCACATTTAAAGGGACGGCACACCTTTTCAATTCCTTCCTTCCACAGGAAATAATGAAGGATAGGGGCATCTTCTTTTGGGGCACATAGAATTGGACCCCCTGGTCCAATCTTTTTGAAACTTGGGGGATATTTTGGGGAGAGGCACTAGATGCTATACTGAAATTTTGGTGCCTCTACCCCAAAAAACAGCTCCCCCAGAGCCCCAGATGCTCACGGATCAATTCTGCATGATTTTCTATGGGAATAAATCTCCATAGGGAATAACAGAGTTCCCAGCAGACATTTCCCTCCCCTCCCCCTGCTTTCTGATGACCCTGAAGTGGGGGGAGAGTCTCCAAACCGGGGGATCCCCTGCCCCCACCAGGGGATTGGCAACCCTAAACCCAACCCACATGGCGATTCTTCCGCCTGGGTCCCGCCATCCTAGGAAGGATCCATCCAGGCAGTCAGGAGGGGCAACAGGGACAGAGAAGACTGCTGGGGAACTTGGCATTCTGGGTAGGAAGTGAGAAGACACTGCTCAGTGTGTAGGACCTGGGTCCCCCACCTTTTCGAGACCGAGTGGTGAGCAGAGCCACAAAATGGCTGTCATGGGAGGTGAAGCCATACGCAACGCAGGGGAGGAGTAATTTTAAAAACTAAGATAGATAATAAAACCAATGCTATAGTGGCAGCTGCTGCCAAGACAGTATTTTAACCAGCATATTCAGTCAGCTCTCCAGTGGCAAAAAAAAAACCCCCACAACCGTTTGGGGGCTTCCAGGAGAGGTATTGGTGGGCATCATGGAACCCACAGGGCACCATGCTGAGGAACCCTGATGTAGGAAAAGAAATGTTAAATCCCTGCATTGTCCAGGGGGTTGGAACTAGATGACCTCAGAGGTTCCTTCCAACTCTGTGTTTCTATGTTCTGTTAGAATTCTATGGTGCCTGCAGGCTCTATGCTGTGCAACTGAAGTTAAAGCTGTGGCAATCATTTTGTGGCTGGCTGTCTCCTGCAGCAGCCATTTTGTGGTAGCTATTTTGTTGCTGCGTCTGCCATTCCACATCAGAATTCCAAATGTGCCCGCAGGCTCTAAAAGGTTGGAGACCCCCCGGGCTGTGGAATTAATTCAATGGAAGGCTCCATGAACAAGAAGCTCTCTTGACCACCCCAAACACCAGAGGCTAGGAATGGTCTTCATCAGGGCTTTTCTTTGTAGCAAGAACTCCTTTGCATATTAGGCCACATGCCCCTGATGTAGCCAATCCTTCAAGAGCTTACAGGGCTCTTCGTACAGGGCCTACTGTAAGCTCCAGGAGCATTGGCTACATCAGTGGGGTGTGGCCTAATATGCAAAGGAGGTCCTGCTAGAATTCCTTACAGGGCTCTTCGTACAGGGCCTGCTGAGAGCTCCAGGAGGACTGGCTACATCAGGGGGGTGTGGCCTAATAGGCAAAGGAGGTCCTGCTAGAATTCCTTACAGGGCTCTTCGTACAGGGCCTGCTGAGAGCTCCAGGAGGATTGGCTACATCAGGGGGTGTGGCCTAATAGGCAAAGGAGGTCCTGCTAGAATTCCTTACAGGGCTCTTCGTACAGGGCCTGCTGAGAGCTCCAGGAGGATTGCCTACATCAGGGGTGTGCGGCCTAATATGCAAAGGAGTTCCTGCTACAAAAAAAAGCCTTCATCCACCCTTCTCTCGGTAGGGTTTCAGAGCAACCAGAAGAAGGGATCAGCTTGCGAGAGACCTCTCCTACCCACCAAAGGACTCCAAAACCCACAAGTGGAAGAAAATCAAGTATCTGTGGCTCGTGCTCTGTGGCCCGGTTTATGTACAGCGGAGCCTTCACAATCGCCACAGTGCTTGTCTTTGTTTAAATAAATTTAATAAAAGGGAGGGAGGGAAAAGAAACAAGTATCCAAGCCTGTGATTACGGTGGGCTGGCTCAGAAAAATCATCAAGGCTTGAGAAAGAAACCCCTTTCGACAGGACAAGCGCTACTGCGGCCGGCACAAATAATCCCGGACCTGAAGGGTTTCGATCAAATTAAAAACCAGAAGATCAAATTTAAGCGGGGAGGGGATTAAGCAAGGGGCTTTTGTATTTGGCCGAGAACAGCTGTTTATCAGCATTCTGGTGACAGGTTAATATTCATTGTTACTATTTTGCTTACAGAAAGGAAGGAAGAGTTTCTTCTCTCCCCCCCCACCCCCGCCTTTTGGTCCATCCGTCCCCCCCCCATGTACTCACCTGTCAGCTCCGGCCTAAATGCTTTAAGAACCTACAAGGTTCTGCTGGGTTTTTTATTTACTTTTTAAAGAACGGTTCAGTGTCTGATCTGTTCTGCTCCTTCAAAACCAAAACAGCAAAGCCAGAGAAGAACGTAAGGTGCAAGAGTGTCTGTCTCTTGAGATTTCATTTAGTGTCTTGGCAAGGCTCTGGATGTCCATTCTAGTCAGCTCAATTTGCATGTTAATTTAAAAGAAGTGGGTTTCTAGGCTCTCATGGTTGTGAAGGTAACAACAGAGGAATTACGATCACTGCACGTAAGTCAAGACCATGCCGTCTACACAGCTGCTTATTCAGCTTTTTTGACTTGAGATGGAGGTTGGGGTGTGTGGTTGGAACCTACAGCCATCTAGCAGCCATTTTGTGGTAGCCATTTTGTTGCTTCACCTGCCATTCCATGTCAGAATTCCAAATGTGCCCACAGGCTCAAAAGGTTGGGGACCTCTGGGCTGTGGCATTAGTTCAATGGTGGCCAAGGCTAGCCCGATATCGTGAAATAACAGAAGCTAAGCAGAGTTGGCCCTGGGCAGAAATGGGAATTTCAAGGTTGCTATGAGGAGGAAGGCAATGACATAAGAACATAAGAGAAGCCATGTTGGCTCAGGCCAGTGGCCCATCCAGACCAACACTCTGTCACACAGTGGCCAAAAAAACCAAGTGCCATAAGGAGGTCCAACAATGGTGTTAGGACACTAGAAGCCCCCCCACTGTCGCCCCCCCCAAAAAAAACCCACCAAGAATACAGCGCATCACTGCCCCAGACAGAGAGTTCCATCCATACTTTGTGGGGAATAGCCACTGATGGACCTCTGCTCCATATGTTTATCCAATCCCCTCTTGAAGATGTCCATGCTTGTAGCCGCCACCTCCTGTGGCAGTGAATTCCATGTGTTAAATCATTCTTTGAGTAAGGAAGTACTTCCTTTTATCCATTCTAACTTGACCGGCTCAGCAATTTCATTGAATGCCCATGAGTTCTTGTATTGTGAGAAAGGAGGAAAAGTACTTCTTTCTCTACCTTCTCGATCCCATTCATAATCTTGTAAAGATTATGTCATGTCACCTCTCAGTCGTCATTTCTCCATGTGCTTTAAACTTTCTTCATAGGGAGTGTGTTCCAACCATTCCAATAATTCTAGTTGCCCTGTTCTGCACCTTTTCCAGCACTATAACATCATTTTTGAGGTGTGGTGACCAGAACTGTACACAGTATTCCAAATGACGTCGCACCATTGATTTATACAGGGGCATTATAATACCGGCTGATTTGTTTTCAATTCCCTTCCTAATAGTCCCCAGCATAGCATAAGCCTTTTTTATTGTAGTCGCACCCTGTCTCAACATTTTCAGCAAGTTATCTACCATGACTCCAAGATCACTCTTTTAGTCAGTGTTCACCAGTTCAGACCCCATCAGCATGTATTTATAGTTAGGATTTTTTGCTCCACTGTGTATTACTTTGCACTTGGTCATGTTGAACCTCATTTGCCACATTGATGCCCACTTGCCCAGCCTCGACCGATCCCTTTGGAGTGTGTCACAATCCTCCCTGGTTCTCACCACCCTGAACAATTTAGTGTCACCCACAAATTTAGCCACTTCACTGCTTACTCCCAATTCCAAATCATTAATGAACAAGTTAAAGAGCATCGGACCTAGTACTGAGCCCTAGAGTACCCCCACTGCTTACCACCCTCCACTGTGAAAATAGCCCATTTATACTCACTCTCTGTTTCCTGTTACTTAGCCTGTTTTTGATCCAAGAGATCCATGACTATTACTCACTTAGCTTACTTAGGAGTCTTTGATGAGGAACTTTTATCAAAAGCTTTCTGGAAATCAAGGTAAACAACATCTATTGGCTCACCCTTGTCCACATGTTTGTTCACCCTCTCAAAGAACACTAACAGGTTAGTGAGACAAGATCTTCCCTACAGAACCCACGCTGATTCTTTGATAGCTTTCGTTTATCAATGTGCCTACTAATTCTCTCTTTAATAACAGTTTCCACCAACTTTCTCAGTATTGACGTCAGACTGACTAGCCTGTAATTTCTCGGATCTCCTCTGGAATCCTTTTAAAAGATGGGGGTGACATTAGCTACCTTCCAGTCCTCAGGAATGGAGGCAGATTTTAATGAAAGATTATACATTTTTTGTCAGGAGATCCACAAGTTCACCTTTGAGTACTTTCAGAACTCTTGGATGTATGTCATCCAGCCCTGGTGATATATCAAGTCTTAAATTGTCTATCAGTCGCAGGACCTCCACTCTTGTCACCTCAATCTGACTCAGGTCTTTCAACACCCCACCTGAAATCAGCAGTTCTGGAGTCACCTCTCATCATCCAGTGAAGACAGAGGCAAAAAATGCATTGATCTTCTCAGCCATTTCCCAGTTGTCCTTCAGTAATCCTTTCACCCCATATTCATCCAAGGGCCCCACTGCCTCCCTGGCTGGTTTCCGGCTTCTAATGTATTTGAAGAAGTTTTAAGGTATCTGAAGAAATTGCCACAGGAAGTGGCAACAATTGCAAGCGTGGACAGCTTCAAGAGGGAATTGGATAAACATATGGAGCAAAACTATTAGCCACAATAGATGGAATTCTCTGCCTGGAGCAAGTGATGCTCTGTAGAAATGGCAAACCACTTCTGCTAGTTTCTTGCCTAGGAAGCCCTGGCTGGTATTTAGTTGGGAGATGATGACCAAGGAATACCAGGGTCATGACGTGGAGGGAGGCAAAGGCAAACCACCTTTGAACATCTCTCATCATGAAAACCCTACAGGGGTCACCATAAGTCAGCCGCGACTTGAGGACACTTTACACGCATACCCACAAACATTCATTTTGTGTCTATTGCTAACGCAGCTGATGAACAGAACGGAAACAAAGCTGACATGCAAGCAGCTTTTCTAGGGTTTCCTGTCGCTTGAGTAACCAACTCAGGTTACTGGTTCAGAGTCAGAAAAACCCGAACGCTCGGGCAATTCTACCTCTGCACCAGAAACCCATCAAGATCTCAAGGAATTATCAAGAGCCATCAGATTTCTGACAGCCAGCCTTGGGATTGAATACAATTGATGTCATCACAGTTCAATATCTCTTAGCGCAGGGGTATCCAATCCCTGGGCAGTGGACTGGTACTGGTCCGTGGCCTGTTGGCAATCAGGCTGCAGAGTGAGGCAGAGACCTTCACCTGCTCCTTATTTAAAGACCCCCATGGGATAGCAGGGATGGGGTGTGGGCTTGGGGGCAGCCTGGAGCAGCAAAACCCCCAGCACCCTCACCAGTCCTTGGAAAAAATGTCTTCCACAAAACTGGTCCCTGGTGCCAAAATGGTCGGGGGCCACTGTCTTACGGAATGCAGCCAGCAGTCCAAAATAGCGACAAGGTCGTACTTGGTGCCCTTGTTTCACATTAGATTCTTCAAGCTGCCAGTTTGGTGTGGAGGGCCAGTTTGGTGTAGTGGGTAAGTGTGTGGACTCTTATCTGGGAGAACCGGGTTTGATTCCCCACTCCTCCACTTGCACCTGCTAGCATGGCCTTGGGTCAGCCATAGCTCTGGCAGAGGTTGTCCTTGAAAGGGCAGCTGCTGTGAGAGCCCTCTCCAGCCCCACCCACCTCACAGGGTGTCTGTTGTGGGGGAGGAAGGTAAAGGAGATTGTGAGCTGCTCTGAGACTCTTTGGAGTGGAGGGCGGGATATAAATCCAATATCTTCATCTACCTCACAGGGTGTCTGTTGTGGGAGAGGAAGGTAAAGGAGATTGTGAGCCGCTCTGAGACTCTTCGGAGTGGAGGGCGGGATATAAATCCAATATCTTCTTCTACCTCACAGGGTGTCTGTTGTGGGGGAGGAAGGTAAAGGAGATTGTGAGCCGCACTGAGACTCTTTGGAGTGGAGGGTGGGATATAAATCCAATATCTTCTTCTTCTTCAACTTCATTATAAAAGTGTAGACATCAAAAACAATTCAAAAATAAAGCCCCGGAATATATAAATACAAATAAACATACAAATAAATACATAAACATACATTGCCTTTGTACTGTGTGACATTATCACATTGACGTGTTATACATGTTGTTGGCATTTTTTACCCTGTATCTGAAATTAACTATGTGATGGTATGTTTATTTGTATTTATATATCCCAGGACTTTATTTTTGAATTGTTTTTGCTGTCTGCACTTTTATACCGGACTTATTACCATTTCATAGGGCCTGAAAAACGAAGCTGTTCCACCAGGCTTTTGGCTGAGGCAAGCTGGCGTCCTTACGTTACTGCTGACATCATCTAGCAGACCTCCCTAATCGGACTGCTAGATATCAGGCCTCCAGCTATGACATCTAGAATATCTGTATTGTAACCAATAATACGCGCCGTGTCATTCACGCTGCATAATTTGATTGTTCATTGATTGTTTTATGGTTTTATGATTTTATTGTTGGAATTTATTGTTCTATTGTTTTATCGTGCTTGTGATCCACCCTGAGCCCATTATGGGGAAGGGCGGACTATAAATCTACTAAATAAATAAAAAATAAAATAAAATAAAATAAAATAATGCAGCTTGAATACACTAATGTGAAACAAGGGCACCACTACGACCTTGTTGCTATTTTGGACTGCTGGCTGCATTCCTTAAGAGATATTGGACTGTTCTGACATCAGTTGTATTCTTCTACTTCACCATTGGATTTTCCTGACAAGAGTTGGCATTGAGTTGCATGAAAGAAATGGAACTGGTTGCCTGGTGACCGTGAAAATGTTCCTTGTATTTTGCATGAGAAACTGATTGGGTTCACTAATCAATTTTGTATTTACATTATATATGATTTTTTTTTATATACCTTTTCTTGCATATTTCGATTTGTTTGAGGCTGGTTTTCACAGAAGCCTTGTGCTTTTGGTTCTCCTGCCTTCCATTACCGTGATTCTCTGTCTGTTTTCACAGTCCCCAGTTGGGTGTATGGGATCCCCTGGTTTGGAGATCCTCCCCCCACTTCAGTGTTATCAGAAAGCAGGGGGAGCAGCAAAATGTCTGCTGGGCACTCCATTACATCCTGTGGAGACCAATTCCCATAGGATATAATGGAGACTTGATCCATAGATATCTGGGATGCTGGGAGAGCTGGTTTTTCTTTTCTTTTTTAGGTTGAGGCACCAAATTTTCAGCATAGCATCTAGTGACTCTCCTCAAAACACCCCCTAAGTTTTTAAAAGATCGAAAAGGGGGTCTAATTCTATGAGCCCTGCAAGAGGGTGCCGCCATCCTGCTTTATTTCCAATGAAGGGAAGGCATTTAAAAGGAGCACAGTCCCTTTAAATGTGATGGAGTTCAGTTGTGCTTGTTACAACCTTGCTCCTTGCTCCACCCACCCAGGCCTATATTCTTCAATGTGCATACATATAAATGAGATTTTTTTCACATTCCTTACCTTAACTGGTCACAGAACATATCCATGATTTCCAGCAAGGACTGGACTCGGGAGAAGTCGTCAAACTGAACATGGGGAAACCAAAAAAGAAAGAAAACAGCTGGTCTAAAAAAAAGTCACCAAACACCAACACAATACGCAGAGGATGCATTTATACTCACTTCATGTAAGAAATCTGTCTTGCATTGCACATCTATCCAATGCAGTTCAGGGCATATTGTAAATCTTGCTCCCATGGTTCCAACACAGAATGGCTTGCCAAATATTACCAAGAGCAAATACTGCTCCAATTGTATTTTAAAGCCCTCATATTCAAATCTCTCTCTCTCTCTCTCTCTCTCTCGGCTTGGCTTCGCGAACGAAGATTTAAGAAGGGTGCAATAGTCCACGTTTGCTGCAGGCTCGCTGGTGGCTGACAAGACCAAATCTACAAGGATCCAACCATCCTCCAAGGAGCTTTCCCCTAGTTTCAGTGGCTCTTCCACTTAATTTGGAAGGAAGCTACTTAGATTGGAGGCAGGCTTCAAACATGAGCCAAAAGGAGAGGTGGGGTACAAATGTTTTTAAATAAATAAATACACTTTGCACATAGGATCCACCCCACAGTGCAGGACAGCTGTAATGATTCCCACAGTGCAACCCTATGTAGTCACTCAATGGCCTTAGACTGGAGTAACTGCAGAAGACTGCACTATACATTTCTTAACTGTGGTTAGGAGACGGCAAGCATTTCTATAGCTAACAAGAACATAAGAAGAGCCCAGCTGGAACAGACTAATGGTCCATCTTAACCCAGCATCATGTCTCACCCAGTGGCCAAATAGTTCCTCTGGAGGGCCATGAATAGGGCTTAGTGGTCAAGGCCTTCCCCTAATAAAATCATAAGAAGAGCCCTGCTGGTTCAAATCCATAGTCCATTTAGTCCAGCATCCTATCCTATTGTGAGTAAAGAAACCGTTTTTCAGATGAAGGCTTCATCAGGCGCTACTCCAATAGATGGGACCAACTTAGTGCCTGATGAAGCATTCGTCTGAGAAACGGTTTGTTTACTGGTCCACCATTGCACTTGGGATTCTCACCTTTGGGACATCAAGAAATCATCACTTTAGAGACAAGTGTATTGGACTCCACACGATGGTGTGTGGAAAATAGAGCTCCTGCTCTTTAAAACACGGCAGGACACACATCCGGCAAATGGAACGGCACTTTTAAGTGTCAATTTCATCTTGGGTCAGCGTTGTATTGTCCAACTATATTTGCAATTAGAGTATTTTTGTATACAATTTCTGATAAACTGTTGTTAATAAGTTTTTGTATGTGTGTATAAATACATTTAGTACTTTGCAGTAATTTAAGCCGTGAGCTTTCCGCTTTTCCAGGTTTATTTATTGACACGGCTTCCTCTTGTGTTTGCTGGCCAATGTCTGCCAGCTTCCCTGAGGTCTATAACTAGGTGGGAGGACTCAAAAAGCCACAGCAAAGATGATGGTTTTATATTTGAAAGCTGAAGTTCAAGAGCCGGTATCCACAGGATCTCAGTAACAGTGGCCCCGGGAAGCTGGGATTTCATCAGCTGCCCACACAGAGCAATGTCCTTAAGTAAGGGTCCCCAACCTTTTTGAGCCTATGGGCACCTTTGGAATTCTGACACTGCATGATGGGCACAGCAACAAAATGGCTGCCACAGGAGGTGGAGTCAGCCACAAATAACTAAATGGAGGTATCAAAGATTTCAGGTTTTCACAGCTGGCATCAACGTTAGGGTGTGTGGAATCTTTCGGGCTCAAGTGCCGTGTTCTACTGGAGAAAAACTTTCTCCAGTAGAACACGGCACTTGAGCCCGAAAGATTCTACAAACCCTAATGTAAATAGAGGTACTTTTAACATCTATAGGGGTGTGTACTATCTACCCCCACAATATCATCATAAATTAATTCAAAACAGACCGAACGCCATCTGAACTGCATTTCAACTGTTTTAATATTTTAATAATGTTTTATTGTTATAATGTGAATCTGGCATCAAATTGTGACTGTCGTTAGCCGCCCTGAGCCCATTTGGGGAGGGTGGGATACAAGTGCAATAAATAAATAATAAGCTTATGTGAAACAAGGGCACCGCTACGACCTTGTTGCTATTTTGGACTGCTGACTGCATTCCTTAAGAGATATTGGACTGTTCTGACATCAATTGTATTCTTCTACTTTACCATTGGATTCTCCTGACAAGAGATCCTTGTGCTGTGGTGGTAGCTGCTGCCAAAGCAACGTTTTAAAAAATACACAGAGCCAGTCAAATCTCCAGTGGCCAATCAGAAGCCTTGCTTGGCAAAAGCCCCAACTGGTCCCACCCACTTTCTAAAAAACCTTGATGGACACCAGATAAAGTGCCACATTGGGGACTCCTTCCCCAGAGACCCTTTTCTACTTCCAAAAGACAAGAGAAGCCTGTATTTCACCTTTACCGCGTTAGTGGATCATAGGTCTCAGATTTGAAACAAATTTCACAAATGGGGTACATTTGCATATTTTTTTTGTTTTTAATCTGATTTTCGAATGAATTCATACTTATTCTTTTTTCTGAAAGATTGAGAAAGAAGTGAAAAAACACCCTGGAAACATTAAGCCGGTAAAAGCAGGCTGACGTGGATTGGGAGAGCACCCCACCTTCTGGCAAACTTTCAGTTTCTTCGTCAGCAAAAATCTTTATTCAGCTAACAGGAAAAAAAAAGTAATGGGTTGTATTCTCCCATCTTTTCAGCAATACTTTGCATGGTTTCCATATGTACCACAGCCCCTGTCCAGTGTGGCTTTTGTCCAGGCCTTTAGTTCAGCAGGAGCATCACAGGAGTGCAGCTCCTGAAACTTTTTGAGGGTTCTCCCTCCTCCTCCTCCCCACCTACCTACCTTGTCCTTTGAATAGTAGGTGCAGCTGTATAACAATCCCTGGATGAGCTCCATCACCTATTTTTCTACAAAATGAAGGAGGAGGAGGAGGAAAATATTGGATTTATATCCTGCCCTCCACTCCGAATCTCAGAGACGCAGAGCAGCTCACAATCTCCTTTATCTCCCTCCCCCACAACAGACACCCTGTGAGGTGGGTGGGGCTGAGAGAGCTCTCCCAGAAGCTGCCCTTTCAAGGACAATTCCTAAGAGAGCTATGGCTGACCTAAGGCCATGCTAGCAGGTGCAAGTGGAGGAGTGGGGAATCAAACCCGGTTCTCCCAGATAAGAGTCCATGCACTTAACCACTACACCAAACTGACCCCTGCTTTTGTCCATGTGACTCCATGGTTCCTGGTATAGCCTTCTTTTTGGTGGCCAAGACAAGCTCCTCCTAACACTTCCACAAACAGGATAGCTGGTAGGATCCAATGATCTCTCCTTCGCACACATCTGTCTACCTTGTGCCTAGCCATGAGAACTAGACACTTGGCATTGTTTTAGCAACACTCAGGGGTCATTTGCAGAAAAAGAGGTGCTGGAGCTCATTAGCACAACTCATTTGTATAACTAAATTGCATATGCCACCCACCCCTGATATCACTGGAAGGTGTTATATCAGCTCAGCATTTAACTTAAAATGCTTCTTCTTGAATCATAATTATAATTGTCATAATATAACCTTACTCCCACCATACTATTAAAATGACTTTCTCCTATCTGGCCACAGTGGCAGGAGGAAGATTTCCATCATCTGCTTGATATGTTTTGGTTATTTTCCCATTTTTTGTGGGGAAAACATAGAAAGTTTGTCAAATCTTAGAGTTTGGCAAAATTCTCACCGAGGTTTGAATAATGGAGCCCAGAACCAATTTTTTTTTGGGGGGGGGGGGGCATAGGTAAGAAAGAGAGAGCACAATAAAATTTAGAGGTTCCGGAGTTCCGCTCCTGCCCAAAATGAGGCCTGGCAACACTTGAGATTCTGCCAAATTCAAATATACTGCTAGGTTCTTCATCTGAAGGAAGATACCTCAGTGAAGTTCCTACCTTCTTGGTCCTTCCTGGCTTGGGATACGGGTGGGGGGAGAGAGCAATATTTAGGTAAGGAAGACAGAGAAACGTGCAAATGTTACCTTTGCTAATGGCCATCAGAACAGTCGAATAGGACACCATCTGTAGACAAAACCAAAACACAAGAGAGAAAGTTATTAAGCAAGAGCTAACATTTAGACAAAAGGTGGGGGGGAACCATACACACACAGACAGACAGACACAAACCCCGCCATTTCGACTGCCAAGGGGGCGACAAGGTCACTTCATAGCGATGCAGCTTGTTGCTGGGGCAATGGTGTGGCACAAATTTAAACAGACATTTTTAGGTGAGGGCATATTTGCTTCACATCAACTTTTATAGTAAGCAACTGCAGGAAAGGGGGGGGGGGGAGAAGCTTTACAAAGCAACTAGAATAAAAGGGGAGACAGCCCCTGTAGGAGAGATGGCAGCAACAGTACCTGCTGAGGAACCCCCCTGTGGAGAGCTTTGCTCTACACCATGGTGTCCAGATGGGACAGGGAACTTAGAAAATATGCGGAGGACCTCAAACAAGACATGAGGGTGCTTGAAGTATTTGTCAACTAGGTCTCTGATGAGATGGGGCAGTTGAAGCAAATGGTCACTCAAAGTGACTATGTCATGCAGCTAATGTCCCAGATCTGAGGCCCCAAATGCCTTGGGTTGCCAAGTCCAATCCAAGAAATATCTGGGGACTTTGGGGGTGGAGCCAGGAGACATTGGGTTGGAACCAAGAGCAAGGGTGTGACAAGCATAACTGAACTCCAAAGGGAATTCTGGCCATCGCATTTAAAGGGACCGTACTCATTTTAAATGCTTTTCCTTCATTAGAAATAATGGAAGGATAGGGGCACCTTCTTTTGGGGCTGATAGAATTGGACCCCCTGGTCCAATGTTTTTGAAACTTGGAGGGTGTTTTGAGGAGATGAACTAGTTGCTATGCTGCACATTTGGTACCTCTACCTCAAAAAAGAGCTCCCCAGAACCCCAAATACCCATACATTAATTCTTCATGGGAATTCTCCCTATGGGAATCGTCTCCATAGGGAATAATGGAGTGCCCAGCAGACATTTGCCTTCTACCACCACCCCCTCCCCCCCGCTTTCTGATGACCCTAAAGCAGAAGAAAGGCCTCCAAACTGGGGGATCCCCTGCCCCCACCGGGCAACCCTAGCTGGTGGCCAATTTGGAAAACTCCTACTGGTTAAGGCAAAATGTCACTTCACCTCTTTGCTCAGGTAAAACATCAGAAAAGAGAATCCAACATAACCATCCAGTTGGCAGACGATAGTATGAGAAATTTAAGATTTTCTTTCATAGTCACAGATTGCTTAGCAGTATTACTGTGAACAATCACGGAGTTCAGGAGCCATTTAAGCAGGTCTACTCAGAAGTAAGTCCAATGTTATTTAGTGGGACTGCAGTCTTTGAATCCTAATGAACCCACCACCAAGGATGACAACCCCTTGTATAACTATTCCCCCTAATAAAAATCCCTGACTTGCAGGGCTTTTAGTGAGCAGGAACGCACAGGAACGTAGTTCCAGCTGGCTTGGGGTCAGGGGGTGTGGCCTAACATGCAAATGAGTTCCTGCTGGGCTTTTTCTACCCCAAAAATGGTGCAAAACAATGGTGATGTCAGGGTGGTCTCATATGCAAATGAGTTCCAGCCGGGCTTTTTCTACAAAGAAGTCTTACTGAACTGGATAGCCCAGGCAAACCTGATCTCAGAAACTAAACAGGGTCAGCCCTGGCTAGTATTTGGAAGGGTAACCTCCAAGGAATACCAAGGTCATGATGTGAGACAGACAATGGCAAATCAGCTCTGAACATCTCTTGCCTTGAAAATCTCACAAGATTGGCGTAAGTCAGCTGCGACATGGCAGCAAAAAATTAATAAAATAAAAAACCCCACAACATCCAGGGCCACAGTTCTACAGATGTGCAGAACATGCCATATGGTATCAGGCACAGAATTCAGCTTCCGAAGAACCACAACGTTTACTTACAAGAAGCAAAACACTAGTTTCTAGCACTAGAGAAAGAAGTACTTTTCTCCCTTTCTCACAATACAAGAACCTGTGGGCATTCAATTAAATTGCTGAGCAGTTGGGTTAAGAGCTGATAAAAGGAAGTACTTCACTCAAAGGGTGATTAACGTGGAATTCACTGCCACAGGTGATGGAGGCTACAAGGATATAGACAGCTTCAAGAAGGGAATGGATAAGCCTATGGAGCAGAAGTCCATCAGTGGCTATTAGCCACAGCTTATTGTTGGAACTTTGTCTGCGGCAGTGATGCTCTGTGTTCTTGTGCTTGTGGGGGGGGGGGGCACAGTGGAAGGGCTCCTAGCCCCACTGGTGGACCTATTGATGGCACTTGGGGGGTTTTTTTTGCCACTGTGTGACACAGAGTGTTGGACTGGATGGGCCATTGGCCTGATCCAACATGGCTTCTCTTATGTTCTAGGGGTTCCCATGATATTAAGGTTACCATATTTCAAAAAGAAAAAAAGAGAATGTATTTCCCACCTGACTACTTCAAACAAGTGTGCACCATGACAAATTTAATTCAAAAGACCCCCACTATTTAATCCGTGATAATTGTTACTAATCAGGAATGTTCCTAACTTTTCAACTCCAGAAGAGGACATTTGCACCAGTTTTGAAAAAAGAACTCCAAAAGGGAAGAACACCAAACAAGAGGACATCCTCTAAAAAGAGGACATCTGGCAGCCCTACATTATATGCTTGAAAATGTGGGTGATACAGTGGATCTCTTAGACACTAAGTTTTCCAATGCGTGTGCAATTTCTTACCTTCCTTGGTGATTTAGCAAAGCCTGAATAAATAACGTTTCAAAAATAAAAAAAACTATCAATTGATGCAAAGTTTAAAAAAACAACAACCCACAACCCATGAAATTCATTCCGTTTGAATAACTGATGCAAATTTGCCAAGCATTTCAGAGAATTAAGAATTTCTGTGGGGGGGTGGGAATTAGGAAAACTAGTGTAAATTACTTAAATTCATTCAGGTGGAAAGCCCTGTTGGTCTGAAACAGCAGCAGACACTTGATTCTGTCATATTTTTTAAAAGGATATATATAAATCCCTAAATGGTAGGCATCACTCAACGCATTAACAACTGTTAACACCCTCCAAAGATAAAAGGTCTACAATAGAATTGTTACCTGGGAACTGATGGATTCAGCAATGGGCCAATCAGAGCTTGTTTTGTATTTTTAAAAAGAGAGTGGGAGGGAATTCAGCCTGAGAAACAAGCAGAGACTCCTGTGAAGAATTAAAATGAGCATAGGATTTGCAAGGAAACATGCAAAATCTGGGGCATCCCCAGGAATTGCCAAGCTCCTACAATTTTGCATTCTCTAACATAGTAAGAGAGGTAAATAATTCAAGACGGTGGGGGCGGGGAAGCTAGCTCATCCTTCTATCAGGAATTCTGGGAAGGAATTGGACACTGCTGCCCCCTCCCCACCCGCTGAATTTGCGGCAATCGATGCACATGACCTTTGTACGACCCCTGCTGCCTCTGATGGAACAGGACGTGCACACATGTTCTGCTCGGCATCCTCTTTGCTACCCAGCAGCAATGCGCTCATCCCTTCCTTGTGCTCAGGCAAGAGGAGAACCGGAATGGGGAAGACTCTTGGAGGACTAGCACACTGATCTCCCCAAAGGACATGATGTGGCAACTGCTGGCATGCGCTTCTCGGTGGCAGCTTGCCACTCCACCAGATTTGGCGAGGGCATTGCTCTCTCTGCGCAGCCAATCTTTTAATCAACCATTTGTAAGAGTACAGAGGAGTGTAGGGGAATTCTTCAGGACAGCCTCCTGTAGTATTCACCTGTAGTATTCACCTGAATTCACCTCCTGTAGTATTCACCTCTGGAGAAAGTCCAGAGAAGGGCAACTAGAATGATTAAAGGGCTGGAGCACTTTCCCTATGAAGAAAGGTTGAAACGCTTGGGGCTCTTTAGCTTGGAGAAACGTCGACTGCGGGGTGACATGATAGAGGTTTACAAGATAATGCATGGGATGGAGAAAGTAGAGAAAGAAGTACTTTTCTCCCTTTCTCACAATACAAGAACTCGTGGGCATTCGATGAAATTGCTGAGCAGACAGGTTAAAACGGATAAAAGGAAGTACTTCTTCACCCAAAGGGTGATTAACATGTGGAATTCACTGCCACAGGAGGTGGTGGCGGCCACGAGTATAGCCACCTTCAAGAGGGGTTTAGATAAAACTATGGAGCACAGGTCCATCAGTGGCTATTAGCCACAGTGTGTGTGTATATATACATTTTTTTTGCCACTGTGTGACCCAGAGTGTTGGACTGGATGGGCCGTTGGCCTGATCCAACATGGCTTCTCTTCTGTTCTTATGAATTATGTCTCCCTTTCTCACGTACGCATAGTCCCTTCTTCCAAAGACAGACTGCACTCCCTCATTATTTATAAAACACTTCAGAAATATTCTTTGTATTTATTAAAAAGGTAAAGGTAGTACCCTGTGCAAGCACCAGTCGTTTCTGACTCAGGGGTGACGTTGCTTTCACATCGTTTTCACGGCAGACTTTTTTTTTTACGGAGTGGTTCGCCATTGACTTCCCCTGTCATCTACCCTTTCCCATCAGCAAGCTGGGTCCTCGTTTTACCAACTTTGGAAGGATGGAAGGCTGAGTCAACCTCGAGCCGGCTACTTGAACCCAGCTTCCGCCTGGATTGAACTTAGGTCGTGAGCAGAGCTTAGGACTGCAGTACTGCAGCTTTACCACTCTGTGCCACGGGGCACTCTTGTATTTATTATCCCCTCTTCCATTTTATCCTCATCCCCCCGCCCCCATGAGGCAGGTTAGACTGAGAGAGTGACTGGACCAAGGTCACCCAGTCATGTTGCCAGCTCCAGGTTGGGTACCTTGAGATTTGGGGGTGGAGCCTGAGGAGGGTGGAGTTTCAGGAGGGGAGGGACCTCAGCAGGGTATCGAGCCATAGAGTCCGCCTTCCAAAGCAGCCATTTTCTCTAGGCGTACTGATTTCTTACACCTGGAGAGCAGTTGTAATCCCCGGAGATCTCCAGTCACCACCTTCTCACCTAGTGAGCTTCCATGGAAGACTGGGGATCAAAACCAACATCCTAATCAAAGCGCTATGCTGCCTCGTAAATGGGGGAATGTATATGGTTCTCCCTTTCTCAATACTGTTCTCACCTTGTGAGGTAGGTTAGGCTACAAGACTAACTGGCCCAAGGTTCCATGGCAGAGCAGGGATTCGAACCCAGGTCTCCCAGCTCCTATTCCAACATTCTGCCCACACTGCCACTTCATACCCCTGAGTACTCTGATGGCTCTCCAAAGTTATCACCTACTACATCAGGGGTCCCCAATGTTTCTGGAGCCTAAGGGCAGCTTTGAAATTCTGATGCAGCACTGTGGGTGCATCCAGAAAATGGCTGCCACAGAATGGTTCCACAGGAGGCAGCCACAAAACGGCGGCCACGGAATGGTTTCCACAGGAGATGGAGTCAGTCACAAAATGGCTGCCACAGAATTTCCATAGGAGGGGGAGCCAGACAGAAAATGCTTGCCACAGAATAGTTCCCATAGGAGGTGGAGCCAGCCAGAAAATGCTTGCCACAGAATGGTTACCACAGGAGAGGGAGTCAGCCACAAAATGGCTGCCACAGAATGGTTTCTACAAGAGGTGGAGTCAGTCACAAAATGGCTGCCACAGAATAGTTCTCACAGGAGGTAGAGCCAGCCAGAAAATAGCTGCCATAGAATGGTTCCGCAGGAGGCAGAGTCAGCCACAAAATGGCTGTCACAGAATGGTTCCCATAGGATGTATAGCCAGCCAGAAAATGCTTGCTACAGAATGGTTCCCACAGGAGATGGAGTCAGCCACAAAATGGCTGCCACAGAATGGTTCTCACAGGAGGTGGAGTCAGCCACAAAATAACTGCCATAGAATGGTTCCACAGGAGGCAGAGTCAGACACAAAATGGCTGCCACAGAATGGTTCCTATAGGAGGTGGAGTCAGCCAGAAAATGCTTGCCACAGAATGGTTCCCACAGGAGGTGGAGTCAGTCACAAAATGGCTGCCACAGAATGGCTGCCACAGAAGGTGGAGTCAGCCACAAAATAGCTGCCATAGAATGGTTCCACAGGAGGCAGAGTCAGCCACAAAATGGCTTCCACAGAATGGTTCCCATAGGAGGTGGAGTCAGCCAGAAAATGCTTGCCACAGAATGGTTCCCATAGGAGGCAGAGTCAGCCAGAAAATGCTTGCCACAGAATGGTTCCCACAGGAGATAGAGTCAGCCACAAAATGGCTGCTGCAGCTGACCTTCAGTCACACAGCGGGGGCAGCTGGTGCCAAAGAAACCTTTTTAAAAATCTGCACAGTCGATCAAATCTCCAGCGGCCAATCAGAAGCCCTGCTGGGCTGCTGGCCACACCCACTTTCTAAAAGCACTTGGTGGGCACCCCTGTATTATACTGACCTATACAATCACTCTCCATTTCACAGTTATCCATTCCCTCTCGAGATCCAGGCCAATAATTTCCAAAACCTGCACAGACCTAAAGTTGCCATGTCTAAATAAAGAACAGAAATCTTTTTTGAAGCTCAGATGCAGAAGGAGGGAAGGGGAGAGGTGACCTTTTCCAACAGTCATGCAGGGATATTAATAATGATAGTTTATATGACGTCATCAATTTACATGGTGCGTTACAAAATTAAACAGAGCAGATCCCTACTTTAAAACTTTACATTCTTTAAGAAGCTGGGGCGGGGGAGGCTTGAATTTAAGTATTGGGGTTGCACGCTTTCATTAATTTAATTCTATCCTGCGTATTGTCCCATCCCAGGTGACTTACCAAACCAAGCTATGAAACTACTATAGCATCTCCAAACAAAAACGTTATGAATATCCAAAAAGAAGATTTTTTTTTAAAACACATTCTGAAACTAGCGTTTAGCGTCCATGCTATTTCAGATTTGCAAACATATAGCCGCCATGTCAAATTCCAACTGCAGATAAGGCTGTTGAACTGTAGCTTAGCATGTCACCTGAACTGACAAGCCATATGTACCAGACCGACACTCCCTATGAATTTTCAGTTCCCCGTCTGCTAACTGGGTAGCCTTTAGGTAGCGTGTCACTCTTCTGATGTGGTAAATGAACTATTATTATAATGCCATTATCCCACCTTATTGCTATTTGATACTTGTTAGGCTTACACCCCAAATAAGAAACTGTGATCGAAGAGGATCTGTGCCTCTATAAATTCTCCCTCACTGAAAGCTGAAACAGAATTCAAATTTATTAGAACAAACAGGCAGGTGATGGAAAAATTCTATTTACAGTTGAGCTTTGGTTAAGATTGGTGGAGAGGCTTAAAGATATATCCAAAACTGTTTTTTAAAAACAACACTAGATATTTAGAGAGTATTCCCCTGCCTTGGGCTTCCTGCTTTTATAGATGTTTCACTGCTTATACTGTGAAACAGACATTACTAGAGCACCTTGTATCTCCTCTTTGACTTCTAATTGGTTGGTCACACAGACTTGAGATCTTATTAAGCTTTAACGAGAGTCAGTTTGGTGTAGTGATTAAGTGTATGTGTGGACTCTTATCTGGGAGAACTGGGTTTGAGTTCCTATTCTTCCACATGCACCTGCTGATGTGACCTTGGGTCAGTCACAAGTTGTCACAGAGCTGTTCCTGTCAAGAGTAGTTTCTGTCAGAACTCCCTGAGCCCCACCTACCTCACAGGTTGTCTGTTGTAAGGAAAGGAAAGGAAAGGAGATTGTAAACCGCTTTGAGACTCCTTCAGGTAGTAAACAGTGGGGTATAAATCCAATTTCCTCCTCCTCCTCTTATATTTATAGACCAGGGGCTTTCTTATCTGCACCCACTTCTTCTGGCCCATGAACACAAGGGAAAGAAGTCTAAAGTTAAGTCTGGTGTGGGTTCAGTTATGTTAAATTTAGTGGTATGGTTAAGCCAGAGATCTGCATCAGTTTAGCAGAGGGCACAAACAGGTTACATGCAGCAGTGTTTCTTCATTTTGCATGTGCTTGCAGAGCCACAGAGAGCCACTTGCCAGTTTCAAACTAATAAAGAGTTCTTTATTTAGTCAACTCCATTCTGATAGGATAGATGAGAGATAGGAACAGAATTTAACTACCTGTGATGGATGCTGATTCAGAGATGCAGGTCCTGCATCCATGGTGACAAAGATGGAGAGGTGCCTCTTCTTTGTGTGTGTGAGTGTGTGTGTGAGAGAAAGAGAGAGAAGTGTGAAGCGTAAGGAAGGAAGGCAGCTTCTCTGAGAATATCAGACTACACATTAAAGGGACAGAAGCAGAAGAGTAAACAGGAAGGAAACCCACAGTTTGCCTGTCCTGTCTCTGTTGCAGGGCTTTATTGTAGGAAAATCCCAGCAGGAACTCATTTGCATATTAGGCCACACCCCCTGACACCAAGCCTGCTGGAGCTGTGTTTCTGTGCGTTCCTGCTCTAAAAAAAGGCAGCTCTGCTCTGTTATAATCCCCACCTCTGGAGGCTGAGGCTAAGAGACACAGTCTGGTCCTTCTCTTCCAACAAGTTAGAACAGGGGTGTCAAACGTGCCCCAGAGGCCGAATTAGGCCCCCGGAGGGCTCCAATCAGGCCCCTAAGCAACTGGCTGTTCTCTGCTTCCTTCTCCCTGTCTCTTGCTTCCTTCTGCATCTCAGATTGCTTTTCAAGGCTTGCTCACTTGCACAGGAGCTACAGAGCAAAATCTCTTTTCTCAATTTGCTGAGGCTCCTCCCTAGGGGAGGAAGGGGGAAAGGCAGAACTTGTTTTTCTAGGCTCTCTTAGTTGCACAGCAGAGCTACTGAGCCAAGTCTGTGTTCCTTCTATTGGCTGAGGCTCTTCCCTCCCCAGTCCCCTGGGGAGGGAAGGAGAGAGCTCCAGCTTCCTTTGCCCCATCCCCTGGAAGAAATGCAAAGAAACCACCTTTAAGACCAATGAGCGCTAACATTTTAAGCATGTTTTAAGCTTTTTTTTTAAATCTTTAATTGTGCTTGTCTGTGTCCTTTATAAATTTATATCTCTGCTACCTAATCTTAAATAGGCGTACACATGGCCTGGCCCAACATGGCCCGGTCCAACCTGAGATGGCCCAGCCCAACAAGGTCCCATTCATATCAACTCCAGCCCTCATAACAAATGAGTTCGACCCCCCTGAGTTAGAGTCTCACCGTGTTCAATGAAATTGGCTTCCCAGTAAGTCTATTTCAGAGGAACATAATCCGATTGAATTGGACATCTAAATTAAAAGAGGGTTACCCGGGGTGGAATTCTAGTAGGGGCTCCTTTGCATATTAGGCCACACACGTTTGATGTAGCCAATCCTCCAGAAGTTTACAAGGCACTTTTTTGTAAGCTCTTGGAGGATTGGCTACATCAGGGGTGTGTGGCCTCATATGCAAAGGAACCCCTGCTAGAATTCTATCTCTGGACCCTGTACTAAGAGCCCTGTAAGCTCTTGGAGGATTGGCTCCATCAGGGGGACGTGGCCTAATATGTAAAGGAGCCCCTGCTAGAATTCTATCTCTGGACCCTGTACTAAGAGCCCTGTAAGCTCTTGGAGGATTGGCTCCATCAGGGGGGCATGGCCTAATATGTAAAGGAGCCCCTGCTAGAATTCTATCTCTGGACCCTGTACAAAGAGCCCTGTAAGCTCTTGGGGGATTGGCTCCATCAGGGGTGAGTGGCCTAATATGCAAAGGAACCCCTGCTAGAATTCTATCTCTGGACCCTGTACTAAGAGCCCTGTAAGCTCTTGGGGGATTGGCTCCATCAGGGGTGTGTGGCCTAATATGCAAAGGAGCCCCTGCTAGAATTCTATCTCTGGACCCTGTACAAAGAGCCCTGTAAGCTCTTGGGGGATTGGCTCCATCAGGGGTGTGTGGCCTAATATGCAAAGGAACCCCTGCTAGAATTCTATCTCTGGACCCTGTAAGAAGAGCCCTGTAAGCTCTCGGAGGATTGGCTACATCAGGGGTGTGTGGCCTAATATGCAAAGGAGCCCCTGTTAGAATTCTATCTCTGGACCCTGTAAGAAGAGCCCTGTAAGCTCTCGGAGGATTGGCTACATCAGGGGTGTGTGGCCTAATATGCAAAGGAGCCCCTGCTAGAATTCTATCTCTGGACCCTGTAAGAAGAGCCCTGTAAGCTCTCGGAGGATTGGCTACATCAGGGGTGTGTGGCCTAATATGCAAAGGAGCCCCTGTTAGAATTCTATCTCTGGACCCTGTAAGAAGAGCCCTGTAAGCTCTTGGAGGATTGGCTACATCAGGGGTGTGTGGCCTAATATGCAAAGGTGCTCCTGCTGGAATTCCACCACTGGGGTTACCCATTCCCTTGAACTGCCATGCCTGAGAGTTCCAGTTGAGTTCTGCCTCTATTATGCAGGCACTTGAAACAGTTCATTATCAAGTCTTGGATTGGACCTAGGGTTGCCAACTCCTGGATGGGAAATACCAGGACACTGGGGGCGGAGCCAGAGAAAAGTGGGATTTGGGGAGGTGAACTGACCTGTCACCTGGAGATCAGCTGTAATAGCAGATCTCCAGCCACCACATGGAGGTTGGCAACCCTAACTGGAGCAGGCTCCCGGATGCAAGGCAGACACATGGAGAACCTTCGGAGCACCCAGGAAGCACTGAGCACCAAGACTTGTGAGGAGGGACGGTGGCTCAGTGGTAGAGCATCTGCTTGGTAAGCAGGAGGTCCCAGGTTCAATCCCCGGCATCTTTAGCTAAAAAGGGTCCAGGCAAACAGGTGTGAAAAAAACTCAGCTTGGGTGCGGTCACACGTCACATTAAAAGCGGGTGTGTAGCTCTCAAATTTGAACCGCTGAATATTGATTTGATGCAGGGCCGATCAGACGAGCATCCAAGAATGCGACTCATTCTGTTGTTGAGCGATCAGACATCCAATACTAGCACACTCTTTTCTTGGCGCATGTGAGATCAGATGGTGATTTCTGGGAGGGGGGGGTCCATTGAACATGCGCCCAACCGTTTGGAGGTGGGAAATCAAATGTTGCTTCAGAGGCGGGGCGGGGAGGAAGGGGGGAAAGTTTCCGGAATTAACGATGCCGATTCAAACCAGGGAACTGCCAGGAATTACTTTCCTAGAAATTGGCAGTGGCAATGATATCTGGAAATCCTCCACATTGAAAAAAAAGATTTTTCCCCCTGTTCTGAATAGTGGGATAACGTTTCCTACCCCACCCCCTTCCGATCCGGTGTTGATTGGAGAAGCAGAAGCATCACCTCAGATTCCCGGATGATCTGGCAATGCGCATGTCTGCTGGGGTTAAAAAAAAAAAAAAGTGGGAGGGGCGGTAAACATTCCAAGGGGCAGTATCGCGCGTGAGCTGTCCAAACAGGAAAAAAAGCAATCCTGTGCCACTTCTTTGAAAAAGGGCCAGATTTTCTGCACTATCAAATTAATGCATCATTGATCTGCAGCAAGCCGGGATGACCCTGGATGACGCTCGATTGCCAGATGTGGATGTCTGGACGAACATATTTAATCCGTCAGCGAGACGGAGCTGTGTCGCCACTAATGGTACGTCTGAGACCCTGGAGAGCTGCTGCCAGTCTGAGTAGACAATACTAACTTTGATGGACTGAGGGTCTGATTCAGTATAAGGCAGCTTCATGTGTTCCCGTGGAGGGACTCTCAGAGCCTGGATCTGCGGTGCACTTCTCAAGACTCACAGAAATTAAGTCAGGATCATTGCAGCCCCTCTTTTAAAGAGTGTGATCCAGGACACTGTTTCCAGTCAGTGGAGGTCTAACATGAAGATAGTGTGTGTGGGGGGGACAATGTTTCCAGGCTGGGGGGGGGCAACCTGGAGAGAGTGTGATACAAGACACTGTCTCCAGGCTGGTGGGGGGACCAACCTTGAGAGAGTATGAAGCAAAACACTGTTTCCAGGCTGGGGGCGGGGGCAATCTGGAGAGGGTGTGATGCGGGACACTGTTTCCAGGCTGGTTAGGCCAAACTGGAGAGTGTTATATAGAACAAACTTTCCAGGGTGGGGGGTTAACCTGAAGAGAGTGTTAAGGGGGATACTGTTTCCAGGCTGGGGAGGGTGGGCAGCCCAGAGAGTGTGTGATGTGGGACACTGTTTCCAGGTCACAGAGGGCTAATCTACAGAAAGCATGATGTGGGACAGTGTTTCCAGACTGGGGGAGCCAACCTGCAGAGAGTGTGAAGCAGGACACTGTTTCCAGGCCACGTGGGCCAAACGGGAGAGAGAGTGACGCAGGAAAAGAGCTGGCACGTCCATTAGGCAACATTCGGCAGTTGCCTTGGGCACCGGCTCTTGGGGGGGCGCGTTGTTTCTGGGCACTGAGGGGTCGGAGGAACTCTTCCGACCCCACAGCACCCAGAAACAATGCGACACTATGTCCTGGGCGCTCTCCAAACTGGGCCCAGAACTGAAAGGGCCACATTGTTTCTGGGCGCTGAAGGGTCAGAAGAACTCTCTCGGCCCCTCAGCGCCCAGAAACAACGGTGCATGATGATGTCACCATGTGACATCATCATGCCATACACGCAGTAAGTATTCGCAGGGCGGGGTTGGGCACACGTTGGGTCGGGGTTGTGCCTCAGGCGGCAGAACTCCACATGCCAGCCCTACGCAGGACAATGTTTAGAGGCTGGGGTGGGGGGGCCAACCTGGAGAGTGTGTGATGCAGAACAATGTTTTGAGACCAGGGGGCCAAACTGGAGAGAGTATTAAGCAAGACACTTGTTTCCAGGCTGGCGGGGGGAGGGGCAACGTGGAGAGAGTGTGACATGGGACACTGTTTCCGGGTTAGGGTGAGCTAACCTGGAGGGAGTGTGAAGCGGGACACTGTTTCCAGACCAGAGGAGCTAAGCTGAAGAGAGTGTGACACAGGACACTGTTTCTGTATTTGTGGGAGCTAATCTGGAGAGAGTGTGATGTGGGAAACTGTTTCCAGGCTGGGTAGGCTAAACTGGAGAGAGTGTTATACGGAACAAAGTTTCCAGAGTGGTGGTGGGGGGCAACCTGAAGAGTGTGTTAAGCAGGATACTGTTTCCAGGATGGGGGGGGGGGCAATCTGTAGAAAGTGTGGTACAGAATACTGTTTCTAGGCAACCTGGATAAAGTGCTATGCGGGACAATGTTTCCAGGCTGAAGGGGCCAACCTGGAGAGAGTTTGAGACAGGACAGTATTTCCAGGCTTAGGGGGGGCGGCAACCTGTTAAAACTGTTTCCAGGCTGGGGTGGGAGGGTCTAACCGGGAGAAAATGTGAAGATGGACACTGTTTCCAGGCCAGAGTCTGGTTTGACCCCATTCCAAAAGTGATAACAATTATTAAGACTGTAAGCTCTTTGGAGTCCAGTTTGGTCCCACCTCAAAGCGATAGCAACAAAAAAGACTGCAAGTTTTTTGGATTCCATTTAATCATCCTTGGACTTGAGATTTGACACAGTATATTGGACTGATCTTCTGTAAAATCCATACCTTATATTTGGGATTTGTATGTTGTATACATATTTGTACACAAATGACTGGGAATTACTATATTGTTTCTTGTTGTGCCTAGAGTGGTATATTTTTGATTTGTAGAAGAAGAAGAAGAAGAAGATGATATTGGATTTATATCCCGCCCTCCACTCCGAAGAGTCTCAGAGCGGCTCACAATCTCCTTTATCTTCCTCCCCCACAACAGACACCCTGTGAGGTAGATGAAGATATTGGATTTATATCCCGCCCTCCACTCCGAAGAGTCTCAGAGCGGCCCACAATCTCCTTTACCTTCCCCTCCCCCACAACAGACACCCTGTGAGGTAGATGAAGATATTGGATTTATATCCCGCCCTCCACTCCGAAGAGTCTCAGAGCGGCCCACAATCTCCTTTACCTTCCCCTCCCCCACAACAGACACCCTGTGAGGTAGATGAAGATATTGGATTTATATCCCGCCCTCCACTCCGAAGAGTCTCAGAGCGGCTCACAATCTCCTTTCCCTTCCTCCCCCACAACAAACACCCTGTGAGGTGAGTGGGGCTGGAGAGGGCTCTCACAGCAGCTGCCCTTTCAAGGACAACTTCTGCCAGAGCTATGGCTGACCCAAGGCCATTCCAGCAGGTGCAAGTGGAGGAATGGGGAATCAAACCCGGTTCTCCCAGATAAGAGTCCGCACACTTAACCACTACACCAAACTGGCTCTCTATAGTAGTAGTATCCAGGTGGGATCTGGAGTTCTCCATATTACAGAGATCACGTTCTCTGGAGACAGCATTAACTTCATAGAGTGGACTGCAGGGTAACACATCTTGGCTGAGTTCCCTCCCTGAACTCCACCCACAACCTCCAGGAATTTCCCAACCTACACTCTGCACTCCTAGTCTCCAGGGGCAAGCAAACTATGGTTTTAAGTGCAAAGTGCAAACTGAAGTAGCAAAATACCAGAACCAGCACACAGCTCATTCAAAGCATAGTTATGCCCCAAAGCCATGGTTCTTTTTGAGCAGGAATGCACAGGAAACAGGTCCGGCTGGTGTGGCACCAGGGGGCGTGGACTAATATGCAAATAAGTATCTGCAGGGCTTTTTGTACAAAAGATGGAGATGGCAGTGGTGTGGCCTAATATGCAAACGAGTTCTTTCTGGGGTTTTTTTGGTAAAAGTTTTCCAAAACAGAACAATTTCAGCCAAGTGCTGGATACACCCCCACCACCACCACCATCCCTCTCCACCTGTCTGGTCAGCCAAAGATATAATAGTCGAATCACCTCCTTGAATGGATAAAGTAGCAGGGATTTTAATCAGCAAGGGCCAATTTTAACCAATGGAGCTCTAAAACCAAAAAGGCATCTGTTTTTTTAAAAATCATTTTGGTTCTGCTGGGACAGCCCAATAAGAAACCAAAAGGGAAATGTTACAACGATGCCTTTGAAGCGATTGCTTTTGTTAATTTGCAAGTGCTTCTAAAGAGACAGGCTGTTTTTGAATAGGATAAGAACATTTACTTAAGGCAGAACTATCAATTACCAGATGTCATCTTCTTTTTCACCCAGGGCTCTTTAAACCTGTTGACAGCCTTCCTAATGACCCATCATGGCAGGGCTGTTTCCATTGCTTGAGCTATCTCTCCCTGCAACCTGAAAACAAGGAGGGCCAAACCAGCAGGCACGTGTGTGACTGGTCAGAGGCAAGCTAGGTTAACACACCGCTTGAAGTTTCTCTACCATCTGTCCACATCACATTTGCAGCCAATCAGCTGCAAATTACACAGCCGTGCTTCTCTGATCATTTTTCCGGGAAATTCCCTCGGCCATTTTCAGAACACGGCTACGCTAATGAAATATAAGGACCAGCCTCTAATTCTAGACTATCACAAGAGGGAAACGCAGATGCAGAACGTTCATTCATAAATTCCCAATCCATCTTTCTGAAAAACCTACTAGCTTACAATTTTCAAAATTGTAATTTTTCTATTGTGATTTTATTACTATTGATATTGATGTACACTGCCCTGAGCCCTCATGGGGGAATGGCAGGAATATAAATAAACTAATAATAATAAAAATACTATGCTTCCCGACAGGAAGGGACGGTGGCTCAGTGGTAGAGCATCTGCTTGGGAAGCAGAAGGTCCCAGGTTCAATCCCCAGCATCTCCAACTAAAAAGGGTCCAGGCTGTAGGTGATGGAGATGGAGGGACGGTGGCTCAGTGGTAGAGCATCTGCTTGGGAAGCAGAAGGTCCCAGGTTCAATCCCCAGCATCTCCAACTCAAAAGGGTCCAGGCTGTAGGTGATGGAGATGGAGGGACGGTGGCTCAGTGGTAGAGCATCTGCTTGGTAAGCAGAAGATCCCAGGTTCAATCCCCGGCATCTCCAACTCAAAAGGGTCCAGGCAGTAGGTGATGGAGATGGAGGGACGGTGGCTCAGTGGTAGAGCACCTGCTTGGGAAGCAGAAGGTCCCAGGTTCAATCCCTGGCATCTCCAAAAAAGGAGAAAAACCTCTGCTTGAGACCCTGGAGAGCCGCTGCCAGTTTGAGAAGACAATACTGACTTTGATGGACCAAAGGTCTGATTCAGTATAAGGCAGCTTCATTTGTTCATACACAACTGCATGATACTCCTCTGTAATCTACTTCAGCGAATTCCCTTTTGTAGCATAAAATCCAACGTGTTACTACCATCCTCTAGTTCAGTAGTCCCATGGCGCCGGCTAACACCATCATTTCTGATGCCCCGCCAGAATTTTTTAGGAAGTGGGTGGGGCCAGGTAGGGCTTTTACCCAGCAAAGCTTCTGATTGGCTTATAGAGATTTGACTGGTTGAGATTTTTTTTAACATGTTGCTTTGGCAGCGCAAGGATCTACACTGTGTGACTGAAGTTAAGCTGCAGCAATCATTCTGGGGCTGGCTCCACCTCCTGCAGCAGCCATTTTGTTGCTGCACCCACCATGCTGCGTTAGAATTCTGTATATGCCTGCTGACTCAAAGAAGCTGGGAAACCCTGCCTTAGTTTGAGCCACTTTTCACTGAGGACAATTCACTATCTAGTCCATATTTCTTTGCAGGCTGCAAGAGTCGAGGAGAGGAAGAGACTACATTGTACACCAAATTATTTTTTTTAACAAGATTACTCCAGCTAAACTCACTGAATCAATGAAACTGTGCCTCTCTTGAACACTATTCCACAATACCCAGAAAAGGGCAAAAAGTCCAGAAAAGGGCAACTAGAATGATTAAAGGGTTGGAACACCTTCCCTATGAAGAAAGGTTAAAACGCTTGGGGCTCTCTAGCTTGGAGAGACGTCAACTGCGAGGTGACATGATAGAGGTTTACAAGATTATGCATGGGATAGAGAAGGTGGGGAAAAAAGTCCTTTTCTCCCTTTTGCCGCAATATAAGAACTCGTGGGCACTCAATGAAATTGCTGAGCAGTCGAGTTAGAACGGATAAAAGGGAGTACTTCACTCAAAGGGTGATTAACACGTGGAATTCACTGCCACAGGAAATGGTGGTGGCTACATGCATAGCCAGCTTCAAGAGGGTATTGGATCAACATATGGAGCAGAGGTCCATCAGTGGCTATTAGCCACAGTGTATTGTTGGAACTCTCTGCCTGGGGCAGTGATGCTCTGTATTCTTGGTGCTTGGGGGTGGGGGCAACAGTGGGAAGGCTTCTAGTGTCCTGGCCCCACTGCTGGGCCTCCTGATGCCATTTGTGTTTTTTGGCCACTTTGTGACACAGTGTTGGACTAGATGGGCCATTGGCCTGATCCAACATGGCTTCTCTTATGTCCTAATGTGGCACCTGCCCGATTTCAGAAAATTGGGCAAGGGACACATGGTTGGAAGGTGGTTCTCATTTTGAGTCCCCCTGAGCTGCAGGCTTCATGCCAGGGATGCAAGTCTATCTGGGACTTTGGGTTGATGATAATTGCAGTGTGGTTTTCCATGAGCCCTGGGAGGAATATCTTAGAAAATGGATATTTGACTCTGATGCCCGTCTAGATTGTACCTTAATATTAAAATAAAAAAAACCACAATGATACAAATTAATTAAACTGGAACACACAAGATCTTCATACTTAGTTAACATTTCTAATCATGTTCTTAGAGCGAACTTTACCTCCTTATGAGTCCAGCCATTGCCAACAGCAGTCATGGAAGGTCGTTTTAACCAAACTCCAGTGGCCCAACGCTTATGCATATGCTGTTCTCATGCGATTGAAGTTTTACCTCACGATTTACTTTTCTGTTCGTTCTATTCCAGTCCAAGGGCTAAATTTTTAGATGGAATCCTGTCAGGCCTAAGTGCTTACTCAGTTGAGGAAAAAACAGCATTTCTTTTATCTGATATTGATGCTTATATCTCCCAGAACATTTCAGTCTTTGGCCTTGCAGCAAAGAAAATACATGCCAAGGTGGCAATGCGAAGGGATAACTTTTAGATTCATGTCTACATCTTTATTGTTATTGCCATTGTTTTGCATCCATTGTTATACCCCTTGTTAAACCTTACATGATACTTTGTATGTTTTAACTTCCAGTTTACTTTCCCTTGAGATTTTTGTAGATTTGTAACGGCCAATGGCTAATTACAATAAATGAACTGGAGTATTGCTTGATTGCTTGCCTGTGCACAAGACCGACGTTTGATTTGAGAGCCAGCATAGCGTAGTGATTAATCTGGAGAACCGGGTTCGATTTCCCACTCCTGCACATGCAGCCAGTTGGGTGATCTTGGGTCAGTCACAGTTCTCTCAGAGCTCTCTCAGTTCCACTTACCTCACAGGGTGTCTGTTGCAGGGAGAGGAAAGGAAGGCGATCGTAAGACACTTTGAGACACCTTCAGGTAGAAAAAAAGCAGGGTATAAAGCCAACTCTTCTTCATCATCATGTTGACATAACCATTTTGTCTTCAGAAGAATCTGTAGCAAAGCTGATAATATAGAATGCGTGCATGGGCTAGGCAGATGGTGAGCTTGTTAATGTTTAAAGGATTACAAACTTGATAGTGTAAAGAGCTGCTTCACTAAACCTGATTTCCACCTGGGTGACACCCACCTCTCCATCCCCTGCAACCTGCCACATTAAGAGCAAGCTGCCCCCCACCCTGGAACAACACCTGACATGCTAAAAATGTGAGAGAGTCAAGTCCAAATCCAAATTCTTCAGCCCAGCATTCCTGATGGATAAGGTGACTGTTTCTACTGCCTCTTCCCAAAATTGTGTTTGACAGCCAGGCAGGACTTTGGCTCAATTAGAGTGGAAAGAAGACAGACTCTCAGATGCACCTATCAAGACAACACAGAACTGTTTTTCAGGAACACAAACCTTTGACAAATTCAGAGATGTGGGGGGGTGGGGGGTGGGGAAATGCCTGTGTAAAAACGGGCAGTGCTTTTTTCCTGCATCTAAAGATTGTTTCTTACAATTGACAATAACAGATTTATTTTTATTTTTAAATTTCATTTACATTATTTTTGTTTTGCCTTTCTCACTCAAGGCATATATAATCCACAATGAGTCAGTACAATCGACAAAATGGAATGTCCAGTAATCAACTCTGTAGTCACAGGGGCTACTGGGAGTTGTAGTTCTGCCAGCTACTGGGAGTTGCAGAGAGCCAGTTTGGTGTAGTGGTTAAGTGTGCGGACTCTTATCTGGGAGAACCGGGTTTGATTCCCCACTCCTCCACTTGCACCTGCTAGCATGGCCTTGGGTTAGCCATAGCTCTGGCAGAGGTTGTCCTTGAAAGGGCAGCTGCTGTGAGAGCCCTCTCCAGCCCCACCCACCTCACAGGGTGTCTGTTGTGGGGGAGGAAGGTAAAGGAGATTGGGAGCCGCTCTGAGACCCTTCGGAGTGGAGGGCGGGATATAAATCCAATATCTTCATCTACCTCACAGGGTGTTTGTTGTGGGGGAGGAAGAGAAAGGAGATTGTGAGCTGCTCTGAGACTCTTCGGAGTGGAGGGCGGGATATAAATCCAATATCTTCATCTACCTCACAGGGTGTCTGTTGTGGGGGAGGAAGGGAAAGGAGATTGTGAGCCGCTCTGAGACTCTTCGGAGTGGAGGGCGGGATATAAATCCAATATCTTCATCTACCTCACAGGGTGTCTGTTGTGGGGGGGGGGGGAAGGGAAAGGAGATTGTGAGCCACTCTGAGACTCTTCAGAATGGAGGGCGGGATATAAATCCAATATCTTCATCTACCTCACAGGGTGTCTGTTGTGGGGGAGGAAGGGAAAGGAGATTGTGAGCCGCTCTGAGACTCTTCGGAGTGGAGGGCGGGATATAAATCCAATATCTTCATCTACCTCACAGGGTGTCTGTTGTGGGGGGGGGAGGAAGGTAAAGGAGATTGTGAGCTGCTCTGAGACTCTTCGGAGTGGAGGGTGGGATATAAATCCAATATCTTCATCTACCTCACAGGGTGTCTGTTGTGGGGGAGGAAGGGAAAGGAGATTGTGAGCTGCTCTGAGACTCTTCGGAGTGGAGGGCGGGATATAAATCCAATATCTTCATCTACCTCACAGGGTGTCTGTTGTGGGAGAGGAAGGTAAAGGAGATTTTGAGCCACTCTGAGACTCTTCGGAGTGGAGGGCGGGATATAAATCCAGTATCTTCTTCTTCTACAAGGCGTTACAAAACTCTTGTAAATGAACATTTAATAGGCTAGATTTTGTTCTTTCTCTTCTCATGAGATCTTTTTTCAGTGCCAGACAAAATCTGACAACACTGGAACAACAAAATCTTGTCAACACTGGAAGGTGTTGTGATAGAAGGCCGCATGGTATATGACTACAATTCATGCACATAGCCCACACATATTTCAGCATTGGATATTATAGCATTGGAAATAGTCCAGAAAAGGGCAACTAGATTAAAAGGGTTGGAACACTTTCTCTGTGGAGAAAGGTTAAAACGCTTGGGGCTCTTTAGCTTGGAGAAACGTCGACTGAGGGGTGACATGATAAGAGGTTTAAGATTATGCATGGGATAACGAAGGTAGAAAAAGAAGTACTTTTCTCCCTTTCACACAATACAAGAACTCATGGGCATTCGATGAAATTGCTGAGCAGCCGGGTTAGAACTGATAAAAAGGAAGTACTTCTTCACCCAAAGGGTGATTAACACATGGAATTCATTGCCAAAGGAGGTGGTGGCGGCTACAAGCATAGCCAGCTTCAAGAGGGGATTGGATAAACATATGGAGCAGAGGTCCATCAGCAGCTATTACGCACAGTGTATTGTTGGAACTCTGTCTATGGCAAGTGATACTCTGTATTCTTGGTGCTTGGGGGTGGGGGCAACAGTGGGAAGGCGTCTAGTGTCCTGGCCCCACTGATGGACCTCCTGGGTTTTTTTGGCTACTGTGTGACACAGAGTGTTGGACGGGATGGGCCATTGGCCTGATCCAACATAGCTTCTCTTATGTTTTTAAAACACCATGCGTGCATTTTATTTGGGTGCCTGCAGGGAGTTTTTTTTTTAGCGGGACGGAGAAGCGAGGACACCTCATTGGAGTCAGGGGGTTCTGGAGGTATTTTGACACTTTACTTCTAACAATTCCATAAAATTTAACATCAGCTAATTTGATACCACTTTTGCCTGACATGAATGTTTGAACCGCACCAATTTATTTATGCGACTACACACATACACCTCATACAACTGCACCTTTTGTATCCGGTTGCACATTATTAAAGACAGCCTTGCAGAGATGGCAGTCTCTATACAATCTTAAACAAAGTTACAGTGTTCTAAATACATTGATCTGAATGGACGTAAAACAATATAACTATTGTAAACAGCAATTCTTAGGAACGGGGTGGGGGGGGAGGCCTTCGGATGCTGAAGTAACTCCTGCTTATTTGCTGGAAGGGTAACTGGATCTCCAGCTGCAGTAAAGGGGAAGGGGGCAGTTTTAGGTTGATACATAATTTATGCTCTAATCAGAGAGGGTGGAAAATATTAAGAACAGAGGTGGTGGTGGGGAAACAAGAGGCACTGCATCAGTCACAAAGACAAAAAAGACGACAAAAAGCCAGTGGTGCAAATGAAAAAGAGTCTTTTATTATTCTGGTTAAAAACCGCTTTGCAGTAATCCTTCAATGTTTTTACAGCAAGAATGCACGAACAGTAGTGAACTGAACACTATGAGGACTGCAGACGAATGAACGAATAAGTTGACTTCGATTTTGTAATGTATCCCCTGGTTAGAAGAGCCTGCAGAGCCAATTTGGTGTAGCGGTTAAGTGCGCAGACTCTTATCTGGGAGAACCAGGTTTGATTCCCCACTCCTCCACTTGTAGCTGCTGGAATGGCCTTGGGTCAGCCATAGCTCTCGTAGAGCTGCCTTTGAAAGGGCAGCTTCTGGGGGAGCTCTCTCAGCCCCACCCACCTCACAGGGTATCTGTTGTTGGGGGGGAGAGGCAGGGCTTTTTTTCTTCTTCTTCTTCTTTTTTTTTAAGCAGGAACGCAGTTCCGGCTGGCTTGGCGTTAGAGGGTGTGGCTTAATATGCAAATGAGGTCCTGCTAGGCTTTTTATACAAAAAAGCCCTGTATGAAACAGTGGTGACATCAGACAATGTCACCTAATATGCAAATGAGTTCCAGCTGGGCTTTTTCTACATAAAAAGCTCTGGGGAGAGGTAAAAGAGATTGTAAGCCGCTCTAAGATTCAGAATATAGGGCCGGGTATAAATCCAATATCATCATCATCTTTCACTTTCTGTGTGAGATTTAATGCATAGAGCCAAAGGCCATCACAATCAATCACAAGATAAAACATAAATCATTAAAAACATTTTTTTAAAATAATCACATCTAAACACACTTGCCATATCAAAACATTTTGCCTTTCGGATACAGCTTTTGCTTGTATTTTCACGGCTGCCATGACAAATACTGTAGGGAACAAGGGAGTCAGTATCTGAAAGAAGGAAAATCAGCTTCTCAGATTCCAATGAAGGGTTTAAGTCATACAAGAATGCTATACGGAATTTGGTTCGAAGCTCTCTGTAAAGAGAGGAGGACACAACAGAATAGGAGCCCTGCATTAACAAAAGCAAACTCCCCCCGCCCCCCATACCCGTGGCAACCACCCAGCAGAATTGCTGGCATGGTCTGGAACAGAACAGATGTAAAGGTAACCTTGAGATTATGAATGGTAGTGTTAGGCAGGTGGGAGGCCTTTAATCAATTTAAATCAGAATGAAAATTTGAAGCTAGAAATTGCTGGTGTATCTGTGACTGCATTCATGCTTGAGCATCCAGAACTGAATTACGAGACCAGTCATAAGGACACCCTGGGCATCATCTGAAACCAAATAATAGTGGAGAAATACTGTTGAGGAAAGCTATCTGGGCTGCATCTTTCTGCATCATAGCAAGACACCACCTGTAGAGTTGGCTGGTAGTGTCATCCCTTTGTTTTCACCATACTCTGAGCACGTTAGATAGAATTAAACAAGAGACAGACTATGATATCCAATTTGAGACATCTGGTTAAGAGTTTTGGACAACAGCTTCAGAACATTTTAAAATTCTTGGGACAACTTAAACTTGCTTAGATTGAATGGCTAATATCAAGAAATCAGCACATTTCCCTATATTTAGGAATCCATGCAACCATGTTGGGAATCAGTCTCAATTTTAAGGTTCCTGTAGCCAATCCACATGCAAAACAAATAGGCCTCGTACACCATCAGCCTTGACAAATGTCAGAAACCTGAATACAAAATCACACTTCCTCTGTCCATTTCCAATATGAATTTATTTATTTATTAGATTTAACTCTTAGGCTGCCCTTCCCTGAGGAACAGGGCTCAGGGTGCCATACAACATAATAAAAAACTCCAATACTATTTAAATAAAGGTAAAATTCCGATACAGTTTACATTATAGATAAAACTTAGAAAATACAAATATAACTACACACAACTTTTAAACGATTTCTCCAATCCAACTGCTGGCACAGAAAAACGCCATAGCCTCATGGTGGGTGAGAGAGGGAGGAAGGGGGAGATGAAATGGGAGGGAGTGCCAGACCATGTAATGACTTTCTTTATATTCTATATAATTACTTTCTTTATATCCAATAGGATGGCCCCTCCTGCTCAAACCTGCTTATAAATCATTAGTTTGAATTGTTACTGATCAGACCTCTTTATTAAGCATCTGACCAGAACCAGGGAAACCGTCGTTGCCATCTTAATGTTATTAATTAGTTTTTAATTGATGAAATTTTAGATATAATGTATTATATACTATATGTATCTTAGGAGCTCCATGGCGCAGAGTGGTAAGCTGCAGTACTGCAGTTTTCTGTTCAGAACCTGAGTTCGATCCTGAAGGAAGCTGGGTTCAGGTAACCAGTTCAAGGTTGTCTCAGTCTTCCGTCCTTCTGAGGTTGGTAAAATGAGTACCCAGTGCAGATGACTGGGGAAGGCAATGGCAAACCACCCTGTAAAAAGTCTGTTGTGAAAACGTCGTGATGTGACATCACCCCAGAGTCTGGTGCTGACACAGAGGACTACCTTTACCTTTTTATATGTATCTTATTATATGATTTGATGTTGTAACCCGCTTGAAGCCCACTTTGGCAGGAAGGGTGGGATAGAAATCACATAAGTTAAATGTAGTGAGCCATCGCTGTCCTCAAACAAATTCATCCAAGTTTTTTTTTTAAAAAGATTAATCTTACATACATATATTTCCATTTGTCACTGGAGCCTCCCCAGACTGACAACTGAGCAAATTAACAAGACTTTGTTGAATTAAGTTTGTGTAAAAATGTTTCCCACTCCTTCAGTCTCTTTTCCCTTTCTCCTGCAGTCTCTTCAACCAGTAAGCCAATACTCCATCCCATGTTTCAATACACAGCTGACATCTACCAAACCATCGCCCATAGAATGCCTGTTTACACACATTAGCTTCTTTAAAGGACATGAATGCAAAGTCATCTGAGTGTCTATTGAATATAGTCTCCTTCTTTACTTGTCCAAATTTATCACATTCTGTCTTCTCATTTAGAACTAAGGTCTTCTCATTCAGAACTAGCAGGCCCTCTTCAAACTCTTTCAGATGGAACTTGTTCCTGATAAGAACACGTTGGCATCACAGCCTAACCTCACCGTCTCTAGCCTCCAATCCAGCTGTTTGTGTTGCTGAGACAGCTTCTTCTTGTAGTCTTTGCACTTCTTCTTTTTGCAGGCGCTATAGTCTCCCCTTAAACTGAAACTTCTACCCGCAGTCTGTAGCCTCTAATCTCATTTTTCATCCAGAAGTTTCAGGGCCGGTTCAACCGACTCTCTCTTTAGGTAACAACAGAATCACCTAAAGACCTCTCTTTAGGTAACATCACAACAGAGCCTGCCTCCTCTGAGATTCCCCTCTTTGTCCTCGTAAAACTTAATGTTGGGTTCCTCTCTCCAGGGATCACACATAATAACTCCACATTTGTACAGAGCCTGAACAAACCCACCTTCTGTAATTCCTGGTGGTAAACCCGACCTATATATTTGTATTTTTCTGTTCTTCAGCACAGAGCCAGCCTGCTTCAGGTTTCTTTTTGGCTGCAATCACACACGCACAATAATGCACTTTCCAAATGGATTTGACTGTGTGAGCTGGCAAAATCCAGTTGGAAAGTGCCTTATTTAGTGTGCGTGATCGCAGCCTGTCTCTCCTTTCTGCTTAGCACAAGGCAGGCCAAGCTGTGGCTCAGGAGCCATATGTGGCTCTTGAAGTCCTCACTGCCCTGTTGGCTGGCAGCTTGGAGAATGCATTTAAAGTTAAAGTTGCTTCCTTTCCACCTCTCCCTGCCTCCTCCCTCCCCATCTATTTTTCCTTCCTTCATCTGACATTCTTGTCTTGCAGCTCTCTGACAGTTGTTATTCTTGCCTTGCGGCTCTCAGATATCAGATGTTCCTGCCTTGCGGCTCTCAGACATCTGACATTTATTCTATGTGGCTCTTATGTTATGTAAGTTTGGCCATCCTTGGCTTAGCATCTGCCTTTCCTTTCTCTCAAATATATTTTATTGCATTTAAACCATCAGATACAAAGGTCATACATATCATGTAGTACAATCATGCACCAAACATATAACATAATAAGCTAAATAGTTTACTCATTAAAATTGATTACACAGTTTTAACCTTCATATGAAAATGTACATAGATCATATATTTGAACTTATTAACTATGAACTAAAGGAAGTCATATTGTAAGTGCTAACTGCAGAAATGAGGTAAAATTCTACCATAAAGAAAGGTCATTAATTATTAGGAATAGACTCTTATGAAGTGAGATATTCAAGATCACAGGTGTTAAGATTTCATTTTCTCCAAGTTTGATTCTTCTAAATCTATGGGAATCTGGTTCTGCCTCAAAACAAGATAGAGAGCTTATAATGAATTTACTTACAGCAGCTAAAGCAGTCATTGCTTATAAATGGAAAGATGTGCAGTCTCCCAATATTCAGGCTTGGTATCTCAAAAGTTTGGGATTATTTTACTATGGATAAAATCACTGATGAGGTGCAGTCAGGTGCTATAACACCTCAATATAAGTCTATAACGGAAAAGTGGTCGCCTTTTCTAAGAATTCATTTTGCTAATCATTTCACTTAAGATTTAATTTTTCTGTGTTATTATCTTTGCGTGGAATTCAAGTTGTATCCTGTTTTGAAGCTTTATGATGTTAGGTAAGCTGTTTGAATTTGCAATAAAGAAAATTTTGAGATTTATATATATATATATATATATATATATATATATATATATATATTCTAAAACAGGAAACCAGATAGCAGAGAAAGCAGAAGATAAGGGAGGACGTTCAAGTTGATTGATGTTATCAGAGATCTTAGCCATTGCGCATAACTTTTTTATGCATCAGCCTGTCCTGATCCTTTCTCCTCTGCCGGCTGCTGGGCTCCAGTCCCCTTTTGGATCTGCCAGTGGTCTGATCCCAGCAGAGGGTCAGCAGGAAAGCTGAGACGTCGCCAGGAAGTCTTCGCTCACCTGAGGGCGCCAGGCCTTCTCGTCGCCGTCTACAAGAACGAAGGGGTCCCCGGCCGCAGCTCCCTTTCGGCCACGGAGCTCCTAGAGCCGCAACTACCGAGCTTCTGAGGGCGGCCGCCGCGGCAGTCCCTGAACGTCTCCTCAGCCCCGCCGCTCCGGGATTCTCCCAGGGCGCCTGCGCGTAACCGCTTCCTAACGCGCCTGCGCGGCTCTCCGCGAATCAGCCCGCAGCTTCTGTTCTTCCGACGCCTCTTTGACGTCATCAGTAAACACCAATAAGGGCTGGGACCAGACCTCCCTCTCTCCCTCCCTCTCTCGGGGTTGCCAGCCTCCAGGTGGGGCCTGGAGATCTCTCGCTTTTCCAACTGATCTCCAGCAAGCAGATATCGGCTCCCCTGGAGAAAATGGCTGCTTTGAAGGGTGGATCCAAGTAGGCATCACTAGGTAATGCATGTCCTTTTGTTTTACCTAGGCTCAGGACTTTTTTTTTTGGCAGAAAAAGCACAACAGGAACTCATTTGCATATTAGGCCACACCCTCTGATGTCACCAATGTTTCACGCAGGGCTTTTTTGTAGAATTTATTTGCATCTTAGGCCACACACCCCTGACACCAAGCCAGCTGGAACTGCGTCCCTGTGCATTCCTGCTCAAAAAAAGCCCTGCCTAGACTTGCAGCAACAGCAATTAGCTGGCAACTTTTATCACCATTTATTGCTATCCAGACCAAATGGGCTTCCGATTTATTACACTATTCCCCCATTTGATCCTAACTTTGAACATATGAACATATGAAGCTGCCTTATACTGAATCAGACCCTTGGTCCATCAAAGTCAGTATTGTCTTCTCAGACTGGCAGCAGCTCTCCAGGGTCTCAAGCTGAGGTTTTTCGCACCTCTTTGCCTGGACCCTTTTTAGTTGGAGATGCCGGGTATTGAACCTGGGAACTTCTGCTTCCCAAGCAGATGCTCTACCACTGAGCCACCTTTGTATCAGTTTTCACTCTTAACCCACCAACTCCATGTATTTCAGCCCACTGTGCCTTATCCCCTCATCTGAAGAAGTATGCATGCGCACGAAAGCTTGCATCCTGCATAAAACTTGGTTGGTCTTAAAGGTGCAAAACTGGACTCCTACTTTTGTTCAAACATTGTCAAGCAATCCTTTGTAGCAGAACTACAACTCCCAGTAGCCCTCGCGACCATACAATTAGTCCCAGCCAATCCGCGCGAAGGTCTTTGTCAGGTGCCAACATGGCGGAGGCCAGGAACTAAGGCAAGTGTGTGGCTTTAGGGCACGAGAGGGAACTGGTAAGTGTCTTGCTTGCTGGATACCTGTCCTTGTAGTAGGAATCGGCAAAAGGGACCGAGGAGCCTCGGCGACCTGGCCCCCTGCCCCTGTTTAGCCTGCTAGACTGCCATCTTTTTCTCTCCAGAAGCTCATAGTCTCTTCCCCCCCCTTCCTTTCTTTGTTCTGTCTTCTTCATCAAGGGTTGGATCTTCTTTGCATAGTTCTGGGATGTGTTTTCCTGCAGTCTTTGAAATGTCTGAAGCATTGGAAGGGATGTGGTCATTTGGGGGACTATATGCACTGCTGGTTGTATTGTCCTCACATATATCCATTTTGGCAGTTGATTTTACAGCATATTTATATGACCACAGGAGTCAGGGTTCCTGTCAGGCCAGAAATCCTTTTGTTATCTATGCTACCAGTGGGCTTTGGAAACAAAAGTAGAAATATTTTGATTACGACTCTGCTAGCCATTGCTAGGATTGTAATTGCTTGAAAATGGGGAAATAAAAGCTCACCTTCTTTATCGTCCTGGCAAAATAAGGCATGGGAAAGTTTTGTTCATTCCAAAATGACTGGCTGTCATCTCATGCCTAACTTACAAAATTATCAAGAAAAACTTACAGCAGTATGGTTTCCAGTAGTGTCATATTTGACTCGACAAAATGTGGTTCCCAATAAGGCTTATTATCGGGACTTGCTATTTTTCTAATACATGTCATTCCTTATTTGTATCTTCTCTGAAGCAAATATGTATTTGTCTTTGTTTTAATGTATTGGCACATTGGTTTGGGGTATGTTTAAAATAAAGATTATTTCTAAAATAATATTAAAAAAGATAAATGTCTGAAGCAGAAAGGTGCACATTCAACGGCGCTTTGCAGTTGAGGCATTGTGCATTTTTTCCAGAGAACTTGTTGCTGGGGGTAGCCAAACTTGCTTCGTGTAGGAGCTACTTAGAATAAACATTGTATGTTTGAGAGCTGCAAGACAGAAAGGAAAGCAGGCAGGCAGGCAAGTAGGGAGAGAGAGAGGTGGAACGAAAGTAATCTTAAATGCATTCTCCAAGCTGCCAGTTGGCTTGGCTTGGAGAAGTGATTTAAAGTGGGAAATGCCTTCTCCAAGTCGGCTGATGGGGCAGTGGGGGCTTTGCAGAAGATGTGTGAAAGAGCCTCATGTGGCTGCCCAGCTGCTGTATGGCTACCCTGATATAGAGGCTTGGCAGAGCATGCAAATATAGCAACGTGTTGTTGTTTTAAGCTGTTTTTGTCTTGCCGGAGTGTCTTTAAAAAAATGGATCCTTAAACTTGGAAGGGAGGCTTTGTGGAGCAAAGCATCACAATTTCCTTTTCCTTAAGAATGTCACAAGGGTGGATCAAGCTGAGGTATGCCTGGCCCAGTTTATCAGACCTTACTAGTGATTTTTTAAAAGAGAGAATATGAATGATTCCTTCAACATTCAGTGTGTAGAATTTGTTGTTTATGATTGATTTTTTTATTTTGCCCTTCCTTCAAGGGGTGTGTGTAGGGGGAAATACATGCACACAGGGTTGCCAACCTCCAGAAGGCAGCTGGAGATCTCCCATTATTACAGCTGATCTCCAGGCGATAGAGATCAGTTCACCTAGAGAAAATGGCCACTTAGGCAGGTGGTTTCTATAGCATTATAGTGCACTGAAGTCTCTCCCCTCCCCAAACTCTGCCCTTCTCAGGCTCCACCTCCAAAATCTCCAGGTGTTTCCCAACCTGAAGCTGGCAACGCTAGCACACATGCATATTGAAGAACTGGACTTATATTTAGCAACCAGATTTCAAAGATATCTTTTGTAGAGCAATAGATACCTCAACTGAAATATATAATTATTGGGGGGAATAAAGGAGAAGAAAAGATTAGATTTATACCCTGCCCTTCACTTGGAGTCTCAGAGCAGTTTATAATCTCCTCCCCTTCCTCTTCCTACAATAGACACCCTGTGAGGTAGGTGGGGCTGAGAGAGTTCTGAGAGAACCGTGACTGGCCCAAGGTCACCCAGCTGGCTGCATGTGGAGGAAGAGGGGGGAATCTTGGGGAGGGACGGTGGCTCAGTGGTAGAGCATCTGCTTGGTAAGCAGAAGATCCCAGGTTCAATCCCTGGCATCTCCAACTAAAAAGGGCCCAGGCAAATAGGCGTGAAAAACCTCAGCTTGAGACGCTGGAGAGCTGCTGCCTGTCTGAGTAGACAGTACTGACTTTGATGGATTGAGGGTGTGATTCAGTATAAGGCAGATCCATATGTTCATATGAATCAAGCCTGGTTTTCCAGATTAGAGTCCACGACTCTTAACCACTACACCAAACCGGTGTGGTTTAAATGTCACGTTTGCATGTTCACGTTTGGATCTGTGTGGTGCAGTGGCTGCAACAAGATGCAATTAAAACAGCAACACAACACAGTACTGTATAACAAAGGCGGGCGGGCTCATAGCGCAGCTTAGAGTATAATCAGTGGCCCAGATATAATAGCTCCGACGACAGATCACTGTGGGGGAGGATAGCTGATGGTATAGGCAATAAAGAAAAGGACACCTGCTGCCTCAACCAAACGCCTGGCGGGACAGCTCTTGTTTTACAGTCCCTATGGAAAGGTAACAAATCTGGTAGGGCCTGTATCTCCACAGGGAGCTGATTCCACCAGTAGAGGCAAGACGGATGTCGTTTGGGCCAGGGATGAGCAGAAGATGTTGGTTGGCAGATCACAGCAACCTTCGGGGCTCATATGGGGAGAGGTGGTCTAGCAGGTGTGTTGGTCCCAGGCCATGCAAGGCTTTGAATGCCGATACTAATTCAATCAGTGGCTTCTATCAGTGAAGAAGACAAATCCCCACCTTACGTCCCCCCCCCCCCTTGTTACTGTGATGCATCTGGCACACAAAGCTCCCCCAGTCTCTAGAACAGGGTTCCTCAAACTTTTTAAATAGGGGGCCAGTTCACCGTCCCTCAGACTGTTGGAGGGCCGGACTGCCGTTACTGTACAAGGCCGCGGGCCGTCAGTTCTCCGTCTTCTGCATCTCTCTCCCTTCCCCACACCACACACCCCGGCCTGGGAATTCACCTCACCTCGGTATCGCCTCACACTCTGTCTCCGCCGCCTCAGCCCAGCGCCGGAAGTGTGCGCTGCTAACGCGAGTTTAGGTCGAACGTCACTTCCGGTCTGATTTTGCCATAACCCGGCGGGCCGCATAAAGGTCCTCAGTGGGCCGCATCTGGCCCGCGGGCCGTAGTTTGAGGACCCCTGCTCTAGAAGAACAAAGTTTTGAGTCCAGGGGCACATCTGAGACCAACAAAGTTTTACTCCTGGTACAAGGAATAAAACATCATTGGTCTTAAAGGGGGCACTCGGCTCAAACTTTGTTCTGCTGCTTCAGACCAACATGGCTACCCATCTGAATCTTTAGAAGAGTTCGGGATCTTACCTTTTATGTGGAAATATTTTTTTAATTGAAAGAATACTTGTGGGGAAAGTATCCCGTTGCGAAGCATCCTTTCTTCACATTGTTCCTGTGTACACGCTTTCTCCGTTATTGCTCCCACCTTGTGGAATGTCTTGCCCAAGGAGCTCAGGAAAGCTCCCGCTCGCCTCAATTTCTGCAAACTGCAAAACTGAACTCTTCAAGAGGGCTTTTCTACATAGATAAGAGGGTTGCGCTCGGGGCCAGATTAGGGCTAGCTGATAGCCTAACACAGTCCAATAGTGGTGCCCCTCAGCCTTTCCAGTGCTTAATTGACAAGTGCTGAAGGCGACATGAGAGGTCTGCACGACTGCCAAAGCCTGCCCATATTCTATTAGCCGTTTCCTATACTTTTACATGGCAAGAGAAATCCTGAGGGCCTCTCGTGGGTGTTTACCAGGTTATGAATATTGGGTGGAGCTGACTGCATCCATGTTGAACCATTCACTCCCTAGATCAGAGGCGGCCAAACTGTGGCTCTTTCACACATATTGTTTTGGGTTTTTTTTAAAAAACAATTTTATTAATAACATACGGTTACAATATTTAATTATATCCTTGCTATCTCTAACCCATATGATATTTTCAACCCCCCCTCCCTCCATTTCTAGACTTCTGCCGAGGTTATATACTTAAGTTCAATTATAAAGGTACCCCTAACCAATCAAAGATCAATGTCTTTCTTTTCTTCCATTCATATTAAAAAATTGTCCAATGTCTTTTTACATTCCACTCTTGCTCTATGTATTCTCTAAATTTCTTCCACTCCTTTTTAAACAGATCCAAATCATAGTCTCTTAAAGTTCTTGTTAGCTTGTCCATCTCACTCCACGATAAAACTTTCACAATCCAGTCCCATTTCTCTGGTATTTTTTCTTGCTTCCACAACTGCGCATACAATGTCCTAGAAGCTGAGAGCAAATACCAAATTAAAGTCCTGTCTTCTTTTGGAAATTTTTCTATTTGTAATCCTAGCAGAAAAGTCTCTGCAACTTTCTTAAAGTCATATCCCAAAATTTTAGAGATTTCTTGTTGTATCATCTGCCAAAACTTTTTCGCTTTTTCACATGTCCACCACGTATGAAAAAAAGAACCCTCGTGATTTTTACATTTCCAACATCTATCCAACTCTTTCACACATATTGTGTGGCTCTTGAAGCCCCACCCCTTGGCTGGCTTGAAGAGGGTATGTGTCTCTTTAAATCACTTTCCCATGCCAAGCCAGCTAGAGGCTTGGAGAATGCATTTAAAGTTGCTTTCTTTCCACTTCTCCCTGCCCTCCCTTCTATTTTTCTACCTGCCTGCCTTCCTGTCTTGCAGCTCTCAAGCGTATGACATTTATTCTATGTAGCTCTGACGTTAAGCAAGTTTGGCCACCCCTGCCCTAGAGCAAAATTTTGTGCTTGTAGGATTTGTGCAGATCTTATTTCTGGGTATCAAGATCTTAGTCTGGATAGGCCCGTGTCAGCCATGTCTTTGTGGATGGGCAACTTTTTGTTTTCAGTGATCTTTCCATATTCACACCTCCTTGCGCACCCTGGATAATGCTAGAGAGCTAGAACTTCTGGCAGCCAGACCATTGTTGGCTCTCCTGGCTACACTACATACCCCTGTGGCAGGGGTGCCAGACATGTGTCCCAGGGGCCGAATCAGGCCCTCGGAGGGCTCCTCTCAGGCCCCTGAGCAACTGGCTTTTGTCTGCTCCCTTCTCTCTCTCCCTTGCTTCCTTCTGCATCTCAGTGTGCTTTGCAAGGCTTGCTGAATTGCACAGGAGCTACAGAGCAAAACCACGATTTTCTCCATTGGTTGAGGCTCCTCCCCCTCTTGGTACTCTGGGGAGGGAGGGAAAGAGCCAGAGCTTCCTTTGCCCAGTTCCCTGGATCCCATGGCAGGTATACAAAGAAAGCACCTTTAAGACCAAGAGGTGCTAATGTTTTCAGCATGTTTTATTTTAAGTTTTTTTTTTAAAAAAATCTTTAGTAGTGTTTGTCTGTGTCCTTTAAAAAGTTTATATCTCTGGTACCTAACCTTAAGTAGGTACACACATGACCCGGCCCGACAAGGTCTCATTTATGTCAGATTCAGCCCTTGTAAGAAATGAGTTCCACACCTCTGATCTGTGCCTGCAGAAAATGCATTATGGGTTCAATGTTGCTGGTAATTCAGTGACAATCCATAGCCCAAGAGCCAGCTGTGATTCCCCAATGTGTTCCCTTTATTACATCAGATTTAATTTTGGTTTGGGTTGCGGATTGACTTCCTCCCCATCATTTTGCAAATCGACAAAACATACGTATACTCTCTCACATAATTCCTAGGCATAATAACCTGTTAAGACATTACAACGCTAGCTGCTAAGCTTCAAAAATGGCCATTGTGGCCGTTGCCTCATGGAACGGTTTGCCTGAGGAGGTGGAGAGAGCTCCCACTGCCTTGGCTTTTCACGATGCAAAACTCAACTGTTCTAGCGGGCTTTTCTGCACAGGTGAAAGGGCTGCTCTGTACAAAATGGCTTTATAAACTTGCTTAGATAAACGATTCAGGATTTTACTCTGTACTGCAGGGGTGTGGAACTCATGAGGGCCAGATCAGACATAAATGAGACCTTGTTGGGCCGTGCCATGCTGGGTTGGGCCGGGCAATGTGTTACCTATTTAAGATTAGGTCGCAGAGATATAAATTTTATAAAGAACACAGACAAACACAAATGCTTTCTTTATATTTCTCCTGTGGGTTCCAGGGAACTGGGTAAAGGAAGCTCTGGCTCTTTCCCGCCTTCCCCAGGGCACTAGGAGGGGGAGGAGCCTCAGCCAATAGAAGGAAGAGAGGCTCAGCTCAGTAGCTCGGCTGTGCAATTGAGAGAGCCTGGCAAAGCAAGCTATTCCTCCCCCCCCCCTTCCTCCCCAAGGGAGGAGCCTCAGCCAAAGAAGAAAACAGAGGTTTTGCTCTGTAGCTCCTGTGCAATTGAGCAAGCCTTGCAAAGCAAGCTGTGATGCAGAAGGAAGCAAGAGAGAGAGAGAAGGAAGCAGATGACAGCCAGTTGCTCAGGGGCCTGATAGGAGCCCTCCAGGGGTCTGATTCGGCCCCCGAATTGCATCTTCAACACTTCTGGTCTAATTCTTATTGGAAGCAGAATCCTATTTATGTAATTTCTGTACCGCTTAATGGGTCATCGTGTGAATATTTACACCATGCTTCATTTCTTTCTGGAGGTTCCAGGCTTCTGAAATCCTAATGCACCGATTATTGAACATCCTGTTTTGTGGATTCTACTGACTTATTATGGGTAATTTTCCTTGAGCGGGAAAGGCAGACCATAAAGAAAGTTAGTGAATTTAAAAAATAAAAATAAATCCGTTTGTTAATTGTATGAAACAATCTTTAGATGCAGGGAGAAAGCAGGGGGGATTTTTCCACAAACATTTTTTTGGCCCCACGTCTGAATCGGTTAAAGGTCTGTGCTCCTGAAAAGCAGTTCTGTGGATAGGTGTGCCTGAGAGAGAGCCTTTCCGCTGTAATTGAGCCAATGTCGTGCTGCCTGGCTGTCAAACACAATTTGGGGAAGAGGCAATAGAAACGGTCACCTTATCCATCAGGAGTGCTGGGCTGAAGAATGGGATTTGGACTCGGCTCTCTCACATTTTTACCGTGTCAGGTGTTGTTCCTGGGAGGGGGCAGCTTGCTGTTAATGTGGCAGATTGCAAGGGATGGAGAGGTGGGTTTAATGAAGCAGCCCTTGACACTGTCAGTTTGAAAATCCTTTAAATGACACATTCCACTGGGCAAGGGCCTTTGGCCGTTTTCCTGAAACATAAGGGCTGGTGCCAAATTGGGGAACAGCGCTCTGGAGATCCGCAGGTGGCCCCTGAGTTATTGATTGTCACTGAGTTAGCAGTAGTATTGAATAAACATTGAATAACGCATTTTCTGCAGGCACAGATGATCTTGGGATGGACAGGGAAACCTTTGCTAGTTTTCTACACCTCAGAAAAACGAACATTTATAGTAGTATATAAATGGTTTATATATATATAGCACACATATATATAGCGCATGAGCCCTGTGGCGCACAGCGGTAAAGCTGCAGTCGTAAGCTCTGCTCACGACCTGAGTTTGATCCCAGCGGAAGCTGGGTTCAGGTAGCTGGCTCCAGGTTGACTCATCCTTCCATCCTTCTGAGGTCGGTAAAATGAGTCCCCAGCTTGCTGGGGGGGAAGTGTAGATGACTGGGGAAGGCAACGGCAAACCACCCTGTAAAAAGTCTGCCGTGAAAACGTTGTGAAAGCAATATCACCCCAGAGTCGGAAATGACTGGTGCTTGCACCTTTACCTTTATATATAAAGCAGGGGCCCTTTGGTGCAGAGTGGTAAAGCTGCAGTACTGCAGTCCAAGCTGTGCTCATGACCTGAGTTCGATCCCAGTGGAAGCTGGGTTCAGGTAGCCAGCTAAAGATTCACTCAGCCTTCCATCCTTCCGAGGTCCGTAAAATGAGTACAAAGCTTGCTGGGGCTAAAGCGTAGGTGACTGTGGAAGACAATGGCAAACCACCCCGTAAAAAAGTCTGCCGTGAAAACGTTGTGATGCGACGTCACCCCAGAGTCAGAAACGACTAGTGCTTGCACAGGGAACTACCTTTACCTTTATAAATGGTAAATGAATTCATATAAATTAATCTTTTACCTTCCTAGTTGCAATCCTTAATTTAAAATTTTTTTTGGGGGGGGGCATCGGGTCACAGTTCACTTATGATGACTTTGTTGGGGTTTTCAAGGCAAGAGATGTTCAGAGGCGGTTTGCCATTGCCGGGCTCTGCGTAGCAACCCTGGTATTCCTGGGAGGTCTCCCATCCAAACACTGACTAGGGCCAACCCTGCTTAGCTTTTGAAATCTGATGAGATCAGGCCAGGGGTGGAATTCTAGCAGGAGCTCCTTTGCATATTAGGCCACACACCCCTGATGTAGCCAATCCTCCTGGAGCTTGCAGTAGGCCCTGTACTGAGAGCCCTGTAAGGAATTCTAGCAGGACCTCCTTTGCATATTAGGCCACACACCCCTGATGTAGCCATTTCTCCTAGAGCTTACAGCAGGCCCTGTACTGAGAGCCCTGTAAGGAATTCTAGCAGGACCTCCTTTGCCTATTAGGCCACACCCCCTGATGTAGCCAATCCTCCTGGAGCTCTCAGTAGGCCCTGTACAAAGAGCCCTGTAAGGAATTCTAGCAGGACCTCCTTTGCATATTAGGCCACACCCCCTGATGCAGCCAATCCTCTCGGAGCTTACAGCAGGCCCTGTACGAAGAGCCCTGTAAGGAATTCTAGCAGGGGCTCCTTTGCATATTAGGCCACACACCCCTGATGTAGCCAATCCTCCTGGAGCTCTCAGTAGGCCCTGTACTGAGAGCCCTGTAAGGAATTCTAGCAGGACCTCCTTTGCCTATTAGGCCACACACCCCTGATGTAGCCAATCCTCCTGGAGCTTACAAAAAAGAGCCTTGTAAGCTCTTGGAGGATTGGCTACATCGAGGTGTGTGGCCTAATATGCAAAGGAGTTCCTGCTAGAATTCCACCCTGGATTAGGCTACCCTTGGCCATCTAGGGCAGGAGTTGTAATCCTTGGGTAGCTGTGAAACACGTGGGTGGAGCAGAGAAAGTGCTCCGTCTACCAGTGTGGTGTAGTCATTAGAATGCTGGACTAGAACAGAGGTGGCCAAACTCTGGTTTGGGAGCCACATGTGCCCCTTTCGCACAGATTGTGTGGCTCTTGGAGGTTGAGGAAGAACTTCATGCAGTCAATGTGCTTAGCAGGGCCTCAGTCAGCCTCCGAGCACTGATCCATAGGTAGGCAACTATTTGCAAACTTTTCTCCTCCACCACAGAGGTTACCTGGAGACCTAGAGCAGGGAAAAAGAGCACAAGAGCCAAGGAAGTTAGTGTAAGGAGGGGCAGAATTAAAGAGGGCGGTGCAGGGTTCCCCCTTAGTTTCAGAGCTCTTGAGGGAGCTGTATTTATTAAACTTTACATCAAGGGAAAGAGAGAAGCATAATGATACAAATGGTTGTCAGTGAATTTATATGGTACATGTCTGTTTCCTTCTCCCACTGGGGCCAAAAATAATTCCCTAACCTTTCCCTATGCTGGTCTTATGGGGACTGTTATTCCCAGCTTTTGTTTTTAATAAAGTCTCCTTCTAGCATGGTCGTGTTGTAAAGGGCATACATATGTTTTTTTATCTTTTTATGCAAAAAAAAGTATGAAGAGTTTTAATAAAGGCGTGTGTAATATTTGTTCACGTCTTGCGGCTCTCAACCATCTGAAGTTTACTTTATGCGGTTGTTATGTTAAACAAGTTTGGCCTCTCCTGGACTAGAATCTGGCAAACCCAGGTGTGAATCCTCCCTCTGCCACTGAAGCTTAGTGGGTGACCATGGGCCAGCTCTTAGCCTCACCCACCTCGCAGGAAGAAATGGAGAAGGGGGGAATGTTGTAAGCCACTTTGGGTTCTCAGTGGGGAGAAAAGCAGGGTACAAATGTATTTCATTCATAAATAAATCTTCACTGAAAGAAGACAGGGATTCTGAAGCCCATGCCTGCTGAAAAAGTGTTACCTGTTCGTTAAACGCTAAATCTGTGAAGCTTGACTGGGACGCTTGCAGGTGTTGCACTGTCACGTTTTCTTTCTCTGCCTTCCAGGAAAGAAAAATGATGAAAGTGGTCAATCTCAAGCAGGCCATCCTCCAGGCATGGAAGGAGCGGTGGAGCGATTACCAGTGGGCCATAAACATCAAGAAATTCTTCCCCAAGGGGACTACGTGGGACATCCTGAATTTAGCAGGTCTGGTTCTTGGGTTGTGCTGCAGATAGGGGTTTGCTGGCATTTTTGTTCTCCAGCTGGTTAACCTGTTGAAACAGGGCATGCTGTTCTTGGCAGAATGGGTCTGTGAACCTGGGTCTGCGATCCTAGTCCAAAGCTCTTTTGCTACACTGCAGAATAAGTGGTCTATCTTTATTAGACATTTGTTCATAAGAATCCAGATAATAACGAATAGGAGACGGTACAATTGTACTGTAGTGCAGGGATTCCGAACCTGGTGCACATGGGCACCACAGCGCCTGCCAACATATTTGCTTGTGCCTTCCAAATATTTTTAGAAATCGGCTGGGGTTTTTGCTCATCGTGGCTTCTGATTGGCCGTTGGAGCTTTGATTGGCATTGCTGATTTTTTTTTTTAAAAATGTTACTTTGGCTCCACAGTAGAAGGATCTTCACAGCGTGACTGATGGTAAGCTGGGGCATTCAGTTTGTAGCTGGCTCCACCTCCTCCAGCAGCCATTTTTGGCAGCCATTTTGTCGCCACACCCACCGTTGCCGTGTCAAAATTCCAAAGGTGCTTCAATTGCAAAAGCCTGGGGACCCTACATTATGGCTTGATTATAGTCTGTGGTTTCCATCTCCTTAGGGATCCTCATTTAATCAAGCATAGCTTTTGCTGGGAGCTCCATCAGTTTTTGGAAGCATTTTATATAAGACAAAATGCAAATGACAGAAAGGAGGCAGAGTAAGTAATATTTCACCCCACCTCCCGAAAATCACTCTATATTTAGTATATTTTAAATTATATAATTAGTATATTTTAAGTCCTGCTTTTTGTGCAAGGAGGGAAGTTAGAAGAAGAAGATATTGGATTTATATCCTGCCCTCCACTCCGAAGAGTCTCAGAGCGGCTCACAATCTCCTTTCCCTTCCTCCCCCACAACAGACACCCTGTGAGGTAGATGAAGATATTGGATTTATATCCCGCCCTCCACTCCGAAGAGTCTCAGAGCGGCTCACAATCTCCTTCACCTTCCTCCCCCACAACAGACACCCTGTGAGGTAGATGAAGATATTGGATTTATATCCCGCCCTCCACTCCGAAAGTCTCAGAGCGGCTCACAATCTCCTTCACCTTCCTCCCCCACAACAGACACCCTGTGAGGTAGATGAAGATACTGGATTTATATCCCGCCCTCCACTCCGAAGAGTCTCAGAGCAGCTCACAATCTCCTTTACCTTCCCCCCCCACAGCAGACACCCTGTGAGGTAGATTAAGATATTGGATTTATATCCCGCCCTCCACTCCGAAGAGTCTCAGAGGGGCTCACAATCTCCTTTACCTTCCTCCCCCACAACAGACACCCTGTGAGGTAGATGAAGATATTGGGTCTATATCCCGCCCTCCACTCCGAAGAGTCTCAGAGCAGCTCACAATCTCCTTTACCTTCCCCCCCCCCACAACAGACACCCTGTGAGGTAGATGAAGATATTGGATTTATATGTAATGTAATGTAATGTAATGTAAAATTTTATTTATACCCCGCCCTCCCCCGCCAGAGCAGGCTCAGGGCGGCTTACAACATTTAAAATGAACAATACAATAATAAAACATTAAAAACACATTAAAACCAATCAGCGATTAAAACATTCCTAGACTAACAGTGGCGGTAATCATTATTAATTTAGCAGTAAACATTGGTACCATCATTAATGAACGCCTGTTTGAAGAGGGCGGTCTTGCAGGCCCTGCGGAACTGATCTAAGTTCCGCAGGGCCCGCACCTCCTCTGGGAGCTGGTTCCAGAGTTGTGGGGCTGCGGCGGAAAAGGCCCGAGTGCGGGTGCTTTGCAGTTTTACTTCTTTCGGCCCAGGGATATTCAGTTTATTTTTGCCTACTGACCTCAGTGCTCTCTGGGGCTCATATGGGGAGAGACGGTCCCTCAGGTAGGTCGGTCCTTGGCCATATAGGGCTTTAAAGGTTATGACCAGCACTTTGTACCGGATCCGGTATACAATCGGCAGCCAGTGCAGTCCGCGCAGCCCAGGCCGTATATGCCTCCATCTTGGAAGACCAAGTAGTAGCCTGGCTGCTGCATTCTGCACTAGCTGCAGTTCCCGGGTCCGGTATAGAGGCAGCCCCATGTAGAGAGCGTTACAGTAGTCCAGTCTTGAGGTGACCGTCGCATGGATCGCCATCGCTAGGTCCTGCCGCTCTAGGAAAGGGGCCAACTGCCTCGCCCGCCTCAGATGAAAGAATGCTGACTTGGCAGTGGCTGTTATCTGGGCCTCCATTGATAATGAAGGCTCCAGTAAAACACCCAGGCTCTTCACCCGTTGCGCCGTCTTCAGTGGCGCCCCGTCAAAGGCCGGGAGAGATATTTCCTTCCCCAGAGTGCCACGACCCACCTGGAGAACCTCTGTCTTCGCTGGGTTCAACTTCAGCCCGCTCAGTCTGAGCCACGTTGCAACAGCCTGCAAAGCCCGGTCCAGGTTCCCCGGGGCGGAGGCGGGCCGGCCGTCCATTAGCAGATAGAGCTGGGTGTCATCTGCATATTGATGGCAACCCAGCCCAAATCTCTGGGCAATCTGGGCGAGGGGGCGCATATAGATGTTGAATAACATCGGGGAGAGAACTGCTCCCTGGGGCACCCCACAATCTAGTGTGCGCCTCTGGGATCGCTCACCCCCAATTGCCACCCTCTGTCCCCGACCCATGAGGAAGGAGGAAAGCCATTGTAAGGCCAGCCCCTCTACCCCTATGTCGGCGAGGCGGTGAATCAGCAGCTGATGGTCGACTGTATCAAATGCAGCCGACAGGTCTAGTAACATCAGTATTGCCACACCGCCTCGATCCAGTTGCCGCTGGAGATCATCCACCAAGGCGACCAGGACCGTCTCCGTCCCATGGCCCGGCCGGAAGCCAGACTGGCATGGGTCTAAGACAGAAGCGTCATCTAGAAATCTCTGTAGCTGCAACGCCACTGCCCTCTCGATGATTTTACCTAAAAATGGTAAATTAGACACCGGTCGGTAGTTTGCCAATTCGGCCGGGTCTGCTGTAGATTTTTTCAAGAGGGGGCGGACCAAGGCCTCTTTCAGAGGCGTTGGAAAATGCCCCTCTAGGAGGGATCTATTTATGATGTCCCGTAAAGGGCATCTAAGCTCCCTCTGGCAAGATTTAATCAGCCAAGAGGGGCACGGGTCCAGATCACATGTTGTCGGGCGAGCAGCAGAGAGAATTCCATCAACTTCTTCCAGGCTGAGCGGGTCGAAGTGATCCAGTGTCAAATCTGAAGACAGGCGCGGAGCCTCAGATTCACTTACTGTATCTAATGTGATAGGCAGGTCCTGGCGGAGCGACGAGATTTTATCTGCAAAATATTTCGCAAATGCCTCACAGCCTATCTCTAATTCTCTAATATTTGGTTTGCCTTGTGGCAATGCTATAAGATCTCCAATTACCCTAAATAATTGTGCCGGGCGCGATTTTGCAGATGCAATCTTGGCTGCAAAGTATTCTTTCTTTGCAGCCTTGACTGCCATCTCATAAGACCTCATAAGCGTTCTATAGGATGTTCTCGTCGCTTCGTCTCGAGTATGCCTCCACCGTCTCTCTAGTCGTCTGAGCCCTTGTTTCAGCTGGCGTAACTCCATGGTATACCATGGAGCCAGCCTCTTACGAGGGCGCAGAGGGCGCCGAGGTGCAATTTCATCGATGGCCCTGGATAGCTGGCCCTGCCAGACTTCCACCAGGTCATCGAGGGAATTGCCAGTGGGCCAGGGATCCCTCAGGGCTGTTTGGAACCGTTCCGGGTCCATCAAGCCCCGGGGGCGAGCCAAAATAGGCTCTCCGCCCATACAGGGTTGGGGCAACGTCTCCATACGGGCCTTAAGGGCTAGGTGATCCGACCATGGAACCGCTTCAGCCGCGATATTGTTCACCAGAATCCCGGATGCAAAGATCAGGTCTAATGTGTGCCCGGCCTGATGCGTGGGAGTTGTGACAAATTGAGAGAGTCCCAGTGTCGCCATGGAAGACACTAGGTCCATCGCCTGAGTGGAGGCCGTGTCATCGGCATGGACATTGAAGTCACCCAGGACCATAAGCCCCGGGAACTCCAATGCCCAGCCCGCCACTGCCTCCAATAGTGATGGTAAGGCGCCGGCTGGTGCGTTGGGCGGACGGTACACCAGCCAGATCGCCAACCCCTCTCCAACATCCCACATCAGGCCGGCACATTCAATGCCATCGATCTTTGGTGCCGGGAGAGCCCGAAAGGTGTAACCCTCCCGTATGAACAACGCTACCCCTCCCCCCCGCCCGTTATTCCGTGACTGGTGAAAGACCGAGTAACCTGGGGGGGGGTCATCTGGGAGAGAGCTACTGTCTCTCCGTCCCGCACCCAGGTCTCGGTCACGCAAGCCAGGTCCGCATCCTGTTGGAGTAAGAACTCCTTAAGGGTCGAGGTCTTGTTGTTGATGGACCTGGCGTTGCATAACACCAGTGACGGAGACGAGCATTTCCTCTTAGTCCCACTACCTACCACTGTTGGGATGGGAAGTAGACTGGAAGGTGGCCGAGCACCATTTTGTCTCTGTCTCCTTCTCTTATATATCTGTCTATTCCCACCGTCATATCTTCCCCTCCCCAGGAGCACTGGAATCCCTTGGGCAGACATCCGCACTTGTCTGGATAGCTCTCAGTATAACCTCTCACAGTTGCCGCCCTCCACTCCGAAGAGTCTCAGAGCGGCTCACAATCTCCTTTCCCTTCCTCCCCAGCAACAGACACCCTGTGAGGTAGATGAAGATATTGGATTTATATCCCGCCCTCCACTCCAAAGAGTCTCAGAGCGGCTCACAATCTCCTTTCCCTTCCTCCCCAGCAACAGACACCCTGTGAGGTAGATGAAGATATTGGATTTATATCCTGCCCTCCACTCCGAAGAGTCTCAGAGCGGCTCACAATCTCCTTTCCCTTCCTCCCCAGCAACAGACACCCTGTGAGGTAGATGAAGATATTGGATTTATATCCTGCCCTCCACTCCGAAGAGTCTCAGAGCGGCTCACAATCTCCTTTACCTTCCTCCCCCACAACAGACACCCTGTGAGGTGGGTGGGGCTGGAGAGGGCTCTCACAGCAGCTGCCCTTTCAAGGACAACCTCTGCCAGAGCTATGGCTGACCCAAGGCCATTTCAGCAGGTGCAAGTGGAGGAGTGGGGAATCAAACCCGGTTCTCCCAGATAAGAGTCCGCACACTTAACCACTACACCAAACTGGCTAGGCTGAGGGATACCGGTTGGGTCTAGGATAAGTAGCTGTGGCTCAGTGGTAGAGCAGCTGCTTGGCATGGAGGAGCAAAATTCCAAAGGTGCTTCAGATGCAAAAAGGCTGGGGACCCTCCGTTACTGCGTGGCAGTGGTCTGTGGTCTCCATCTCCTTATCAAAAGAAGAGAGTGCTCTGGCAAACTGTTCCAGATCCACTTCTGGGTACATTTTTAGGAATGAAAGAAAACTGAAACAAAGCTCAGGGAGAAATTCCAAAATCATAATAGAATGCAACTGATGAAAAACAATTCACTCCTTTCTGATGCATCTCCTTTCCAAGGAAGCTACCGTTCTTCAATAGATGTGAATTCCCCCCTGTATAATTATTGTAGGCTTTGGCTGCTGGTGAGTGTTTGTGGTGATTTCCATATAAACACAGGTTCTTGCAAATAACACTGTAAGTTTCTTGGAGTTGGGTTTGGCCCCATTCCAAAAGTGATTATTAAGATTGTAAGCTCTATTGAGCCGGGTTTAGTGATAGCAACAAACAGGTCTATACGTTTTTTGGATTCAACTTATTCATCCTTGGACCTGAGGAAGATTTGAAATGGTGTACAGGAGGATTGACTCACTAGTCCATACAATATATTTGGGATTTGTATGTTGTATATTTGTAAACAAATGACTGACTGGCTATTACTAATTGTTGTACCTGGAGCAGTGCATTTTTGATTTGTAATCCCCAACTGGGGGCAGGCTAGGGTGGCCATAATGTCTGAAGGCCAGCCAGGGACACCTTTGGGGGGGGGAAGGTAGGGGTGCCCGCCGGAAACAGGAAGTGACGTCACTTCCGGCGACATCACTTCCGGTGACGTCATGCCACTGCCAGAAACAGGAAGTGACGTCACTTCCGGTGACGTCATTCCCCCCCCCCCCGCGCCACCTGCCGGAAACAGGAAGTGACATCACTTCCTGTGACATCATTTTCCCCGCGCCACCTGCCGGAAGCAGGAAGTGACACGCGCAGGGATGCTCCCTCCCTCACTCGCCGCCTTCCCCGCCCGCCCGCGCGGCCCACCGGCTCTCTGGCTGGCTAAACCGGGACCTCTAATGGTCCCGGTATAGCCAGCCCGGGAGGCGGGAATAGGGGGCCAGAACCGGGACTTTCCCGGGTGCCCGGGACGGTCTGGCCACCCTAGGGCAGGCAATCCCCTGGTTTGGAGCCCCCTCCCCCTTCAGGGTTATCAGAAAGCAGGAGGGGGGAGGGAAATGTCTGCTGGGCACTCCGTTATACCCTATGGAGATTGGTTCCCATAGGATATAATAGAAAATTGATTCATGAGTATCTGGGGTTTTGGAGGGGCTGTTTATTGAGGTAGAGGCACCAGATTTTCCGCATAGCATCTGGTGCCTCTCCTCAAACCTCCCCCCCAAGTTTCAAAAAGATTGGACCAGGGGGCCCAATGCTATGAGCTCCCAAAAGAAGTGCCCCTATCCTCCACTATTTCCAAATGGAGGGAAGGCATTTAAAAGGAGCGTGGTCCCTTTAAATGTGATGGCCAGAACCTCCGTTGGAGTTCAGCCATGCTTGTCACACCCTTGCTCCTGGCTCCACCCCCAACGTCTCCTGGCTCCACCCCTAAAGTCCCCAGATATTTCTTGATTTGTTCCTGGCAACCCTAGTTGGTAATACCACCTTGGGCTTTATGCTACAAAAGGGAATTAGCTGAAGTAGACTCTGCAGAGGAGTATCATGCAGTGGCATATCTGGGAAGCATGGAATTGTTTTTATAGTCTGTGTTCTGAACATTCTAAGTCGGGACGCTTTTCAGAAAGATGGATTGGGAATCTAGGAACGAATACTCTGCACCTGGGTTTCCCTTTTTGTGATATCTAGTCTAGATGCTGGTCATATTTCATTTGCATACCTGTGTTCTGAAAACGCGCGTAGGGAATTTGCTGGAAAAATGGCGAGAGAAGCACGTCTGTGTGATTTGCAGCTGATTGGCTGCAAGTGTGAAGTGGAGCGATGGTCGAAAAACTTCATGCAGCGTGTTAACCTAGCTTGCCTCTGACCAGTCACACACCTTGGAACGACAGTGCTTGCTGGCTTGGCCCTCCCTGTTTTCAGGCTGCAGGGAGAGATAGCTCAAGCAATGGAAACAGCCCTGCCATGATGGGTCATTAGGAAGGCTGTCAACAGGTTTAAAGAGCCCTGGGTGAAAAACATGCCTAGTCTGCTAATAGTTCCTGTTCAAAATCAGCCTGTCTTTTTAGAAGCACTTGCAAATTAACAAAAGCAATCACTTCAAAGGCATCTTTGTAATATTCTAGTTTCTTATAGGGCTGCCACAGCAGATCCAAAATGATTGAGAAAAAAGAAGATGCCCTTTTTGTTTTAGAGCTCCACTGGTTAGAACTGGCCCTTGCTGATTAAAATAGCTTTTCACTTAAAACCATAGTTTGCTTGCCCCCAGAGTGCAGATTGTAGGTTGGAAAATTCCTGGAGATTGTGGGTGGAGTTTAGGGAGAAGAGAATTCAGCCAGGGATGTGAAACTCTAGCTCAGGAGTGTCAAACATGCGGCCCGGGGGCTGCTCAGGCCCTCAGAGGGCTCCTATCAGGCCCCCAAGCAACCCCAATCTACTTCCTTCTCCCTCTCTCTTGCTTCCTTCTGCATCACAGCTTGCTTTGCCAGGTTTGCTCAGTTGCACAGGGGCTGCAGAGCAAAGCCTTTATTTTCTTTATTGGCTGAGGCTCCTCCCTCGGAGAGGAAGGGGGCAGGGAGAGCTTGCTTTGCCAGACTCTCAATTGTACAGCAGAGCTACTAAGCCAAGCCTCTCTTCCTTCTACTGGCTGAGGCTCCTCCCCTCCTGGCCCCCTGGAGAAGGAAGGAAAGAGTCAGAGCTTCCTTTGCCCAGTTCCCTGGATCCCCTGGGAGAGATACAAAGAAAGCACCTTTAAGACCAATGAGTTCTAATGTTTTAATCTTTGTGTTTGTCTGTGTCATCTATAATGTTTATATCTCTGCTGCCTAAATAGGTACACACACAGCATGGCCCGACAAGGTTTCATTTGCTCGGGGAGGGACGGTGGCTCAGTGGTAGAGCATCTGCTTGGGAAGCAAAAGGTCCCAGTTTCAATCCCTGGCATCTCCAAAAAAGGGTCCAAGAAAATAGGTGTGAAAAACCTCAGCTTGTGACCCTGGAGAGCCGCTGCCAGTTTGAGAAGACAATACTGACTTTGATGGACCAAAGGTCTGATTCAGTATAAGGCAGCTTCATATGTTCATTTACGTCCGTTCCGGCCCTCATAACAAATGAGTTCGACACCCCTGCCCTAGCTAGAGTCCACCCTACGAAGCTGCTGTTTTCTCCAGAGATCCTGGTCTGTGTAATCTGGAGACCAGTTGCAATTGCTGGAGAACTCCAGCCCCCACCTGGAGTTTGGCAACCCTCCATGAAACCCATAACATAGGACCTGAAGCATCGGTAGCGTCACGGTTTCAAAGCTGTGCGGTTGTTTCTGCCAGGGCGGTGAAATGATTAGAGGGTACCAGAGCTAGGAACTGGGGGTACTCAGCTAATGTTCCCTCTAATCCCCCTCCCACACACACACACTGAGCGGAGCAGTTCACATCCTGAGCAAAATATAACTGCCGTCATCTCAAAATGGACAATGGACAGTGCAGGACCCTGTGTGACTCCGGAGTCCTGCTGAGCGGGGCTTCCTGTGTTAATGTTGAAGCAGGCCTTCGGCCAGTATTGTTTATTCAGACTGGCAGTGCCTCTCGAGGGTCCCAGGCTGACGTCTTCCATATCACCTACTACCTCGTCCTTTCAACTGGAGATGATGGGGATTGAACCTGGGACCTTCTGCATGCCAAGCAGATGCTTTACCACCGAGCCATGGCCTCTCCCTTGTACCGTACTGTGGGGTAGCTGTGGGAGGTAACTGTGGGGGAGGGGTGGTGGCTCAGTGGTAGAGCATCTGCTTGGGAAGCAGAAGGTCCCAGGTTCAATCCCTGGCATCTCCAAAAAAGGGTCCAGGCAAATAGGTGTGAAAAACCTCAGCTTGAGACCCTGGAGAGCCACTGCCAGTCTGAGAAGACAATACTGACTTTGATGGACCAAAGGTCTGGTTCAGTATAAGGCAGTTTCATATGTTCATATGTTCGTACATGGGGCTGCCCTTGAAAGTATGCCCAGACGTTACGTTTGGTATACATAATACTGGCTGGAATGCTGGGACTGTATCACTCCAGTCTGTTCCATGTACAGTGGCTTCCAGTTTGCTTCTAGGCTCATCTCAGTGTGCCGGTATTAACTTTTAAAGCCGTATTCTATGACTTGGGTCCTGTATACCTTAAGAACCCCCTACCCCCCATATGAATTTATCTCATTGGCATAGTCATCTTAGAGGGCACTGTTATCTGTGGCAAGACAGATGGCAACCTGAGAAAGGGCCTTTTCTGCGCACTGTGTACAGTTCTGGTCACCGTAACTCAAAAAGGACGGAGCAGAGCAGGAAAAAATACAGAGGAGGGTGACCAGATAATTAGGGGGTTGGAGCACTTTCACTATAAGGAAAGGCTGAAGAATCTGGGACTTTTCAGTTGAGAAAAGAGACAACTAAGGGGGGGGGGAGATATGATAGAGGTTTATAAAATTATGCATGGGGTGGAGAGAGTTGACAAAGAGAACTTTTTTTCTCTCTTTTCCAAAATGCTAGAACTCAGGGGCATCCAATGGGCAATAGATTTAGGACAGACGAAAGGAAATACTTTTTTTAAACACAGGTAACTGAGGCAAACCTCAACATTCAAAGACACTGCCTGAATCCCAGAGCCAGGAGGCGACATCAGGGGGCCTTGGCCTCTATTCCTTGTTGGTCTTCGAGAGGAACTGCTCGGCCACTGTATGGATGCTTGACTAGATGGACACGGACCCCTGGTCTGATCCAGCAGTGCTCTTACGTCGTGTTGTGGCATCTTCGAAATATTGCCCTTCTGCCACAGCAGAACCGAAATGATTAAAAAAAAAAAAAGGATGCCCTTTTTGGAATTCTTTCCTTGAAGAGATTTCTCTGTCCTCCTCAGTAATTGTCTTCTGCCATTAGTGAAAACATTCATCCCCTTTGGCATTCCGTTATTGACCCTTCATGTTTACTTCAATAGTTGTTGTATATTTATAGTATTGTTTTAAAGTGGATTTTACTGAATGTTTTACTGTTTACAGCCTAGAAGGCTCTAATAGGAAGAACAGGTGGATAGTCTGTTTTCCCTGCATAAATAAGCCAATTGTGCGTTAAGACAGTCCTTCAGGTTGGACTTTCCTGCTATTTTGCTAGGTATGTTCTCTTTCTCTTTTACTAGGTAATCCTATTTTAGAAACAAAACAATGCTTTTCTGGTGATTTCAGTATCGTCTATTGCACAGTGCAAGCTGCGGAGCGTTAAGTTTCCTCTGCATTTTTCTTTTTTTTTTTTAAAGACTGTAAAGTTTTAAAGTCAGGATCTGCTCTGTTTAACTCTGTAACGCACTGCGTAGATTGCTGATGTCATATAAACTATCGTTATTAATATCCCTGCATGACTGTTGGAAAACGTTCCCTCCCCTCCCCCCGCTTTTGCAGCAGAGCTTCAGAGAGAAATCTTTGTTTTCATTTAGATGTGACAACTTTAGGCCTGTGCAGGTTTTGGAAATGATTGATCCGAAAGGATCATATGAAAGGATGCGGAGAGTGATTCTTTAGGTCCGTGTAGTACGGGGTGCCACAGAGTGCTTTTAAAGCGGTGGGGCTGAGTGGGGCTTTTGCTCAGCAAGGCTTTGGTTTGGCCACTGGAGATTTGATTGTGCAGATTTTGCTTTGGCACCAGCTGCCCCCACAGTAGAAGGATCTTCACTGCATAACCAAAGGTCAGCTGCGGTGGCCATTTTGTGGCTGGCTGTGCCTCTTGTGGGAACCATTCTAAGGGAGCCATCTTGTGGCTGGCTCCACCTCCTGGGGGAGCCGTTCTATGGCAGCCATTTTGTGGCAGCGCCCACCGTGCTGTGCCAGAATTCCAAAGGTGCCCATAGGCTCCAGAAACTTTGGGGACCCTTGGTGTAGTAGGTGATAGTTTTGGAGAGCCATCAAAGTTCTCACGGGCGTGAAGAGCCAGTGTGGGCAGAATGTTGGGCTAGGAGCTGGGAGACCTGGGTTCAGATCTGTGCTCTGCCATGGAAGCTTGCTGGGTAATCGTAGGCCAGTTAGTCTCACAGCCTAGCCTACCTCACAAGACTGTTGTGAGAACAATATAGATAAAGGGAGAACTATATGTTTTATAATGTAGTATTTATTGAATTATATGATTTTGATATTGATAATGGATTTATATCCCGCCCTCCACTCCGAAGAGTCTCAGAGCGGTTCACAATCTCCTTTACCTTCCTCCCCCACAACAGACACCCTGTGAGGTGGGTGGGGCTGGAGAGGGCTCTCACAGCAGCTGCCCTTTCAAAGACAACCTCTGCCAGAGCTATGGCTGACCCAAGGCCATGCTAGCAGGCGCAAGTGGAGGAGTGGGGAATCAAACCCGGTTCTCCCTGATAAGAGTCCACACACTTAACCACTACACCAAACTGGCTCTTTTATTGTAATGTATTGTATTGAACTAATATGTTGTGAGCCGCCCTGAGCCTGCTTCAGCGGGGAGGGCGGGAGATAAATAAAAAGTATTATATTATTATTATTATTATTATTATACATCCCCCCATTTACGAGGCAACATAGAGCTGTGGTTAGAATGTTGGGTTCAGATCTCCAGTCTTCCATGGAAGCTCACTAGGTGAGAAGGTTGCCATCCTTTAGGTGGTGACTGGAGATCTCCTGGGATTACAAATGGCCGCTTCGGAAGGCAGATTCTATGGATCGATACCCCACTGAGGTCCCTCCCCTCCCCAAACTCTGCTGTCCTCAGGCTCCACCGTCCAAATTGCAAGGTATTTCCCAACCTGGAGCTGGCAACCCGACTGGGTGACCTTGGGCCAGTCACTCTCTCAGTCTAACTTGCCACGTGGAGGGGTGGGGGTGAGGATCAAATGGAGGAGGAGAGAATGACTGGGGTAAGGTAATTTTGGCTCCCATTGGGGTATAGAGATTGAAAGGAATAAATGAACCGCTTTGCTCTGAGCAGCTCGGAGGACGGGCAGGAGAAAACTGTCCCACAAAAAACAAACCCGTTGGCGATTGGAGGGCAGCCCAGAGGCTGGAAGACATAAATAGCGGAGGTCCTTTGAGGAGGGTTGCTATGGCAATCCCAGGCAGAGGCACCTAGAAAAGTTGGGTTTGATGGATGGGCCTTAGCGGTTGCTTGGCTAGCCCGAAGAGTGTGTGATGGTCGCTGTTGCTAAGGGTAACCCCAGGGTGTAGCTGATAACTGCGAAACTCCTGTAAGGAATGGAATGAGAGGTGGATTGTTGAATGCTGGGGACAGCAGGACAGGGAGTCGGAAGAGAGAAGCCAATGGTTGCTGGCAAGGGCAGCCCCTCTGAATGGTCGCTAAAGCCTCCTCCCCCCCCCCCCCGAAGGAACTGTAAAGGTGTGCGATATTTTAGATTGTTGGCAGTTGTATAGGTGGCTGTAAGAGCCCCGTGGTGCAGAGTGGTAAAAGCTGCAGTACTGCAGTCCTAAGCTCTGCTCACGACCTGAGTTCGATCCCCGCGGAAGCTGGGTTCAGGTAGCCAGCTCAAGGTTGACTCAGCCTGCCATCCTTCCGAGGTTAATAAAATGAGTCCCCAGCTTGCTGTGGGGAAAGGGTAGATGACTGGGGAAGGCAATGGCAAACCACCCTGTAAAAAAAAAAAATGTCTGCTGTGAAAACGTTGTGAAAGCAACATCACCCCATGGTCAGAAACAACTGGTGCTTGCACAGGGGACTTTTTATAGGTGGTTGTAATGATTGTTAGAGCCCCTACAGTTGCTTTTCAGCTTTGGGATGAGGTGAAATAAACACACAGACTATTTCTGAAGTGTTTTATAAATAATGAGGGTGTGTACAATCTGTCTTTGGAAGAAGCGGCTATGGAGGTTTTCTCTCTCTCTCTCTTTTTGCTCTGTATACAAGAGGCGTACGCGTATATGAAAAAGGGAGGCATAATTCAGACGAATGCGATAAACCAAGAGGCTGTCTTGAAGAATTCCCCTAGTGTCAATTAAAAGCTTGGCTGTGCAGGAAGGGGAATGCGTTGCCCTCGCCAAATCTGGTGGAGTGGCAAGCTGCCACTGGGAAGTGCACGCCAGCGGCTGGCACGTCATGCCCTTTTGGAAGATCAGCGTAGTAGTTCTCCAACAGTCTGCCCTATTCTGGTTCTCCTCTTGCCTGAACATGAGGAAGGGAGTGAGCCCGTTGCTGCTCAGCGAAGAGGATGCTGAGCAGAGCATGTGTGCACGCCCTGTTCCATCAGAGGTGGCAGAGGTCATGCAAAGGTCATGTGCATCAATTGCCGCAGATTCAGCGGTTGGGGAGGGCGCTGCAGTGTCCATTTCCTACCCAGAATTCCTGGTGGAAGGACGAGCTAGCTCTCTCCTCCCCCATCTTGAATTATTTACGTCTCGTTATGATGTCAGGGAATGCAGAATTGGAAGACTTTGGCAATTCCTGGAGTGCCCCAGATTTTGTGCGCTTCCTTGCAGATCCTATGCTCGTCTTAATTCAGCCAGTATCATAATGCCCCTGTATAAATCGATGGTGCGGTCTCATTTGGAGTACTGTGTGCAGTTCTGGTCGCCGCACCTCAAAAAGGATATTATAGCATTGGAGAAAGTCCAGAAAAGGGCAACTAGAATGATTAAAGGGCTGGAACACTTTCCCTATGAAGAAAGGTTGAAACGCTTGGGACTCTTTAGCTTGGGGAAACGTCGACTGCGGGGTGACATGATAGAGGTTTACAAGATAATGCATGGGATGGAGAAAGTAGAGAAAGAAGTACTTTTCTCCCTTTCTCACAATACAAGAACTCGTGGGCATTCGATGAAATTGCTGAGCAGCCAGGTTAAAACGGATAAAAGGAAGTACTTCTTCACCCAAAGGGTGATTGGCATGTGGAATTCACTGCCACAGGAGGTGGTGGCGGCCACAAGCATAGCCGCCTTCAAGTGGGGTTTAGATAAAAATATGGAGCAGAGGTCCATCAGTGGCTATTAGCCAGAGTGTGTGTGTATATATAAATTTTTTTGCCACTGTGTGACACAGAGTGTTGGACTGGATGGGCCATTGGCCTGATCCAACATGGCTTCTCTTATGTTCTATGTTCTTAATTCTTCACAAGAGACGCTGCTTGTTTCTCAGGCTGAATTCCCTCCCACTCTCTCTCTCTTTTAATTACAGAAGCCCTTCTAGAACAAGCCATGATTGGCCCATCGCCGAATCCACTACTTCTGTCTTACTTGAAATATGCCATCAGTTCCCAGGTAACAATTCCATCGTAGGCCCTTTATCATTGGAGGGTGAACAGTTGCTGATGGATTAAGCGAGGCCTACCAGTTAGAGGATTCGTGTGTCTCCTTTACAAAACGATGACAGAATCAAGTGTCAGACATCAAAGTCTGAGTCCAGCAGCTTTAAGACCTTTAAGACCCAACAAAGTTTTATTCCCGGTATAAGCTTTCATGTTTAAGCACTTCTTTAGACAGAACTCAGGTGTGTGCATACGGAAGGTTATACCTTGGAATTTGAAGGCTACAATTTCACTATGTAACATTGGGCTTGCTTCTGGGTAGACCTGCTTAGATGGCTCCCAAACTCTGTGATTGTTCATTAGCTGTAATACTGTTAAGCAATCTGTGGCTATGAAAGAGAATCTTGGGGGTCTCATTTTTGCCGTCTGCCAACCAGGTGGCGAGGCTGGATTTTCTTTTCCGATGTTTCCCCCGAGCAAAGAGGCCAAGTGGCATTTTTGCCCCTTCGTCTTCCAGCACAGTGAGCAGAGCTGGGCCGTATTCGTGGGAGATTCTTGCAAGATCTTGCCATCGAGAGGAGCTTTTTTGGTTGCTTTTTAAAGCTTCCTTCCCCCGCCCCCCTCTCTGCAGTTGCTTACTATAAAAGCAGATATGCCCTCACCTCAAAATGTCTGTTTAAATTTGTGCCACACCATTGCCCCAGCAACAAGCTGTGTAGCTATGAAGTGACCTTGTCGCCCCCTTGGCAGTCGAAATGGCGGGGTTTGTGTTTCTCTCTGTGTGTGTATGATCCCCCCCCCTTGTCTAAATGTTAGCTCTTGCTTAGTAACTTTCTCTCTTGTGTTTTGGGTTTTTTTACAGATGGTGTCCTATTCGACTGTTCTGATGGCCATTAGCAAGGTAGCATTTGCATGTTTCTCTGTCTTCCTTACCTAAATCTTCCTCACCCTTCTCTCCCCTGCCCCCGAATCCCATGCATGGGATGGAGAAGGTAGAGAAAGGAGTACTTTTCTCCCTTTCTTACAATACGAGAACTCGTGGGCACTCAATGAAATCGCTGAGCAGTTGGGTTAGAACAGATAAAAGGAAGTACTTCTTCAAACAAAGGGTGATTAACACATGGGATTCACTGCCCGAGGAGGTGGCGGCAGCTACAGGCATAGCCAGCTTCAAGATAAACATATGGGACAGAGGTCTATCAGTGGGTATTAACCCCAAGGTATAGATGGAACTCTGTCTGGGGCATGTGATGCTCTTTATTCTTGTTGCTTGTGTGGGCAGCAGTGGGAGGGCTTCTAGTGTCCTGGCTCCACCGGTGGACCTCCTGAAGGCACCTGTTTTTTGTTTTGGCCACTGTGTGACAGAGCGTTGGACTGGATGGGCCACTGGCCTGATCCAATATAGCTTCTCTTATGTTCTAATGAAGAGCCAAGAGGGTGGGGATTTCACACTGTAGAACGTAGTATTTTGCTTTGGTTGTAGAACCTGACAGTTTATATGAATTTGGCCAAATCGCAGGTGTTTCTAAAACAACACTAAGTGTCTAGGTTTCTTGGCTAGGCAGAAGGTAGATAGATGTGCGTGGAGGAGAGGCGATTGGATCTTACCAGCTGTCCTGTTTGTGACAGGAGAGGCTTGTCTCGGCCACCAAAATGAAGGCTGGTATCAGGGATCATGGACAAAAGCCACACTGGACAGGAACTGTGGTATGTAGGGAAACCAAGCAAAGCCATGCTGACAAGGTGGGAGAATCCAACCCATTTAACTGTTTTTCTTGTTGACTGAATAGACAAGATTTTTGCTGAAGAAGAAAAGTTTGCCAGAAAATGGGGCATTCTCCCAATTCGTGTCAGCCTTGTTTTCACCAGCTTAATTGTTTCCAGGGTGTTTCTTCACTTCTTAATCTTTCAGGAAAAGAATACAGGCCATATTGTAAGTCTTGCTGCCTGCTGGAATTGGCTTCAACAGAGAATGCCTTGCAAAATATAACCACAAATCACCAACAGCAAATGCTGCTCCAATCGTATTTTAAAGCTCCCATATTCAAACCTACAAGGATCCAGCCATCCTCCAAGGGGCCTTCCTCTAATGGAAGGAAACGCCTTAGATTGAAGAAGGGCTTCAAACACAAGCCAAAAGGAGAGGTGGGGAATTAATATGTCATTCAATGAAAACACTTTGCACAGTGATGCGGTAGAACAGGTGTAGGATCCGCCCCACAGTGCAGAACAGCTGTAATGATTCCAACCAGGGCCTTTTTTTTGTAGCAGGAACTCCTTTGCATATTAAGCCACACAGGGCTCTTTTTCTAGCAGGAGCTCTTCTGCATATTAGGCCACGTCCCCCTGATGCAGCCAATCCTCCAAGAGCTTAGAGGATTCTTAGTACAGGGCCTACTCCAGGAGGATTGGCTACACCAGGGGGGCGTGGCCTAATATGCAGATGAGTTCCTGCTAGAAAAAGAGCCCTGAAGCCACACCCCATGATGTAGCCAATCCTTCAGGAGCTTATTATAGGACCTACTGTGAGCTCTTGGAGGATTGGCTAGATTACGGGTATGTGGCCTAATATGCAAAGGAGTTCCTGCTGCAAAAAAGAAGCCGATTCCAACAGTGCCGTCCGATGCAGTTACTCAACGGCCTTAGTCTGGAGTAACTGTAGAAGACTGCACTTCTAATTTCTTAACTGTGGTTAGGAGATGACGAGCACTTCTTTGGCTGATTTAAGAACGTGAAGGTATTTAAGCGCATCCTCTGCATGTTGTGTTGGCGTTGTTTGGGGACTTCTTGTTTTGGAGGCCAGCTGTTTTCCTTCTTTGTTTTTTGGTGTTTCCCGTGCTCAGTTTGATGACTTCTCCCGAGAACTCTGCATCCAGTCCTTGCTGGAAATCATGGATATGTTCTGTGACCGGTTAAGGTAAGGAATGGGTAGAACCTCTCACTTGATGTGTGTCCATTGCAGAATACAGGCCTGGAGAAAGAGGCATCCCTGACGGACAGCGGACTCCCTCCTGCTGACTGGTCTGCTTGGATTCGTGTAGATCAGGGGTGTCAAACTCATTTTGTTATGAGGGATGGATCTGACATACATGAGACTTTGTCGGGCTGGGCCATGTTGGGCCGGTCAGTGTGTGTTTCTATTTAAGATTAGAAAGCAGAGATATAAACTTTATAAAGGACACAGACAAACACAAAGATTTTTTTTTAAAAAAAAAACCCTTAAAACATGCTTAAAACCTTAGCACTTGTTGGTCTTAAAGATGCTTTTGTATCTCTCCCATTTCTCTCATTATATGTTAAGTTTACCAGTTGTTTTTTACACAGAGTATTTCCATAGAATGTGGGAACTGCTTCTTGAAATCTCCTGAACTGAGGAGGGGGAGTTTCCACACCACACAGGAAGAGGAAGTTTTGGAAAACCTGCCTCCCTGATTGGATGGTGGGAAACACCAAAGATGTCCTCCACCTCTGAGGGAGAACGACCCTTGGCACATACTGTGAAGTGTCCTCCTTCAGAGGAAAGGAGGTCATCTTGGAAAACACCTTGGAAAAAGACATCTTGGAAAATGTCTTCCTTTCCTCTGAAGGAGAAGGAACCCTCATTGTAAGAACCAAGGGTCGTTTTATTGCATCTCTCCCATGGGAGCTGGGAAACTGAACAAAGGGAGCTCTGGCTCTTTCCCTCCCTCCCTGGGGGACCAGGGGGAGGAGCCTCCGCCAATAGAAGGAAGAGGCTCAGTAGCTCTGCTGTGCAATTGAGAGAGCCTGGGAAAGCAAGCTCTGCCTCTCCCCTTCCTCCCCAAGGGAGGAGCCTCAGCCAGTGGAGAAAATAGAGGCTTTGCTCTGTAGCTCCTGTATGATTGAGCAAGCCTTGCAAAGCAAGTCGTGATGCAGAAGGAAGCAAGAGAGAGGGAGAAGGAAGCAGATGACAGCCAGTCGCTCAGGGGGCTGATAGGAGCCCTCCAGGGGCCTGATTCAGCCCCATGGCTGCATGTTTAACACCCCTGTAGATAATGCTAGTTTAAGTGGTCCTTATCCTGACCAGGCAAGATGATACTACTTGTATTCTTGTAAACAAAAAGTATGACTTGCTCCATGCTTCTCTTTACTGCGGACTTCTTCCTGGGTGGCTTTTGTCTAGGCAGGTCCTTTGATCCCCAGCATAGCCTTTCGGGTGGTGAAGGGGGGACCCCTGCTTCCGCCTTTTTCAACACTAAAGTTGGTCGAATCCCACCCCACGGCTGCCTGTCAGAGATCTTATGGATCCTTCGTTGAGATCGTGACCGGTTTCCGGCCTGGAGATAGAGTTGCCCGAGTTCTTCTGACTCTAAACCAGTAACCTGAGTTGGTTACTCAAGCGACCGGAAACCCTAGAAAAGCTGCTCGCTTGACTTCGATGATCGGCTCTGTTTCTGTTCTGTTCATGAGCTGCGTTAGCAATAGACACAAAGTGAATGTTCGTAAGTGTGTAAAGTGCCCTCAAGTCGCAGCTGTAGAGTGACCCTGTAGCGTTTTCATGATGAGAGCTGTTCAGAGGTACGTAGTTTGGCATTTGTGTAGACTTGCGTGATCTTGGCTTACGTGCAGTAATCTTAATGCCTCTGTCATTCATTGCCTTCACAACCATGAGAGCTAGAAACCCACTTTGTTTAACGTGCAAATCGAGCAGACTGGAATGATCACCCAGAGCCTTGCCAAACCTTAGATGGGATCTCAAGAGACAGACACTCTTGCACCTAACATCCACCTCTGGCTTTGTTGTTTTGGTTTTGAACCAGCGGAAGAGACCACAGACTGAACTGTTCTTTAAAAAGCAAATAAATTTTTAAAAACAGTGTCACGACTCAGGGGGTCTTACCAATTGCTGCCACCACTCTGGGTTCCCCTTGAGAAGGCCTGGAGTCCCCTCCCAAGTAGGGTTGCCATCCGTCCCGATATATCGGGACCGTCACCATTATGGACCTTCTTGTCCCGACATCCTGACAAGACCCAATTTTGTCCCGATTTGCACCGTGCAAAGCGCTTTGAACACTGACTGAAATGCTAAACTACAGCCCCCCAGCAGCCTTTTCGCACCGCTCTTGGGCTTCTCGACACAGCCCCGCCCCCTTCACCCCGTTCAGCGGCTTTTTTGGAGGAGCAGAAAGCCCGGCAACAGCAGCCGGCGAAATGCTTGCTTCTTCTACGCATGTGCCAAAGCCAGGAGGAGGGGGAGGATGAGGACAACTAAGGAGAGTTCGGCTCATTTTCTCCCCCCGCCCCTTCCACTTCGAAACCAGCATTTGAGGTAGCAGCAGTGGCGGCGGCGGGAGCTGCGGCTGCGGTGGCGGCAGCGGCGCGCGCTCTTCAGGCAGTTTGAGAGGAGGCGCGAGACCCCCTTTAGAAGGTCGCAGGGGACCAGCCGTGGCGCGCGCCTCAAGTACACAAATTAACGGTCACCCAACTGCCTTCCCGTTACTTTCTGGGCAACGCGGCGTGGAGTTGGGGTGGGGTGTCCCGACGAGGTCCCAGCTAGATATGGCAGCCCTACTCCCAAGCCCTTTAACTTAGGCCAAATAATAGGCGTGAGGATCAGGCAGAGTGAACAACAACAACAAAATGGTTTATTTAAATGACCAGTTCCGTTCTGTGCAATATAAACTAACAAGGTGCATTAAACAGTAGAAGGAGTGAAGGAAAAATAAACAGATGCCCTAACGCATCTGAATTTACTGTCCCTAAACTGTAGGGTTGCCAATCCCCAGGTGGGGGCAGGGGATCCCCCGATTTGGAGGCCCTCCCCCCGCTTCAGGGTCGTCAGAAAGCGGGGGGAGGGGGGGAAAATGTCTGCTGGGAACTCTGTTATTCCCTATGGAGATTTATTCCCAAAGAAAATAAAGGAGAATTGATCCGCGGGTATCTGGGGCTCTGGGGGGGGGGCTGTTTTTTGAGGTAGAGGCACCAAATTTTCAGTACTTCATCTAGTGCCTCTCCCCAAACTATCCCCTAAGTTTCAAAATGATTGGACCAGGAGGTCCAATTCTATGAGCCCCAAAAGAAGGTGCCCCTAGCCTTCATTATTTCCTATGGAAGGAAGCCATTGAAAAGGTGTGCCGTCCCTTTAAATGTGATGGCCGGAACTCCCTTTGGAGTTTAATTATGCTTGTCACAGCCTTGATCTTGGCTCCACCCCAATGTCTCCTGGCTCCACCCCCAAAGTCTCCTGGCTCCACCCCCAAAGTCCCCAGATATTTCTTAAATTGGACTTGGCAACCCTACTAAACTGTCTCAGTTAGACCTAGGCCTACTCACCCTTCCTCTAAGGGCAAGGGTCTCTTCCTTGCAGCAACTCTTCCTCAGCTCTGCCTCCTAGGAAAGACACCCCCTGCCTGGCCTTGGCCCTTTTATTTTCTCCTCCCAGGCCCTACCGCTCCCTGGGCCAGTTTCCCTCCAAAACCTTGCCACCCAGTCAGAGGGACAGGAGGGATCCTGGGAAATGTAGGCTTTTCAGTATAACTCCAAGGCAGGCTTCTCTGGAGCCTGTAGGCTGCACTAAGTGCAGGATCGTGACAAGCAAATGTTCTTAAAAGGTTTAGGCCAGAGCTGACAAGTGAGCGCGTGGGGGGGGGGGGCAAAAGGGAGCGAGTGAAGAAACTCTTACTTCCTGTAAGCAGAATAGTAACAATGAATATTAACCTCTCACCAGACTGCTGATAAACAGCTGTTCTCAACCAAACACTGCTTAATCCCCTCCCCGCTTAATTTGATCTTCTGGTTTTTAATGTGATCGAAACCCTTCAGGTCCGGGATTATTTGTGCCGGCCGCAGCAGCGCTCGACCCGTCAAAAGGGGTTTCTTTCTCAAGCCTTGATGGTTTTTCCGAGCTGGCCCACCGTGACCACTGGCTTGGATACTTGTTTCTTTTCCCTCCCTCTCTTTTATTAAATTTATTTTAAAAAGACAAGCACTGTGGCGATTGTGAAGGCTCCGCCGTGCATAAGTCGTGCCACGGGGCACGAGCCGCAGCTGCTTGGTCGTCTTCCGCTTGTGTCCTTTGGCGGGCAGGAGGGAATCTCTTGCAGGCTGATCCCTTCTTTGAGTTGGTTTGAAACTCTATGGAGAGATGGATGATTCCCAGCCTCTGGAGACTGGGGTGGTCAGGACTGGAGGGCTCCTCACCCATTGAGACTTCTCAGTTGGATAGCAACCAGGGCTTTCTTGTAGCAGGAACTCCTTTGCATATTAGGCCACACCTCCCTGATGCAGCCAATCCTCCTGCAGCTTATAGTAGGCCCTGTAAGAAGACCCCTGTAATCTCTTGGCAGATCGGCTGCATCAGAGGTGTGGGTGGCCTCCGGGTGGAATTCTAGCAAGAGCTCCTTTGCATATTAGGCCACATTCCCCTGATGTAGCCAATCCTCCAAGAGCTTACAAGGCTCTTTTTTGTAAGCTCTTGGAGAATTGGCTACATCAGGGGTGTGTGGTCTAATATGCAAAGGAGCTCCAGCTAGAATTCCACCCTTGGGTAGCCTAATATGCAAAAGAGTTCCTGCTAAAAAAAAAAAAAAGCCCTGGAAGCAACCTCTTGAGCAGTTCAGGACTGCTACAGCACTAATTCCCTTACAGTTATATCCACGCTGCTGTATCTCTTTTTTGCCTTATTTACAATCTGATATATGCCAATAAAGGTGTGTGTTTGTTTGTTTGTTTTATATCAACCCTGAACATTTCTGTCCTGCACATTCAGTAAAATGTTAGCTCTGTGTGTGCTTATTGCATTCCCAAGGATAGGCACAGCTATCTGTCGTTCCTTCCTTCCTTCCTTCCTTCCTTCCTTCCTTCCTTCCTTCCTTCCTTCCTTCCTTCCTTCCTTCCTTCCTTCCTTCCTTCCTTCCTTCCTTCCTTCCTTCCTTCCTTCCTTCCTTCCTTCCTTCCTTCCTTCCTTCCTTCCTCCCTCCCTCCCTCCCTCCCTCCCTCCCTCCCTCCGCTTTCACCTTAAACAGGAGTTAAAATAAGAAGGACCTTACTTAGTCTTATTTTCCTGGTATTTAATTATTACTCCAATAATTTTAGCCACTGAGAGAGTGACAAAAATCCCCATTTATTTGCAAAAGATGGCACATAAGTGAAAAATGCAGTTGGGCTATGCCATGGTTAGCAGAGGACTGACATGAGGCTCCCCGCCCCACCATACAAGCATAACCAGCTTCAGGAGGGGATTAGAGAAACATATGGAGGAGAGGTCCATCAGTGGCTATTAGCCACAGCGTATTGTTGGAACTCTCTGTCTGGGGCAGTGATGCTCCGTATTTTTGGTGCTTGGGGAGGCAACAGCTTCTAGAGTCCTGGCCCCAGTGGTGGAGTTCCAGAGGGCAGTTGGGGTCTTTTTGGCCACTGTGTGACACAGAGTGTTGGACTGGATGGGCCATTGGCCTGATCCAACAGGGCTTCTCTTATGATCTTAAGTGACACAGAGTGTTGGACTGGATGGGCCATTGGCCTGATCCAACATGGCTTCTCTTATGTTCTTATGTGACACAGAGTGTTGGACTGGATGGGCCATTGGCCTGATCCAACAGGGCTTCTCTTATGATCTTAAGTGACACAGAGTGTTGGACTGGATGGGCCATTGGCCTGATCCAACATGGCTTCTCTTATGTTCTTCTGTGACACAGAGTGTTGGACTGGATGGGCCATTGGCCTGATCCAACAGGGCTTCTCTTATGTTCTTCTGTGACACAGAGTGTTGGACTGGATGGGCCATTGGCCTGATGCAACATGACTTCTCTTATGTTCTTATGTTCAATACGCTACAGCTTGCTCAAGGACCCTAGCATGCAGGGAAATCCTCCAGCAGATCACTGCCCTTGTGATCTGAGTGAAGGAAGGAAGTCTCGTGATTGGAGATGTCTCATTTTGGCCCTCTCCTCTGTCTTTCTGCAGTTGCCGTGGGAAGGCCGAGGAGTGCATTGGCCTCTGCCGTGCTCTGATGAGCGCCCTCAATTGGATGCTGCGCTGCGCGGCCTTCTACGCAGAGAAGATGAAGGAGCCCCTGGAGCAGGAAGCGGCCGAGAGCCAGCTTGAGATGTGCCTGGAGCGGCTGATGAAAGTCCTGGGCAGCACCAAGAACCGGGCTCTGATTCATATAGCCAAGCTCGAAGAAACACGTATGTAGCCACCGCATACACATGACGGAGAGAGAAAGTGTGCATGTGTCTGGGTGGGGAAGGAAACTGCTTCCATTCTGCAAGTGTTTTGCTCCCTCTAGTGTTTGATTCGGTATTACGCTACTTTATGTCCAACATAAAAATCTGCCTGCTGTTTAAATCTGCAGGGAGATATTCCCAATATACAGCGATGTAATATTGAATTAAGAAGAGGGCTTTTATTTTAGCAGGAGCACAGTTCCGGCTGGCTTGCCATCAGGAGGCATGGTCTGATATGCAAATGCTAGGCTTTTTCTACAAAAAAGCCCTGTGTGAAACAGTGGTGATGTCAGGGGGTGTGGCTTAATATACAAATTAGTTCCTGCGGGGCTTTTTCTACAAAAAAAAGCCCTGATGAAGAAGAAGAAGACTGCAGATTTATATCCCGCCCTTCTCTCTGAATCAGAGACTCAGAACGGCTTACAATCTCCTGTATCTTCTCCCCCCACAACAGACACCTGCGAGGTGGGTGGGGCTGAGAGGGCTCTCACGGCAACTGCCCTTTCAAGAACAACTCCTGCAAGAGCTATGGCTGACCCAAGGCCATTCCAGCAGCTGCAAGTGGAGGAGTGGGAAATCAAACCCCGGTTCTCCCAGATAAGAAACTGCTCACTTAACCACTACACCAAACTGGCTCTCTATTAGAGCTATGGCTGAGCCAAGGCCATTCCAGCAGCTGCAAGTGAAGGAGTGGGAAATCAAACCCGGTTCTCCCAGATAAGAGTCTGCACACTTAACCACTACACTAAACTGGCTCTCTATTAGAGCTATGGCTGACCCAAGGCCATTCCAGCAGGTGCAAGTGGAGGAGTGGGGAATCAAACCCGGTTCTCCCAGATAAGAGTCTGCACACTTAACCACTACACCAAACTGGCTCTCTATTAGAGCTATGGCTGACCCAACGCATTCCAGCAGGTGCAAGTGGAGGAGGAGGGAATCAAACCTGGTTCTCCCAGATAAGAATCTGCACACTTAACCACTACACCAAACTGGCTCTCTAGAGGGAGCAAAATATGCAGAAGAGCCCCCCCCCCCCCCCGCAACAACAGGACCACATGAACCCGGCTGGCTAGTGCTCCTGATTCATCTGTCTGTCATGACTGGGAATTATTCCAGGAGACAATTCTGGACACAGCTTGCTCGTGTTGTGTTGTCGATTCTTATGTGCTCATGTTGTTTTGTGGCTGCTACCTTCAGCAAGAAAACATACTCTTTCCAGATTCTCTCCAAAATGATTCATTGTTACAAATACTTCTATTCCTTTTTTATTTTTTTTGAGGGGGGAAAGAAATACTTCATGGGCATAATTCACACTTAATTTATTGTTATGAGGTTTTTCACAGCTTTTCATAAAGTCCCATAGCAGCGGGCAGGAAAAAGAGTGATTCCACTTCTAAGCGAGGCTTTAGGTGTGATCATGCCTATAAATAAGTACGGTGTGAGCCCTGACAGATACATACAGATGTTGAGAAGGGCCGTGCTGCAGAATTTAATGTTTGTGCATTGTACACAGATAACATAAGAACATCAGAAGAGCCCTGCTGGATCAGACCAGTGATCTGTCTAGTCCAACATCCTGTCTCACGCAGGAGCCAGCCAGTTCCTCTGGAGGACCAGCAGCAGGGCAGAGAGACTGAGGCCTTCCTCTGATAAGAACATCAGAAAAACCCTGCTGGATCAGACCAGTGGTCTATCGTCCAGTGTCCTGTCTCACATAGTAGCCAACCAGTTCTTCTGAGCAGCCAACAACTGGGCAGAGAAGAAGAAGAATTGCAGATTTGTACTCTGCCCTTCTCTCTGAATCAGAGACTCAGAGCAGCTCACAATCTCCTTTATCTTCTTCCCCCACAACAGACACCCTGTGAGGTGGGTGGGGCTGAGCGATCTGTCCCAGAAGCTGCCCTTTCAAGGACAACTCTGCGAGAGCTATGGCTCACCCAAGGCCATTCCAGTGGCTGCAAGTGGAGGAGTGGGGAATCAAACCCGGTTCTCCCAGATAAGAGAGCTCTGGCTGACCCAAGGCCATTCCAGCAGGTGCAAGCGGAGAAGTGGGGAATCAAACCCGGTTCTCCCAGATAAGAGAGCTCTGGCTGACCCAAGGCCATTCCAGCGGCTGCAAGTGGAGGAGTGGGGAATCAAACCCAGTTCTCCCAGATAAGAGTCCACGCGCTTAACCACTACACCAAAATTAAGTGCACAACTGGATCATCCTGAAACCATTGCCCTCTCCTACCCGGTCCATGGAAAAATTGCCTTCCACAAAACCAGGTCCCTGGTGCCAAAAAGGTCGGGGACCACTGCTCTAGAGGTTTACTGACTGTGAGTATGGAGGTTCCATATTCTCAGTATGGCTAGTAGGCTCTGATGGGCCTAAGTCCACTGACAGTGAATTCCACACTGCAGTTACTCATTAGAAAATCCCCAACTGCCCTTTGCCCGATTTCTAAAAGCATTTGGTGGGTGCGAGGAAAGGCGACGGCATCTGCCACGGCGCTCACGAGCATACGTTCAGGGTCCCCTAAGTTAAAGGGTCTCTCTCGTAGCAGGACTGGGGAAGGCGTTTTGGGGAAGTCATATCCGGCATTTACACTAGAGGGCTCAACAGTATGAATGGGAATAAATCAGCTGCTTTGGAATCTCTTCAGATACAAATCAAGCCTGGGTACGTGTGTTGTGTGTGTGTGGTTTTTTTGGAGGGAGGAGCTTGTTCCTCCCGACTTCAGATCTGGCCAATTGCTGTCGGTGGGTCCAAACGAGAATGCCGCGCGGGTCACTGATCCTTGCTTCTCTCCTAGGGTTCGTTCTGTTTATGCCTCAAAAACCGTTTTCGCAATTTCGGTGTTTGCACGCGTTAATAGCTGAAGAGTAGCAGCATTCTGATAAACACGCATTGCTGCAATGTTGGCTGTCTCTAGCTTCTGTTTAGTTAGAATATTTTTAGCCTGCCTCTCAAAAACAAACAAACAACCACACACACAACCAACGAAACAAGTCACCGGAATCTGCTAGCAATGGTAAATTCATTGTAAACAATTAACAAATTCTCAGCAGTAAAACAGCCTACCCTTACCTCAAATATAATCAGAAGTATAGAAATCTACAGAGGGCAGGCCACAGAAAGCATGTTCAAGTACCAAAGGTGGGTGAAAAGGTACACTGGAAAACTGGATGACGAGAAATGTTTTTGCCTGGTGCCTAAAAGCCAGTAACGTTTTGAAGGGAGGGCCGTCTGCAGATTGGTAGCCACTACCAAAAAGGCCCCGTTCCTATTTGTCAGTGGCCTCCCTTTGGCCTGCAAGGGCCCTGTTAGCCAGGCTTGTTTGTTTGTTTCATTCATACCCTTCCTTTCCTCCCTAGCCAAAGTGGCTTAACATCATTCTCCTCTACTTCACTTTTATCCTCACATCAAATCTGTGAGGCAGGTTAGGCCAAGACTCGCACCATCAAGCTTCTGTGCCAGAAGCTTAGTCTGATGCTCTTCCCGCTACATCACATTGGCTCTCACTGGCTCTCAGCAATGCTTTCAATTTAGGGCCTGTCTTGAGAGCCAGTTTGGTGTAGTGGTTAAGTTCGCGGACTCTTATCTGGGAGAACCGGGTGTGATTCCCCACTCCTCCACCAGCAGCTGCTGGAATGGCCTTGGGCCAGCCATAGCTCTCATAGACCTTCTTCCCCTGTAGTGGTTAAGTGTGCAGACTCTTATCTGGGAGAACCAGGTTTGATTCCCCACTCCTCCACTTGCAGCTGCTGGAATGGCCTTGGGTCAGCCAGAGCTCTCTTATCTGGGAGAACCGGGTTGGATTCCCCACTCCTCCACTTGCAGCTGCTGGAATGGCCTTGGGTCAGCCAGAGCTCTCTTATCTGAGAGAACCGGGTTGGATTCCCCACTCCTCCACTTGCAGCTGCTGGAATGGCCTTGGGTCAGCCAGAGCTCTCTTATCTGGGAGAACCGGGTTTGATTCCCCACTCCTCCACTTGCAGCTGCTAGAATGGCCTTGGGTGAGCCATAGCTCTGGCAGAGTTGTCCTTGAAAGGGCAGCTGCTGTGGGTGCCCTCTCAGCCCCACCCACCTCACAGGGTGTCTGTTGTGGGGGAAGGAGATAAAGGAGATTGTGAGCTGCTCTGAGACTCTGAGTGGAGAAAGGGATATAAATCCAATATCATCATCTTCTTCTTGGTCTAAGTGGGGTCATTTTGTTGAAAAAGAGGTGCTAGAGCTCATTAACACAACTTGTTTGCATATGCCATACACCCCTGATATTACCAGCAGGTGTCGTAAATTATATCAGCTCAGCATCTACCTTAAAATCCTTCTTGAATTATAATCGTCATAATAAAACCTTACCCTCATCAGACTTCTTAAATTGCTTTCCCTTATGTGGCCATGAAGATTTCCATATGCCTGTTTGACATGTCTTGGTTATTTTCCCATTTTTTGGTGGGGGAAAATATTAGAAAGCGTGTTAAAGAGTTCAGGAAAATCATTAGGGTTTGTAGAATCTTTCGGGCTCAAGTGCCGTGTTCTACTGCAGAAAGTTTTTCTTCCAGACGTTTCATTCTCGGCTGCGGAGAACATCCTCAGTGGCGTTGCAGCCGGAGCAGGCGCTCTGACCTTCTTGGCTGCTCCGGCTGCAATGCCACTGAGGATGTTCTCCGCAGCCGAGAACGAAACGTCTGGAAGAAAAACTTTCTCCGGTAGAACACACGGCACTTGAGCCCGAAAGATTCTACAAACCCTAATGATTAGGGTTTGTAGAGTCTTTCGGGATCAAGTGCCGTGTTCTATTGGAGAAAGTTTTCCTTCCAGACGTTTCGTTCTCAGACGTTTCATTCCAGACGTTTCGTTCCAGACATTTCGTTTTCAGCTGCGGAGAACATCCTCAGTGGCGTTGCAGCTGGAGCAGGCGCTCTGACCTTCTTGGCTGCTGTGCATTGAGTGAGGCCAGGGCTGCTGGAGAGCTGCTATTTCTAGGCTGGAGGGGGTGTGGTGAGAGGGCAATTGGTTTGTGAATGTACCCATTGGGTACATTGCCCTCTCACCACACTAGAAATAGCAGCCCTCCAGCAGCCCTGGCCTCACTCAACGCACAGCAGCTAAGAAGGTCTGAGCGCCTGCTCCGGCTGCAACGCCACTGAGGATGTTCTCCGCAGCTGAGAACGAAACGTCTGGAAGGAAAACTTTCTCCAGTAGAACACGGCACTTGAGCCCGAAAGATTCTACAAACCCTAATGATGTTGCCAGCCGTGAAAACCTGAAATCTTTGAGTTCAGGAAAATTCTCACAGGGGGGTTTGAACAGTGGAGCCCAGAAGCAAGTCTTTGGGGCACGGAGGGGAGGGATAAGAAAGAGCGCCATAAAAATTAGAGGTTCCAGAGCTCCTCTCCTGTGAGCGCCTGCCCAAATACGGCCTGAAACTTGCATCTGTGCCTTTCCTTGCTAGCTTCCTGGGGCGCTGTTGAACAGTCGCTGGCCAAACTGGGAGACTGTCTGGGGCATGTCGGCAACAGCGTGTTACGGAGCCAGGCAGAGGAGAGCGTTGGCCTGGTCAAGAGGTGAGCGAATAGCAACGGCAGGGTGCTCAGTGTCCTCCCGCCAAGGAAGCCAACAGAACGAAGCTTTCTTTTGCCTTTTCTCCCTCCTTGCCCTGCACTCTCTCTGCAGCATCCCCACCATGCTTTCGGTGCATTCGGAGCAGCTGAACAAAACGGGCTTCCCGACGGTCCACGCCGTGGTCCTGCTGGAGGGAACGATGAACTTGACCGGGGAGCCGCAACCCCTGGTCGAGCAGCTGATGATGGTGAAAAGGATGCAGGTATGGCCGGAGCAGGGGAAAGGGTGCTGTGCCTCCCTGGCGGTTTTACTTCCCCGTTTTATTTATAGTCTGCCTTTCTCCATTGAAATTCAAGGAGGATTTACGGAATGTAAATGGATGCAGTTGGTAGGATGAGACCTCTAACGAGCAGCGTGCCAGGACTCGGATTACAGAAATCCCGAAACCAGCGTAGGATTTTAGACATGATGCAGAAAAATGGACTTACACCAGTAGAAAGAAGCGCAGTGACAGTGGTGTGGTAGCTAAGCAACCAGAGAACACATCCTATACTGTCCAAAATGGCGCCCGTGGCTGTAATGGTGCCCACTGAAAGCTTTCCTGGTGCCCACCAAGTGGGAAAGTGGGAGGAGCCAGCCGGGGCTCTTGTCCTAGCAGGGCTTCTGATTGGCCTTTGGAGATTTGATTGGCTGTGCAGGTTTTTTTTTTTACTATCTTTACTATATGATTGAAGGTAAGCTGTGGCAGCCATTTTGTGGCGGGCTCTACCTTTTGAGGCAGCCATTTTGTGGCCGTGCTGACCACGCTTTGTCAGCATTTCAAAGGTGTCTGCGAGCTGGAAAAAGTTGGGCTCTGCTATGTCTTCCTGTGTCTTTTCTTTAAAAAGAAAGATGTATAGCTGATGGAAAGACAGGGCTTTTAGACAGGGCCTTCATGGCATCCTAGACCAGGGGTACCCATCAAGTGTTTTTAGAAAGTGGGTGGGGTCAGGTGGAGCTTTTGGCCATCACAGCTTCTGATTGGCCCTTGGGGATTTGATAGGCTATGCAGATTTTTAAAGACACCGCTTTGGCAGCAGCTACCTCCTTAGCACAAGGATCTTCTCTGCAACTGAAATTAGGCTGCGGCAGCGTTTTGCGGCTAACTCCACCTCTTGCGGTAGCCATGTCGTGGCAGCCATTTTGTGTTGTGCCCACCACAGCGGGTCAGAATTCCAAAGATGTCCTCGGGCTCAAAAAGGTGGATGCCGCCATTGTGGACGTATGAACATATACATATGAACATATAAAGCTGCCTTATACTGAATCAGACCCTTGGTCCATCAAAGTCAGTATTGTCTTCTCAGACTGGCAGCGGCTCTCCAGGGTCTCAAGCTGAGGTTTTTCACACCTCTTTGCCTGGACCCTATTTTGGAGATGCCAGGGATTGAACCTGGGACCTTCTGCTTCCCAAGCAGATGCTCTACCACTGAGCCACCGTCCCTCCCCTGCTCTCCAGGGTCTCAAGCTGAGGTTTTTCACACCTATTTGCCTGGACGCTTTTTTGGAGATGCCGGGGATTGAACCCTGGGACCTTCTGCTTCCCAAGCAGGTGCTCTACCACTGAGCCACCATCCCTTCGCATAAACATATGAAGCTGCCTTATACTGAATCAGACCCTTGGTTCATCAAAGTCAGTATCGTCTTCTCAGACTGGCAGCGGCTCTCCAGGGTCTCAAGCTGAGGTTTTTCACACCTATTTGCCTGGACCCTTTTTTGGAGATGCCGGGGATTGAACCTGGGACCTTCTGCTTCCCAAGCAGATGCTCTACCACTGAGCCACCGTCCCTCCCCTCCACAGGCCAATGGCAGTGCGGCAAACAGGTTTTACCTGACCAGCTGTCAAGGCCGGAGCATTGAACTGTGTTCGAGATCCTGAGGACTTGTTTCTCTGCCCCTCTTCCCCCCACCCTCCCCTGTTAGCGGATACCGTCTCCTCTTTTCATCCTGGAGATCTGGAAGGCCTGCTTCGTGGGCTTGATCGAGTCTCCCGAAGGGACAGACGAGCTGAAGTGGACAGCCTTCACTTTCCTCAAGGTGAGAGGGAGTTCTCCATCGATCCTTCGTAGCCTCTACACTGGCTGGGCTGCAGGTGCCAAAGAGGATTATGGGAAGCTGTGAGGGTTGCAGGGCCTGCCCAGACAGCGGTTGTGGTGTTTCAGGATCCGCACCTCTGGAGATGAGAATCTGTTTGGACCAGGCTGAAGTAGTTTTGGCCTTAGAAGGGAAGGGGGCTCAGCGGCCCTAGAGCCAGAAATTTGTGGGTGGGTGGGAAATACAGGAATACAGAAGTGGGTGGGCCTTATGATTTCACAGCCATCTCCTTTCCTCCCTGTTCTCCAGTGTCAGTCTTCTGTCGCTCCTCAGGCCTGACAGAGTCTCCCCAAATTATTACGAAGGGAACTGAAAACAAATCAGCCAGTATCAACACCCCTGTATAAATCGATGGTGTGGTCTCATTTGGAATACAGTGCACAATTCTGGTCGCTGCATCTCAAAAAAGATATTATAGCATTGGAAAAAAATGCAGAAAAGGGCAACTAGAATAATTAAAGGGTTGGAACACTTTCCCTATGAAGAAAAGTTAAAATGCTTGGGGCTCTTTAGTTTGGAGAAACGTCGACTGCAGGATGACATGATAGAGGATTACAAGATTATGCATGGGATAGAGAAGGTAGAGAAAGAAGTACTTTTCTCCCTTCCTCACAATACGAGAACTCGTGGGCACTCAATGAAATTGCTGATCAGTCGGGTTAGAACGGATAAAAGGAAGTCCTTCTTCACCCAAAGGGTGATTAACACATGGCATTCACTGCCACATGGAGTGGTGGCAGCTACAAGCATAGACAGCTTCAAGAGGGGAATGGATAAACATATGGAGCAAAGGTCCATCAGTGGCTATTAGCCACAGCCTGCTGTTGGAACTCTCTGTCTGTGGCAGTGATGCTCTGTATTCTTGGTGCTTGGGGGAGCACAGAGGGAGGGCTTCTAGCTCCACTGGTGGACCTCCTGATGGCCCTTGGGGTTTTTTTTGCCATTGTGTGACACAGAGTGTTGGACTGGATGGGCCACTGGCCTGATCCAACATGGCTTCTTTTATGTTCTTCTGTGACACAGAGTGTTGGACTGGATGGGCCATTGGCCTGATCCAACATGGCTTCTCTTATGTTCTTCTGTGACACAGAGTGTTGGACTGGATGGGCCACTGGCCTGATCCAACATGGCTTCTTTTATGTTCTTCTGTGACACAGAGTGTTGGACTGGATGGGCCATTGGCCTGATCCAACATGGCTTCTCTTATGTTCTTCTGTGACACAGAGTGTTGGACTGGATGGGCCATTGGCCTGATCCAACATGGCTTCTCTTATGTTCTTCTGTGACACAGAGTGTTGGACTGGAGGGGCCACTGGCCTGATCCAACATGGCTTCTCTTATGTTCTTCTGTGACACAGAGTGTTGGACTGGATGGGCCATTGGCCTGATCCAACATGGCTTCTCTTATGTTCTTCTGTGACACAGAGTGTTGGACTGGAGGGGCCACTGGCCTGATCCAACATGGCTTCTCTTATGTTCTTATGTGACACAGAGTGTTGGACTGGATGGGCCATTGGCCTGATCCAACATGGCTTCTCTTATGTTCTTCTGTGACACAGAGTGTTGGACTGGATGGGCCATTGGCCTGATCCAACATGGCTTCTCTTATGTTCTTCTGTGACACAGAGTGTTGGACTGGAGGGGCCACTGGCCTGATCCAACATGGCTTCTCTTATGTTCTTCTGTGACACAGAGTGTTGGACTGGAGGGGCCACTGGCCTGATCCAACATGGCTTCTCTTATGTTCTTCTGTGACACAGAGTGTTGGACTGGATGGGCCATTGGCCTGATCCAACATGGCTTCTCTTATGTTCTTAAACAGCTTCAAGAGGGGATTGGATAAGCAGAGGTCAGTGGCTATTAGCTGCAGCGTATTGTTGGAACTCTGTCTGGGGCAGTGATGCTCTGTATTCTTGGTGCTTGGGGGGCACAGTGGGAGGGCTTATAGTGTCCCACTGATTTGTGTGCAGTGAGGCCTTGGAGCCTGTCAAAAGGGAACAGGAGGGATCCGGTCTTCCTGCTGTGTGAATATCAGGAGAGCATTTCCTGCAGTTGACTCCGTGTAGCTGCAATGTTGAGCAATTGCTTTAAAACATTTTTTTTTTAAATCAGTGAAACCCAGGGCTTTTTTTTTTTAGCAGGAACTTCTTTGCATATTAGGTCGCACGCCCCTGATGTAGCCAGTCCTCCTGGACCTTACAGTAGGCCCTGTAAGAAAAGCCCTGTAAGCTCTTGGAGGATTGGCTACATCAAGGGTGGGTGTAGCCTAATATACAAAGGAGTTCCTGCTACCAAAAAAGCCGTGGTTAAACCCATAATTCTGCAGAAACAGAGGCCTTTCCTGTGGGTTCCATGGAGCCTACCAATACCTTTCCTGGAGCTCCAGAAGTTATTTTAGAAAGTGGGTGGGACTCCTGTCCAGCAGAGCTTCTGATTGGCTGCTGGAGATTAAAATACCATTTTTGCAGCAGCAACCACTACAGCTGTGGCTCCCAAACTTTTGGGCACCTGGGATCGGTTTCGCGGAAGACAATTTTCCCACTGACTGATGCGGGGGTGGGGGGTGGGGAGCAGGTTGCTGAGGCTTTTGCTGCCCCAGGCTGTGAGAAAGGGAGAAAAATACTTCTTTCTCTACCTTCTCTATCCTGTGCATAATCTTGTAAACCTCTATCAAGTCACCCCTCAGTCGATGTTTCTCCAAGCTAAAGAGCCCCAAGCATTTTAACCTTTCTTCATAGGGAAAGGGTTCCAACCCTTTAATCATTCTAGTTGCCCTAGTTCAGGGCGGCTAACAACAGTTAAAATACATAATGTTACAATAGAATACAATGAAATTAAAATTCCCTAAAATACATATACGGTAATACAGTTACAGTTACAATCCTGAAATCCAAGATGGCATCAGTATTATTAGTTCATATTTAGCACTGCATAAAATAATGTTGTTAAATATGGTTAGGTGCTTCATGTTTATACTGAGGTGGGTTTAGATATCCATGCTGTGGTGTAGTCGTCGCTTCCCCGTTAGTTATTTTAAACAATTCTGTTTTACAGGCCCTGAGGGATGGTGGCAAGTCCCACAGGCCCCTGATATTTTGGGGGAGAGTGTTCCACAGGGAAGGGGCTGCTACCGAAAAGGCTCTAGCTCTGGTGGTAGCCAGCCGAGTGTTTTTTTCTCCCCTCCTCCATCCTCACTTCAGTCTACTGGCCCACAGGGGCTATTCCACACAGATATTATCACACACACACACACAGACATGGAACGATCATTTACCAGTAACTCCTCCAAGTCGGTGGCTTGGAGAAGGCATTTAAATTTAAAGTTGTTTTCTTTCCACCTCTCCCTCCCCCCATTTATTTGCCTGCTTGCCTTCCTTCCTGTCTGGTGGCTCTCCAACTTCTGATGTTCATATCTTGCGGCTCTCAAACATCTGAAATCCATATCTTGCGGCTCTCAAACATCTGACATTTATTCATTGTGGCTCTTACATTAAGCAAGTTTGGCCACCCCTGGTCTAGGGCCGTTTTTCCTGAGCTGAGACAAAAATGTGTGAACTGGAGGCTAAAAAATTGTGAGCTAGTTCACACTAGCTCAGCTTAGAGGGAGCATTAACCGGAATTATCATTTTCCAGGGATTGCAAAGGGCTGCAGGAATGAAGGGGATCTTGGGAAAATCTTGCACACGCAGGTGGTTGGGCACTGCCCACTGTGCAGTAAATACTTGGCTGTGCCAGTTCCTATCTTTCCTAATTGCAGCTCCACCCCCCACCCCTCCCATGCCCAGCTCTGCCCTGTGTCTGGGCTCCCTGATGCAGTGACCCAAAGCACATGCGAATCTTCCCAAGCTGCTCTTTCATTCTTTTCCTTTCCCTGCTAGTGTCCTTCAGACAGCCTGAAGGAGTCTCTGCATTTAGCTTTCTAATTTTTGTGTGCACGCAAATGTAAACATAGGCCAGATGGCTCTTCCTTTCTTCTCCCCGGTTTTCTCGGTAAACATGCTCTGGTGCGGCTGGATTCCCCAAAAGAGACTCAACAAATTGCAACTTAGCATTCCCTGCCCGCTCAGTCAATCTCCCTTCCTTCTCGAGTACATCGTGTAACCTGCCGTCCACACAGGGAGGAATACATTAAGACAAGAAGTGTGAGAGAGGCAAATGGACAGAGCCCCTCATGGTTTGTAATGCTGAAGAACAAATTTGAAAAATAGCAGTCAGTTTGCCTGGAGGACTCGCTGCCACATGATAATTTGAAGGACTTTTGCACTGTCATGTGGCAGGGAGTTCCAAAGGTTGAATCCTTTCTTTTTGTTTTTTTTTCCCTTTCATCTTTGTGCTGAAAAGTCATTAATCATATTCAGTCTTGAAAAGCAGCTATTTTGAAGATGAATAGAAACTTGAAGCTGGGTCTTTAACATTCACATGTAACACTTCATCCCTTCCACCCACCAACCCCCAAGTTGCCTTTTTGTGTTGAGGGGAACCTTCCATTCAAGGTTGCCATGAGGAGCAGAGCAGATTTACAATTTTGTTTTGTACATAAGAACATAAGAGAAACCATGTTGGATCAGGCCAAAGGCCCATCAAGTCCAACACTCTGTGTCACACAGTGGCAAAAAATTTTATATACACACATACACTGTGGCTAATAGCCACTGATGGACAATAGTGTGAGTATCCCGTTCTGTCGCACCACATCTATGAGCCTTTCCTAAGCTATTTAAATAAAAACCGCTGAGACACCATAAACTTTAAACAACAAAACAGTGTAATATAGAGGTCAGTGGTGTTCTGACAAAGCTTGCCCATGGAACTTCAAATAGACAAGAGCGTGTAGCAAAAAGACATTCACAGAAGACAGTTCAAAAGCAGTCTTTCCAATCATAAAGGAGTAACAATATCCCAGTATCTAGTTCATAGAACTAAAAGAAGCCCTTCCAAAGATGTCTGTTCTAGGTATCAAGATGTTTCATCCGTCTTTCTTCAGTTTGGGCTTATTTATCACTGGAACCCAATCTTTACAATACATTCACAGAAGACCAACAAGCTTCAGAACATGTCTGTTAGATTTCCAGGTTCCTAAGCTATTGGCTGAGTTAGTTTGATATCCTGGAATGCTCATAAATATTCTTTCAGGATGAACAGCGCTTGTGAGGAAAGTGCACCTCAGTGGGCATGGGGAAGACCTTAATTGATGTATAAGGAGAGGACTACAAGCAGCGTTCCCTCTAAGCTGTGCACGTGAGCAGCTGCTCCTTAACCCGGGAAGCCCCGCTCTGGAACTGCACAGGGTCTCGCACTGCCTGTCTGAAGAGGACAGTGGTTATTGTCTGCTCATGATGTGAATTGCTCCAGTCAGGAGAGGGAAATATGAGAGGGAACACCGAAGTGGTTCTGTCAATGGGGAAGAGAGGCGAGGAGACTTAGCAGGGAAAAGGCTTTGGAGGCCGAGTTAAGCAGAGTGGGTACAGTAGATGGTGGCAGCAAGGCTATGAACCTAAGAGAAGCCATGTTGGATCAGGCCAATGAACCATCCAGTCCAACACTCTGTGTCACATAAGAACATAAGAGAAGCCATGTTAGATCAGGCCAGTGGCCCATCCAGTCCAACACTCTGTGTCACATAAGAATATAAGAGGAGCCATGTTGGATCATGCCAATGGCCCATGCAGTCCAATACTCTGTGTCACATAAGAACATAAGAGAAGCCATGTTGGATCAGGCCAATGGTCCATCCAGTCCAACACTCTGTGTCACAGAAGAACATAAGAGAAGCCATGTTGGATCACGCCAATGGCCCATCCAGTCCAACACTCTGTGTCACAAAAGAACATAAGAGAAGCCATGTTGGATCACGCCAATGGCCCATCCAGTCCAACACTCTGTGTCACAAAAGAACATAAGAGAAGCCCTGTTGGATCAGGCCGATGGCCCATCCAGTCCAACACTCTGTGTCACATAAGAACATAAGAGAAGCCATGTTGGATCAGGCCAATGGCCCATCCAGTCCAACACTCTGTGTCACATAAGAACATAAGAGAAGCCATGTTGGATCAGGCCAATGGTCCATCCAGTCCAACACTCTGTGTCACAGAAGAACATAAGAGAAGCCATGTTGGATCAGGCCAGTGGCCCCTCCAGTCCAACACTCTGTGTCACATAAGAACATAAGAGAAGCCATGTTGGATCAGGCCAATGGCCCATCCAGTCCAACACTCTGTGTCACATAAGAACATAAGAGAAGCCATGTTGGATCAGGCCAATGGCCCATCCAGTCCAACACTCTGTGTCACAGAAGAACATAAGAGAAGCCATGTTGGATCACGCCAATGGCCCATCCAGTCCAACACTCTGTGTCACAAAAGAACATAAGAGAAGCCCTGTTGGATCAGGCCGATGGCCCATCCAGTCCAACACTCTGTGTCACAGAAGAACATAAGAGAAGCCATGTTGGATCAGGCCGATGGCCCATCCAGTCCAACACTCTGTGTCACAGAAGAACATAAGAGAAGCCATGTTGGATCAGGCCAATGGCTCATCCAGTCCAACACTTTGTGTCACAGAAGAACATAAGAGAAGCCATGTTGGATCACGCCAATGGCCCATCCAGTCCAACTCTCTGTGTCACAGAAGAACATAAGAGAAGCCATGTTGGATCAGGCCAATGAACCATCCAGTCCAACACTCTATGTCACACAGTGGCCAAAAAACCCCAGGAGTCATCAGGAGGTCCATCAGTGGGGCCAGGACACTAGAAACCCTCCCACTGTTGCCCCCCCACAACGCACCAATAATATAGAGCATCACTTGCCCCAGACAGAGAGTTCCAACAATACACTGTGACTAATAGCCACTGATGGATCTCTGCTCCATATGCTTATCCAGTCTCCTCTTGAAACTGTCTATGCTTGCAGCCACCACCTCCTGTGGCAGTGAATTCCACATGTTAATCACCCTTTGGGTGAAGAAGGATTTCCTTTTATCCGTTCTAATCCGACTGCTCAGCAATTTCATGGAATGCCCACGCGTTCTCGTATTGCGAGAAAGGGAGAAAAGTACTTCTTTCCCTACCTTCTCTATCCCACGCATCATGTTGTAAACCTCTTGTGCAGTGCAGCCAGTGCGGGCTGAGAAGCAGGACCTGATGGGTGGACAGGTGGAGGAGGCAGGAATCTCAGGAGAGGCCAGGGTGAAATCTCACCCACCTGTAGGAAGAACGGGGGCTGCTTGGGGTGGTGGGAAGTGCCATCGAGTCACAGCTGGCTCCTTAGGGTTTCGAGGGGAAGAGGCATTCAGAGGTGGTCTGCCGTTGCCTGCCTCAGCATAGCGACCCTGGGCTTCCTCCATGGTCTCCCCTCCACGTACTAACCAGCTTAGCTTCTGCGATCTTTTAAGGAGAGCAGCGGTTGGAGTTAGCAGAATTTTTAGCCGAGCAGCAGTTGAAGAGTTTCAACGTAATCCTTGAATACATAAAAATATAAGAAGTATAGTTTTAAGAGGCTGGCTCTTTCCTTTCCCATCAGACCTCTTCCACCCCTGGCGTATGCGACCTATGTACAGGAGGCCCTTAAAGAGATGCTGTTTGGATTTACGATTTGATGCTTCTTCTTTTCGTCCTTTCAGATCCCGCAAGTACTGGTAAAACTGAAGAAATATACACAAGGAGAAAAGGTGAGAATGTGCCTGAGATATGTTTATGTATTTAAAAAAAAAAAGATATGAATTTTAAACGGTTGCAAAGAAAGAAGAAAAGCCAGAAGTCGTTCGTTATCATGAAGTGCCGAGATAAAGGGTTATCACCACGGGATCAGACCAATTCAGTTGCTCCCAGCCATGATGGTGAAAAAATAGGACCTCCGTATCTGGAGGCAGGATACCTCTCATTACTAGGCGCCGAGAACAAACAACAGGAGATGACTACCTGCACCTCACCGGAAGAGGTGAGGGCCCTGCGGGACCTTGGCCAGTTCCGCAGGGCCTGTAAGACAGCCCTCTTCCGGCTGGCTTATAACTAACTGGCATTGGCAACTGACCAAATAGACCACTGTTATAGGTTTTATTTTACTGTTTTAACTGTGTAAGATGTTTTAAATTCAATAATTTCATGTTAGATTTTATGTGCTGTGAGCTGCCCTGAGCCACTTCGGTGGGAAGGGCGGGATATAAATCGAAATAAACTTGAAACTTGAAATACTCCACCTGTGATCTTTCCAGGGAGATCTGACTGCCTTCTCTTGGAGATGCTGAGCTAAAGATGCAGAGGAGTGTAGGGCTTAGACTGTCAAACTCACCCCAGAGCTGGGTTCAAATCCCCACTGCCGTGGAAGCTTGCTCGGTGTCCTTGGGCGGTCACTGCCTCTCAGCCTAGCCTGCCTCATAGAATTGCCATGCTGAACCCCTTGGAAGAAAGATGGGATAGAAACGTGCCTAAACAATTCTTACATCATGACAAAGGCCACCCAGTGAATGTGTTGACTATTAATATTCAAATGCTGGTTTCTCTTGAAATCATTTGTGAGCTGCGTAGAGTTAGGAAGGAATTAATTGGGTCCAGTGTTCCCTCCGAGTTAATTGGGCTCAGTGTTTCCATCTTCTTTGCATGTAGAAGGCCCCAGATTCAATCCCTGGCATCCCCATTTAGAAAGGACCACGTAGGAGGTGATGGGAAAGACCTCTGCCTGAGACCCTGGAAAGCGGCTGCCGGGCAGAGTGGTCAATATTGACTCTGAGGGTCCAAGGATCTGATTCAGTGTAAGGTAGCTTCATGTGTTCATGTACATGCATTCACCGAGATGTGTGAACTGGAGAACTGGGGTGATAGGTGAAGGGAAAGGGAGCTTCCGCTGTAGAATGCATATGTTCTTTCGGTCTAGCAGTAGAAACATTCCCCCCCCCCCCCTCTGTTTCAACGGCAGGATTTTACGGAAGACGTGAATTGCGCTTTCGAGTTCCTTCTGAAGCTGACGCCGCTGCTGGACAAGGCCGATCAACGCTGCAAGTAGGTCACCTTTCCCAAACCCAGAACCTCCCTAGCAGGCGGGGATAACATTTAGCACAGCAACCAATGGAGTGAGGGATACAAAAGCAATAGGCAGGGCCGGCTCACCCACTAGGCAAATTAGGCATTTGCTTAGGGCGCCGGGAGGGGGGCACGCCAAATTAGGCTCCCCCCCCCTCCCGGTACCCCAGACAAATGCCTAATTCTCTCCCCGCCCCCGCTTGTCCGCCGGCTGTCCTCGGCAGCAGCAGGCAGGCCACCTTCCGCTCCGCCCCCCCGTCCCGGCAGCCCAAAGATGCACTCAGAGGAGCGATGCCAGCCTCCTCCTTACCTGCTGTGATGCGGCCATCGCAGTACAGCATTCTCTCTTAAGAGAGCACACAATGAGACTTTGCTCCCCCCTCCCTTCCGGAACTGGAAAAATGACAGAAGAGGAGAGGGGAAGGGAGGGGGGGGCGTGCAGACAGAGAAGAGAGGAGGGGCAGTGGGGCACGGGGCAGCAAGTCTGCCTGGGACGCTGCGCACTCTAGGGCTGCCCCTGGAAATAGCTAAAATGCAAATCTTCTGTCCTTCTCTCTGAACTCTGGCTAAAGTCCTAAGCAAGCCAAGGGAAAAAACCACCAACCCCCTCCCCCCCACGCTTATGTCACTGTGATAGAACAAAGCGTTCGAGAGCTGGGCACAAGAAAATTGGACCGGACTGATTCAAACGCTGTCTTATGCCAGAGCAACGTCGACTGCCGCATGCATTGGGGAGCTTCATTATGCGGAACAAACAGTTCCACTTGCGACGTCAGCCGCAAACCAGACCGCGACAGGCTCTGCTGGCAAGGCTTCCTGTTCTTCCCAGCCCCCTCCTGATGGGCGTAGCGGGTCTGCGATATCCCAGACCAACAGGAAAAAGAAATGTATCGAGAATCCTCGGCAAATCCCTGTTTGAGGACCAAAGGTGCTACCATCTGATTTTGCTAGCGAGAGCCAGTTTGGCGAATTGGTTAAGTGTGTGAACTCTTCTCTGGGAGAACCGTGCTTGATTCCCCACTCCTCCACTTGCAGCTGCTGGAATGACCTTGGGTCAGCCATGGCTCTTGCAAGAGTTGTCCTCGAAAGGGAGGCTGCTGTGAGAGCCCTCTCCAGCCCCACCCACCTCACAGGGTGTCTGTTGTGGGGGAGGACGGTAAACGAGATTGTGAGCCGCTCTGAGCTCTTCGAAGTGGAGGGCGGGATATAAATCCAATATCTTCATCTACCTCACAGGGTGTCTGTTGTGGGGGAGGAAGGTTAAGGAGATTGTGAGCTGCTCTGAGATTCTTCGGAGTGGAGGGCGGGATATAAACCCAATATCTTCATCTACCTCACAGGGTGTCTGTTGTGGGGGAGGAAGGTAAAGGAGACTGTGAGCCGCTCTGAGACTCTTCGGAGTGGAGGGCGGGATATAAATCCAATATCTCCATCTACCTCACAGGGTGTCTGTTGTGGGGGAGGAAGGTAAAGGAGACTGTGAGCCGCTCTGAGACTCTTCGGATTGGAGGGCGGGATATAAATCCAATATCTTCATCTACCTCACAGGGTGTCTGTTGTGGGAGAGGAAGGGAAAGGAGATTGTGAGCCGCTCTGAGACTCTTCGGAGTGGAGGGCGGGATATAAATCCAATATCTTCATCTACCTCACAGGGTGTCTGTTGTGGGGGAGGAAGGGAAAGGAGATTGTGAGCCGCTCTGAGACTCTTCGGAGTGGAGGGCGGGATATAAATCCAATATCTTCATCTACCTCACAGGGTGTCTGTTGTGGGGGAGGAAGGTAGAGGAGATTGTGAGCCGCTCTGAGACTCTTCGGAGTGGAGGGAGGGATCTAAATCCAATATCTTCATCTACCTCACAGGGTGTCTGTTGTGGGGGAGGAAGGGAAAGGAGATTGTGAGCCGCTCTGAGACTCTTCGGAGTGGAGGGCGGGATATAAATCCAATATCTTCATCTACCTCACAGGGTGTCTGTTGTGGGGGAGGAAGGTAGAGGAGATTGTGAGCCGCTCTGAGACTCTTCGGAGTGGAGGGCGGGATATAAATCCAATATCTTCATCTACCTCACAGGGTGTCTGTTGTGGGGGAGGAAGGTAGAGGAGATTGTGAGCCGCTCTGAGACTCTTCGGAGTGGAGGGAGGGATCTAAATCCAATATCTTCATCTACCTCACAGGGTGTCTGTTGTGGGGGAGGAAGGGAAAGGAGATTGTGAGCCGCTCTGAGACTCTTCGGAGTGGAGGGCGGGATATAAATCCAATATCTTCATCTACCTCACAGGGTGTCTGTTGTGGGGGAGGAAGGGAAAGGAGATTGTGAGCCACTCTGAGACTCAATAAATCTAATATCATCATCATCTTCTTCCTCCAACATGGGGTGATAATATGGAGATTTTGTAACCAGGAGATCCAACTTCAAATCCCTGCTCAGTCAGTAAAAGCTCAGCAAGTGCCTCCCCCTTCCCAAACTATGGACACCTCATTGCATTTCACAAATCTAAACGCCTCCACCCCACACAGTAAGATGTGCCAAGAGGTCCTTTCTTTAAGAAATGCATTATCAGGTTGGTAGGAGGCGCAGCAGGGCCATTTTTGTAGTGGCTCTTAGCTAGGGTTACCAGATGTCCTACTTTTAGAGGACACAGTTTGGAGTTGTGGTTAAGTGTGCGGACTCTTCTCTGGGAGAACCGGGTTTGCTTCCCCCCTCCTCCACTTGCAGCTGCTGGAATGGCCTTGGGTCAGCCATAGATCTAATAGAGAGCCAGTTTGGTGTAGTGGTTAAGTGTGCAGACTCTTATCTGGGAGAATCAGGTTTGATTCCCCACTCCTCCACTTGCAGCCGCTGGAATGGCCTTGGGTCAGCCAGAGCTCTTATCTGGGAGAACCGGGTTTGATTCCCCATCCCTCCACTTGCAGCTGCTGGAATGGCCTTGGGTCAGCCAGAGCTCTTATCTGGGAGAACCGGGTTTGATTCCCCACCCCTCCACTTGCAGCTGCTGGAATGGCCTTGGGTCAGCCATCGCTCTAATAGAGATCCAGTTTGGTGTAGTGGTTAAGTGTGCGGACTCTTATCTGGGAGAACCTGGTTTGATTACCCCTCCTCCACTTGCAGCTGCTGGAATGGCCTTGGGTCAGCCATAGATCTAATAGAGAGCCAGTTTGGTGTAGTGGTTAAGTGTGCAGACTCTTATCTGGGAGAATCAGGTTTGCTTCCCCCCTCCTCCACTTGCAGCTGCTGGAATGGCCTTGGGTCAGCCATAGATCTAATAGAGAGCCAGTTTGGTGTAGTGGTTAAGTGTGCAGACTCTTATTGGGAGAATCAGGTTTGATTCCCCACTCCTCCACTTGCAGCTGCTGGAATGGCCTTGGGTCAGCCAGAGCTCTTATCTGGGAGAACCGGGTTTGATTCCCCACCCCTCCACTTGCAGCTGCTGGAATGGCCTTGGGTCAGCCATCGCTCTAATAGAGATCCAGTTTGGTGTAGTGGTTAAGTGTGCGGACTCTTATCTGGGAGAACCTGGTTTGATTACCCCTCCTCCACTTGCAGCTGCTGGGATGGCTTTGGGACAACCATAGCTCTAATAGAGAGCTAGTTTGGTGTAGTGGTTAAGTGTGCGGACTCTTATCTGGGAGAACTGGGTTTGATTCCCCACTCCTCCACTTGCACCTGCTGGGGTGGCCTTGGGTCAGCCATCGCTCTAATAGAGATCCAGTTTGGTGTAGTGGTTAAGTGTGCGGACTCTTATCTGGGAGAACCTGGTTTGATTACCCCTCCTCCACTTGCAGCTGCTGGGATGGCTTTGGGACAACCATAGCTCTAATAGAGAGCTAGTTTGGTGTAGTGGTTAAGTGTGCGGACTCTTATCTGGGAGAACTGGGTTTGATTCCCCACTCCTCCACTTGCACCTGCTGGGGTGGCCTTGGGTCAGCCATCGCTCTAATAGAGATCTAGTTTGGTGTAGTGGTTAAGTGTGCGGACTCTTATCTGGGAGAACCTGGTTTGATTACCCCTCCTCCACTTGCAGCTGCTGGGATGGCTTTGGGACAACCGTAGTTCTAATAGAGAGCTAGTTTGGTGTAGTGGTTAAGTGTGCGGACTCTTATCTGGGAGAACCGGGTTTGATTCCCCACTCCTCCACTTGCACCTGCTGGGATGGCCTTGGGTCAGCCATAGCTCTAATAGAGAGCTAGTTTGGTGTAGTGGTTAAGTGTGCGGACTCTTATCTGGAAGAACCGGGGTTGATTCCCCTCTCCTCCACTTGCACCTGCTGGAAATGCCTGTAGACGCCCAGCCTAAAACTCCAGTTGCAGTAGGAAGGGTGAGGAAGCATATGCAAACTGGAGGGCAGAGGGTGGAAGGAGATGTGAACTAATGGAAATACAGAAAATGCATTGTGAACCTAAACACTAGAACATCTTAGAATTTTATAGAAGACTGTGCAATGCAGAATAAGTTGGCTTTTGAAAGAAGAGAGTGAAGTGGAAAGACGGTTGCTAAAAGACAGGGAGCTCCAAGCACAGAAACCCGCTATGCTGGAAGTTAGTGTTTTCTCTGTTTTTCGGGGAGCACGTGGCATGCATCCACAAGACCTTGATTGTCTTCAAGCCAGCCACTGGTGCTCTTTTGTGCATTTCTGCACAAATCTGCCTTGATCTCTGACATAAACAGTGGCTCAGAATGTGCATTGGAGCATACTGCATCTCTCCGAGGCGTAGTGCGGAAATCGCAGCCCGCTTGCCCAGACTCAAGGTGACTTCCAACAGAGAGAACTGTGGGTGAGATCCCATTGGGCGCTGTCCTCCAGCAGAAGGAGCCCCCCCAATTCACAATCCTTTGTGCAGGTGAAGGCTTTTTCAACTGGAAGAAATTACCACCATGAGAACAAAGTAGGAGTCCAGAGTTCTTTCGAACCACCACGAGTGAAATGGATCTCAGGGATCCAACCCAATGGCATCCAGTTTAAAAACATTGTCCTAAGGAATCTGAAGCAGGAACAGGGCTTCCAAGAACCTACTGAAAGAAGTCTTTCTTAAAGATGTCTCCTTTACACAGTTTGGTGTAGTGGTTAAGTGCGCGGACTCTTATCTTGGAGAACTGGGTTTGATCCCCCACTCCTCCACTTGCACCTGCTGGAATGGTCTTGGGTTAGCCACAGCTCTCGTAGGAGTTGTCCTTGAAAGGGCAGCTGCTGTGAGAGCCCTCTCAGCCCCACCCACCTCACAGGGTGTCTGCTATGGGGGAAGGAGATAAAGGAGATTGTAAGCCGCTCTGAGACTCTGATTCAGAGAGAAGAGCGGGGTATAAATCTGTGGTCTTCTTCCTCCTCCTCTTCTTCCTCCTCTTTCTCCTCCTTTTCCTCTTCTTCTTCCTCTTCTTCCTCCACCTCTTCTTCTCCTCTTCTTCCTCCTGCTTTCTCCACGTTTTCTGTCTGTACTTCCTACCCTGATTCCCCATCATCCCTTTCTCAACCTGCTACATATCATTCAGGGTTCCTTCTAGCACTCTTCTCTCTCCCGGTCCTTAACCTCATTCCTCCGGCTCTTTGTACTTATCTCCCCCCCCACCCTTTTGTTTTTGTCCCAGCTGTGACTGCACCAGCCTCCTTCTCCAGGAATGCAGCAAGCAAGGTCTGCTCTCGGAAGCCAACATGAACAACCTTGTAGAGAAGCGGTAGGCTTTGCCTTGAAGGACATGGGGAGGTTGGGGCAGGAGAAAAGCAAACACACCCAGGTGGTTTGCAATAAGCAGCGTTTGAGCCGCTGTCTTCAGGCACTGCCGAGCCCTGGCTACACGCACTGTGGCAAAAGTGGCGTTGAATTGGCCAACGCATAATTTTATTTATTTTAAAGCATTTATAGTCCCCCTTTCTCACTTGGACTCAAGGCGGATTATAGTGGGCGAGTCAAGGCAATCCACAAGAGGAGATATCAGTAACCAGCGAAATAGGATTTGGGCTGTAGGACCAACCAAAAGTCTATAAGGCAGAACTGGATCAAAGCATATGTGCTAGAACGTCACATTAAATTTTGCAAAATTACACAAGGGGAGCCCACCCATAGCACAATATACGCAGTAGTACAGACCGCAGTCCCCAGTAATTTAGCCAAGTGCCTTTGTGAAACCTTCTGTAACAGTGTCACCCTACCCTTTTGGGTAAGTCAGGTGGGGAGCCCTGTTGGTCTGAAGCAATAGAACAAAATTTTAATCCAGTGGCACGTCTGGGTCCATTGGATAATTCAGTTTTGCCTACTATGGTGAAAGTCAACACTCTCCTTATCTCCTCCTTGTAACTGTCTTTGCTCCCCAGTTTCTTAACATATTGTGAGAACAAGAAATCAGATTTCTCTCCTTGAAATTCTATGGAGGACAAAAAAATACGTGGCCCAGATTTCCAAAAGGCAGAACTGGGCCCAATATGAAGAGTCCAGATTTCACCAGAGGGGTGTGTGCGTTCTGTTAGTTGTTGTAGATTTTCCAGGCTGTATGGCCGTGGTCTTGGTGTTGTAGAACTTGATGTTTCACCAGCAGTTGTGACTGGCATCCTCAGAGGTATAACACAGAAGGCTAGAGTTCTCTCTGTGTTGAAGTGAGAAGAAGATGGTAGGCAGGTAATTTATATCTACTCAGGAAGGTGGTGTAAGGCTGAGTCATTATCTTGTAGGAGTTTCCCAAGGAGTTTTCACTGCCACAGGAGGTGGTGGCGGCTACAAGCATAGCCAGCTTTAAGAGGGGATTGGATAAAAATATGGAGCAGAGGTCCATCAGTGGCTATTAGCCACAGTATATATAGGGGTGTGTGTGTGTATATATGTGTGTGTATATGTGTGTGTGTGTATGTACACACACACATATATTGGCCACTGTGTGACACACAGTGTTGGACTGGATGGGCCATTGGCCTGATCCAACATGGCTTCTCTTATGTTCTTAAGCTGTGACATGCTAATGGAGGAGCTTTCCTTAGGAGGTTCTTTTGCATATGGATTGGCTATTGCAAAAGAACCTCCTCAGGAAAACTCCTCCATTAGCATGTCATAGCCTGGGAAACTCCTACAAGATAATGACTCAGCCCTACACCACCTCCCTGAGTAGATATAAATTACCTACCTACCATCTTCTTCTCACTTTGACACAGAGAGAACTATAACCTTCTGTGTTATATCTCTGAGGATGCCAGTCACAGCTGCTGGTGAAACATCAGGTTCCACAGTGCCAGGACCACGGCCATACAACCTGGAAAATCTACAACAGCTAATGAACTCTGGCTGTCAAAGTCTTCGACAACAGAGTGTTCTGTGTTTGTTGATGAATTATCTATTCTTTTGCTAACCGTGGCTGTTTTTCTTCCCGCTCCACCCAGGACCGCTGACAGAGAACATGCGCCCCGCTTAAAGTCTGCCGAGAATGCCAACATTCAGCCCAACCCAGGCCTCATCCTCCGAGCAGAGCCCACAGTGACCAACATCCTCAAAGTAGGTCCTCTCCCTCTGATGTTACCTTCAAGAACCTCGGCATGGCATTTCAGTCTTTGTGTGGCTCTAACAGGGGTGTCAAACTCATTTGTTATGAGGGCCGGATCTGACATAAATGAGACCTTGAGGGGCCAGGCCATGTCGGGTTGGGTCAAGCCATGTCGGGCCAGGCCATGTGTGTATCTGTTTAAGATTAACTAACAGAGATATAAATGTTATAAAGAACACAGACAAACACAAATGTATATATTTTTTAAAAACTTAAAACATGCTTAAAACTTTAGCACTCATTGGTCTTCAAGGTGCTTTGTATTTCTCCCGTGGGATCCAGGGAACTGGGCAAAAGAAGCTCTGGCACTTTCTTTCCTTTCCCAGGGGACCAGGAGGGGGGAGGAGCCTCAGCCAATAGAGGGGCTTGGCAGCTCTGCTGTGTGATTAAGTGAGCCCAGCAAAGCAAGCTATTGCTCCTCCCTTCCTCCCCAAGGGAAGAGCCTCAGCCAAAGGAAAAAAAAATAGAGGTTTTGCTCTGTAGCTCCTGTGCAATTGAGCAAGCCTTGCAAAGCAAGGTGTTATGCAGAAGGAAGCAAAAGAGAGGGAAGAAGGGAAGGACGGTGGCTCAGTGGTAGAGCATCTGCTTGGGAAGCAGAAGGTCCCAGGTTCAATCCCTGGCATCTCCAAAAAATGGGCCAGGCAAATAGGTGTGAAAAACCTCAGCTTGAGACCCTGGAGAGCCACTGCTGGTCAGGGAAGGGACGGTGGCTCAGTGGTAGAGCATCTGCTTGGGAAGCAGGAGGTCCCAGGTTCAATCCCCGGCATCTCCAAAAAAAAGGGTCCAGGCAAATAGGTGTGAAAAACCTCAGCTGGAAACCTTGGAGAGCCGCTGCCAGTCTGAGAAGACAATACTGACTTTGATGGACCAAGGGTCTGATTCAGTATAAGGCAGCTTCATATGTTCATGTTCAAGCAGATAACAGCCAGTTGCTCAGGGGCCTGATAGGAACCCTCCAGAGGCCTGATACAGCCCCCAAACTGCATGTTCGACACCCCTGCTCTAAAGCATTGTTTGGTGGCCTTTTCTCTGGGGATGATGCTTTGACCTCACACGTGCAGCGGGTTAAGTGGAAAGGCAGCGACTTTGGGCAGTCCTTGAGCTTTGCGGCTGTAGGTTTAAAATAATAAAATCCCACGTGCAAGCCCTGGTGAGCCTCTGCATGACTCCCTGTGTTTCCTCAGGGTGCAACTGCAATGAAAAAGACAAATGCTGCGCTGGGGATTATTAGGAAGGGGACTGAAAACAAATCAGCCAGTATTATAATGCCCGTATAGAAATCTGTGGTGCAGCCTCGTTTGGAAAACGATACAGTTCTGGTCACCGCACCTAAAAAAAAAAATATTATAGCATTGGAAAAGATGATTAAGGGCATGGAACACCTTTTCTATGAAGAAAGGTTAAAGAGGTTAGGGCTCTTTAGCTTGGAGAAGCAATAATGGAGGGGTGACATGATAAGAGGCTTACAGAAGTATGTGTGTGATTGAGAAAGTGGAGAAAGAACTCCTTTCTCCCTTTCTCACAATAACAAGAACTTGTGGTCATTCAGTGAAATGAATGAGCAATAGGCTTAGAACAGTTTCACCCAAAGAGTAATGAATATGTGGAATTCTCCGCCACAGGAAGTGGTGGCAGCCAGTGTTCCCTCTAAGCTGAGTTAAGTGGGACCTGGCTCATAGTCTTTTAGCCTCTGGCTCACACATTTTCGTCTTAGCTCAGAAAACATGGCCTCAGAGCAAGCTAATTCACACAGTAGTTCACAACTTTAATGCCAGTCGCTCACAAAGTAGAATTTTTGCTCACAAGACTCCACAGCTTGGAGTATTGGTGGGCAGCTACAGGCTTAGCCGGCTTCAAAAGGGGATTGGATGAACATCTGGAGCAGAGGCTCATCAGTGGCTATTAGCCACAAGGTATAGAACACTGGGTCAGTGGTGCTCTGTATTCTCGGTGCTTGGGGGTGGGGGGCAGTGGGAGGGCTTCTGGAGTTCTGCCCCCACTGGTGGCACCTGTTTTGTGGCCACTGTGTGACAGAGTGTTGGACTGGATGAGCCATTGGCCTGATCCAACATGGCTTCTCTTATGTTCTTAAGTGACACAGAGTGTTGGACTGGATGAGCCATTGGCCTGATCCAACAGGGCTTCTCTTATGTTCTTAAGTGACACAGAGTGTTGGACTGGATGAGCCATTGGCCTGATCCAACATGGCTTCTCTTATGTTCTTCTGTGACACAGAGTGTTGGACTGGAGGGGCCATTGGCCTGATCCAACATGGCTTCTCTTATGTTCTTCTGTGACACAGAGTGTTGGACTGGATGGGCCATTGGCCTGATCCAACATGGCTTCTCTTATGTTCTTCTGTGACACAGAGTGTTGGACTGGAGGGGCCATTGGCCTGATCCAACATGGCTTCTCTTATGTTCTTAAGTGACACAGAGTGTTGGACTGGATGGGCCATTGGCCTGATCCAACGGGGCTTCTCTTATGTTCTTAAGTGACACAGAGTGTTGGACTGGATGAGCCATTGGCCTAATTCAACAGGGCTTCTCTTACGCTCTTATGTTCCTTTGCACTGTCAGTTTATCCGCTCACCTTCCTGATGAGACAAGGGTAATTGGTAGGAGAACATTGTGTTGGATTGCTTTTAAACAATCACACAAAGAGAAGAGCACCGCTGCCGAGCAATTATGGACCAGCTACAAACGAGTTATGCAAATCCTAGTGTGTGTTCTCATATATAAACCTTCCAAAGGTCTGTGTTCAGTGTACTGACAAAAACGTTTACGATAACCTCAGCTCTTTTCAGACATTGACCACACTATGGGCTCGATCTGGTGAGACGCAAGCCAAAAGAAAGCATATTTAGCGCATTCCCTCTCTTGCAAAGCTGGGCTGCAGTGATAGGTATCACTTTTACCCAGGGCTTTTTTCGTAGCAGGAACTCCTTTGCATATTAGGCTGCACCCCGCTGATGTAGTCAATCCTCCAAGAGCTTACAGTAGGCCCTTTACGAAGAGCCCTGTAAACTCTTGGAGGATTGACTACATCAGGGGAGTGTAGCCTAACACGCAAAGGCGTTCCTGTTTACAAAAAAAGGCCCTGCTTTTATCAGAACAACAGTGAGGGCATGAGGCTGCAGCAGGAACAACAGGCTACTTGTGTGGTTTTGTTGAGTTTGCTTTTGAAACTGCATCAGGGGGGAAATACCTTGCTGCTATGTTTTGCGATAGTGGAAGCTTTTGTTTTCACTAAGTGTGAGCCCTTCCTCTTGCGCAAGGACTGTTGTGCGCGCTCCGATCTTCTGTGGAATCCAACCCTGCAGTTTGCAAGCCCTGATTTGGAGTCATCCTTCGGATGCTGTACTCCAGAATCGTTCTGGAGGAGAAAAGGAAAGAGGATGCGCTTTATGGACACAAAGGCCTCGCTTCCTGAGCGGCCACACGCATCACCAGGGAGCTGGGGACTCTCTTCCGCTTCTCCAAATCCCAGCGGCTTCTGCCCCTGCGGTATTCGGTGCGGCATCGCTGGCAGCCAATCCGAACTCATCTCTTCCCCCCCCCCCTCTGTTTTTACACTCCTTCTCCATCCCTCCCCGCTTTCAGACGATGGATTCGGACCACTCAAAATCACCCGAAGGGCTGCTGGGTGTTCTGGGACACATGCTGTCTGGGAAGAGCTTGGATTTATTGCTGGCGGCGGCAGCGGCTACAGGAAAGCTGAAATCCTTCGCTCAGAAGTTTATTAAGTGAGTCTGTGTGTGTTTGCGTGGACTGCGCCCCCGCTAAACTCAGGGAGGTGGAGTTCCCCCCAAGAGTAGAGAGCGAAGGACTTCCAAAGCGACAGAGGCGTGGATGTGTGTGGCTTATCACAGAGAGAAGCTGGAAGGACCAGTTTCCCGGGGCCAGGTGTGACAGAGCGAGGGTGGGCTGCTTCCTTCTGTTTCTAAATCCCCAAAGCATGATGCATGTGTGTATAAAAACAGGGTTGCTAACCTCCAGGCGGACAAAAAAAATCAAAGGTACATAACCCACCGTGCTTAACCGCGGCACCAAATTGGCTCTGTGTAGTCTGGAGATCAGTTGTGATAGCAGGAGATCTTCAGGCTCCACCTGGAGGTTATTCGACACACAGAGAGTAACACGGCAAAAGGACCAAAAAAATCAAAGGTACAAAACCCACCGTGAAAACCAGCTTCTGTTATTAAATTATACAAAGTCAACAAAATTAAACACGCTCATATACAAATCCCACCGTCATAAATTACAAAACAACCATAACTTTCAGTCCTTAATGAAAAAGGGAGCATTAGCACCAAGAGTCCTTCCTTTCATCTTGTGGTAAAACTTTCCAACTCATTCCATGAAATCCTGGCGTAGTACTCCAGACGATTAATGTCTCTCAAAAGATGCAGCCAATGATCCAAGTTTCCAAGGACAAGGTCGTACTGAACCCTCGTTTCGCGTGAGCTTCTTCAAGCTGCAGCAATCCTCTTGGCAATTTTTCTTAAGTGTCAGGCCACAGAGCCGGCTTGTTTAAACAAACACCTGCAAGGATTATTGCAGCTTGAATAAGCTCACGGGAAACGAGGGTTCGGTACGACCTTGTCCTTGGAAACTTGGATCATTGGCTGCGTCTTGTTCCTGCTACAAAAAAAGCCCCGGGCTTCTCCCTGCCATGGACCAGCTGGCCGGCCGGGGAAACCCTGCTCCTAAATAGGGAGGCAACATGCCCAGTGCGACGACATCACCCGGAAGTGACATCATCGCATCAGGGATGCTCTGTTTTTTGGGCAAAGCTCTACGGTTCAAGCCCAGTTTTACCATAGAGTTTGCCCAGAAACTAGAACATCTCCTGTGCGACATCCCTGACAAGATGACATCACTTCCTGGAGATGTCACCATGTTGGAGATGTCGCATGAGGTCCCTGCCTACCCCTGGGATGTGAGGGGACCTGGCAAACCAAAGGAGATGTGGGTCAGTTCCTTCTTGGGCTAGCTGGCTGGGCTTTCTGGGCAAGGGTGGAATTCTAGCAGGAGCTCCTTTGTATATTTGGCCGCACACCCCAATGTAGCCAATCCTCCAAGAGCTTACGGGGCTCTTTTTGTAAGCTCTCGGAGGATTGGCTACATCAGGGGTGTGTGGCCTAATATGCAAAGGAGCTCCTGCTAGAATTCCACCCATTTCTCGGGATTGCACGGTTCCAGTGCCGGAGGGCTGCAGGCGCCAAAGAAATGGCAACAGCAGCTGATTCTCTCGTTCCAGCCTGGGAGGAGAGACAGCAAACCATGCAGTCTTCTTTCTGTCCCAGGTGATGAAGGGGGGGGGGGGTTGATGTACTGTCTGTCTTCCCCCCCTCCCCTGCTAATTCCTCCTCTGTCTCCTTTAAACCCATTTGTGCCCGCGCTTCACTGAAAGGGCTATTAAGAGAGCCACTTAGGGGGCTCTTTAGCCTCTCACAAGTGGCCAGCTACAGGCCTCTCCAGCAGCCTCATTGTTCTCGAGCCCGTTAAGTAAGACACGGACTTTCCTCCACACACTCTTCAATGCAAATCTTTCTCCTCCGAGAAGGAGGCGGATCTTTGCTATTTTGAAAAAGGGCATTGCACCTAGGAGAGGGACCTGAAGAGTGCCGGAATAACTTTTCAAGCCACGTTGCTGGTATATTTCTGTCCAGGGCTTTTTTTCTCTCGCAGAAAAAGCCCAGCAGGAACTCATTTGCATATTAGGCCACACCCCTCTGACATCACCATTGTTTCACCCAGGACTGTTTTGTGGAAGAAGCCCAGCAGGAACTCATTTGCGTATTAGGCCACACCCCTGACACCACCACTGTTTCACGTTGGGCTTTTTTGTAGAAAAAGTCCAGCATGAGCTCATTTGCATATTAGACCACACCCCCGATGCCAAGCCAGCTGGAATAGCGTTTCTGTGCGTTCCTGCTCAAAAAAAGCCCCGTTTCTGTCTGTCGAAACCAGGGGTTCCCCAATTTGGCGCTCGTGGGTGGCCAAGTGCTCGCTGACAACTTTTCTGGCGCCTGCCAAGTTCTTTTAGAAAGTGGGCGGTGGGGCTTTTCTAAGCAAGGGTCCTGATTGGCCTCTGGAGATCTGATTGGCTTTCTAAAATTTTGCTTTGGTGCCATAGCACAAGGGTCTTCACTGCGTGACTGGATGGGAGGCTATGGCAGCCATTTTGTGGCTGGCTCCGCCTCCCGTGGCAGCCATTTTGTGGCTGGGCCGAACGTTCCAGTGGTGCACACAGGCTCAAAAAAGGTTGGCGTCCCCGATCCTGCTCTCACGTAAGGACTTCTGAGCCTACAGGACTTAGTCCTGTAATATAATTAGGGCTATTTGCATTCAGTGCAAAATGCCATCCAAGTACGGTCATACCATCATCAGTGCCAGGAAGAAAAACCCCATGTTATTAATATAGCATTGCTATTTCATCATTAGTCGGACTGTTTGTTACTGATAGGGGCCAGTGGGTTATGTAACGTCATAAAATATGGTATGTAAAGTGCTGATTAGATTCTGCGCTCAGTGCTGTAACTGATTTTATTAGGGTTTTAGCTGGTTTCGATTGTTTTATTTTATTTATTTATGATTTGTGTCCCGCCCTTCCCACAAGTGGCTCCGGGCGGCTCCCGACAATTAGTCAACGTAAAATTAAACAATATTCAAATATATAAACAGTTAAACATTCAAAACAGTTAAAACCTTAAAAACCAGTAAACATTCCAAAAATATATATATAAAACAGGAGTCTGGCGAGCTACATTGAGTTTCTCGTCTCAGCTAGGTGTAGGCTAGCCGGAAGAGGGTCGTCTTACAGGCCCTGCGGAACTGAACCAGGTCCCGCAGGGCCCTCGCCTCCTCCGGCAGCTGATTCCACCATGTAGGGGCCATAACGGAGAAAGCCCTATCTCTAGTGGATTTTAAACGGGCTTCTTTTTGGCCCAGGGATAGTGAGAAGATTTTGGGTTCCCGACCTCAGTACTCTCTGGGGAACATGTGGGGAGAGACGGTCCTTCAGGTAGGCAGGTCCCAGGCCATATAGGGCTTTAAAGGTAATAACCAGCACCTTGTACCGAACTCGGTATATCACTGGAAGCCAGTGCAGGGTTCGAAGACCCAGCCGAATGTGACCCGGCCGAATGTTTATTATTGTATATTTGATGTACTCCACTCTGAGCCCCCACGGGGGAATGGGTGGAATATAAAATAATAATAATACAGTGCAGAGTGCATGATTCCCTTTCCTGAGCTTGCATTTTTAAAAAAGCAAGCTTCTAGTCCTTAGCAAGGCTGAAAGTTTGAGGGCAACAGGTGGTGAATTCTCCGAAATTCACCACCAGAGAAGGTTCTACATTAGCAAAGATTTCAGGTTTTCACGGCTGGCATCATCATTAGAGTTTGTAGAATCTTTCGGGCTCAAGTGCCGTGTTCTACTGGAGAAAGCTTTTCTTCCAGACGTTTTGTTCTCAGCTGCGGAGAACATCCTCAGTGGCGTTGCAGCCGGAGCAGGCGCTCTGACCTTCTTGGCTGCTGTGCATTGAGTGGGTGGTGGTGCTTTTCTAAGCAAGGGTCCTGATTGGCCTCTGGAGATCTGATTGACTTTCTAAAATTTTGCTTTGGTGCCATAGCACAGCAGCCTTTGGTGCTTTGGTGCTCAATGCACAGCAGCCAAGAAGGTCAGAACGCCTGCTCCGGCTGCAACGCCACTGAGGATGTTCTCCGCAGCTGAGAACGAAACGTCTGGAAGAAAAACTTTCTCCAGTAGAGCACGGCACTTGAGCCCGAAAGGTTCTACAAACCCTAATGTTCTACATTAGGTTTTCAATATGGTGGGGCTTCAGTGCTTCCATAGCTCCTTTCCGTTCTCCAGAACATCAGACATGCACATTTTTAATTTCTGTGAACTGCTTTGGGGCATTTGGCATGAACCGCAAAGAGAGCGCAGCGAAACGTGCTTTACTGAAACCGCGTTCAGAGTTCTGCCCTCCTTGGGACTGAACCTGGCCTTCCTTGATGCTCTTGGCCTCCCTTCAGCTTAATTCCCATCTCCCCTAGCTGAGGGCGAGGTCCTGCATTCTGCTCTTTGCTGGCGCCACGGGCGAAGCAAAAGAGAATCACGGCAGAGAGTGACAGGAGAAAACCCAAAAGGTTCCGTGGCAACCAGCCTCAAAAGAAAAGAACTCTTAAAACAAAGAATGAAAAATATTTATGATAATTATAGACACTCTCATATACAAAATATACTCACTAAACATGCCCTGATGCACAAAACACCCATACTAAGTGCACCAGAAGGACATAAATCATTTAAAGAAACTGTCTTAACGTATATCCGATAGTCCTTCAGCTTCAGATGAATCCTCGGTCCTGCAGCTCCTGAGGAGACCACATAGTAATTCAAGTTCCAGTAGATCCAACACGTCTTGTACACTGCAGTCTTGAAACACAGTGACGAGGTAGTACTTTAGATTCCCTCGTTTCGCTGGAAGCTTTGACCAGCTTTCCAAGAGTATATCAGAACGCGACAAGATTCCAACATTTTCGCACATGATCCATTTACAATCTCCAAGGTCTTTGCTGGCACCGTGGCAGGCACGCATGGGACGAAAAGCCTTGCCCCACCTCCCCTGCGCGTGGTGCTTGGTGCGTCCACGCACAGAACTCCCCCACATTATTCACAGGGCTTTCTTTGAACAGGAACGCAGTTCTGGTTGGCTTGGTTGCCCTAATATGCAAATGAGTTCCTGTTGGGCTTTTTCTACCCGAAAGCCCAGTGCAAAACAGTGGTGACACTGGGGGTGTGGCCTAATATGTAAAATGAGTTCCGGGTGGGCGTTTTCTACCCCCCAAAAAGCCCTGATTATTCATACTGCATTCTGGAAAGTTCAGAGCAATCATAATCTCCCATCGCAGGTAGGCCAAGGCTGAGATTTGAAGTGCAGGATCTCTCTGACTCGCACTCTGTACTGGACCTGGGCGTGGCTTAGATTATGTTCAGGTCTGCTAGTTGAAGATTTGGGGGATATTGTCGCTTGGCTTGTTAGATCCCATGCTGGAAGTCCTTAAACTTGTGAGGGGAGTGAGTCACAGCTGGGTGGAAAAGGTTTTGTGGAAGGGCCTGAATTGGGGAAAAGACAGTGGAAGAACGTAGGCAGAGGTTCGGCTGCGGCGATCTGTACAAATAACAGCAGATCACGAGTTCCGGAGCAGCAACTGAGGTCCAGCGTCAGTCAAAACACTGGGTTTTGGCCTTAGTTTTTCTTCAAAATCCTCTGTAAAATGGGTATGATTAAAGCCTACCTGATGTTGCCTGTTGCCTGTTAAAAGTCCTACAGCAGTTCTTTGCGGGGAGGGGGAGACATACTTAGGAAGCGGTTCAGGATATCTAGTTTCCTTTCTTGTGTCAAAAGTAACCGCCGTTCTTTTCCTTTTCCTCCTTGTTTCAGGCTCAACGAATTTACCAAGCAGATAAACGTCGAGGGCTGTAAGTCCTTTTGGTCTTTTTTATAATAATAAGTTTTTTAAAAAATTCATAATTTATATAATAATTTTTTAAATTTATATCCCGCCCTCCCCGCCGAAGCAGGCTCAGGGCGGCTTTTTCTTTTCCTGCAGTCAAGTGGTGCTGCTGATTCCCCCTGGGACTCCAGGGGTTAACTAGCAAAACATGTGGGGCAGGGTTAGTGTATATGTGGGGGGCGGGGGGAGCACAGTTGAAAGTAAACCTCTGTGCCTGGCAGTGTAGGCGGTGCCAGCCGGGCATTCCCAAGGCAACAAGGGGGATATTGAAGTCACCACTGGGGTCTCTTTGTTTTCTTTTTTTTTGCACTGCCCATTCTCCTCCGATTAATACTTAATTTGTACTGTTGGGGCGGGGGAATTTTCAGCCCCAGGAGGGAAAGGGTTTACTAGCAGCTGTGGACTTTTCTCAGCGGTTTCCCAGCGCCCAGATCGAGCTGGCGTCCCGTGGATGGAGTGATGTTGGAATCCTCACGTCTCTCTTTTCCCCCCAAGATAAGGATTCTGAATGCATTTGCAAATGATTAGACAAAGGCCTTCTGACCTTCCACTGGACAACTGGGAGAGGGGGCTCCCAGCCAGCTGAATTTGTGTGTGTGTGTGTGTGTGTGTGTGTGTGTGTGTGGTGTCATCAGATTTTCTAGATGCATGGGGAGGGACGCTGGCTCAGTGGTAGAGCATCTGCTTGGTAAGCAGAAAGTCCCAGGTTCGATCCCCGGCATCTCCAACTAAAAAAGGTCCAGGCAAATAGGCGTGAAAAATCTCAGCTTGAGACCCTGGGGAGCCGCTGCCAGTCTGAGTAGACAAGACTGACTTTGATAGACCCAGGGTCTGATTCAGTGGAAGGCAGCTTCATATGTTCATATGTCTAAGGGGAGGGACACTGGCTCAGTGGTAGAGCATCTGCATGGTAAGCAGGAGGTCCCAGGTTCAATCCCCGGCATCTCCAACTAAAAAGGGCCCAGGCAAGTAGGTGTGAAAAACCTCAGCTTGAGACCCTGGAGAGCCGCTGCCAGTCTGAGTCGACAGTACTGACTTTGATGGACCCAGGGTCTGATTCAGTATAAGGCAGCTTCATACTTGCATATGTAAGGTTTATATCTCTGGTACCTTGTCTTACATTTAAGGGGACTGGATGGTGGCTCAGTGGTAGAGCACCTGCTTGGTAAGCAGAAGGTTCCAGGTTCAATCCCTGGCATCTCTAACTGAAAAAAAGGGTCCAGGCAAATAGGAGTGAAAAACCTCAGCTGGAGAGCCGCTGCCAGTCTGAGTTGACAAGACCGACCTCGATGGACTTCAGTAGAAGACAGCTTCATATGTTCATATGTCTAAGGGGAGGGATGGTGGCTCAGTGGTTAGAGCATCTGCTTGGTAAGCAGAAGGTCCCAGGTTCAATCCCTGGCATCTCCGCCTGAAAAGGGACCAGGCAAATAGATATGAAAAACCTCAGCTTGAGACCCTGAAGAGCCGCTGCCAGTCTGAGTCGACAAGACAGACTCTGATGGACTGAGGGTCTGATTCAGTAGAAGGCAGCTTCATATATACCTTAAAATGGTTCTCATTCATCCCTACAATCGCCACATCAGATTTCAAAAATGTAAGAATATAAGAGAAGCCACGTTGGATCAGACCAATGGCCCATCCAGTCCTACACTTTGTGTCACACAGTGGCCAACAAACCCAGGTGCCACCAGGAGGTCCATCAATGGGGCCAGGACACTAGAAGACCTCCCACTGTTGCCTTCCCCCCTAGGGCAGTTCCGCAGGGCCTGTAAGACAGCCCTCTTCCGGCAGGCCTATAATACTGACTGACAAGGAAATCTTTTGGATGGAACAAAATGCATCTGTAGACCGCCGGTTTTTATCTATCTTGCTTTTATTAATTTATGGTTTTAATTTTACTTGTAAGTGTTTTAAATTGTAGTATTTGAATTATCATGTTGTAAGCCGCCCTGAGACACTTCGGTGCGAAGGGCGGGGTATAAATCCCAATATAAATAAATAAATAAATAAATAAATAAGCACCAAGAATACAGAGCATCACTACCCCAGACAGAGAGTTCCATCTACACCCTGTGGCTAATAGCCATTGATGAACCTCTGCTCCGTATGTTTATCCAATCCCTCTTGAAGCTGTCTATGCTTGTAGCAACCCCTCCCCGGCAGTGAATTCCATGTGTTAATCACCCTTTGGGTGAAGAACCTAGTAAGTGGGGGCTGAACATCATCTCCAGCAGGTTCTTCCTGGTTTTCGGAATAGCTCTTGCCTTGTCCTTACCAATAAGTGGGGCATAGGAAGTCCAATGGGTACAGATTTGATGTATAATTTATACTAACTGGAGGTAGCAAGACCACACCAACTCTGGTATATGAACTAACTGGTTTTTCTATTCTTTTTCGGTCTGGGTTTCTGCTCCTACCCTCTAGCAAAAGCTGCTTCCGTCAGAGCCCTTCTCTTTGATATCTCCTTCCTCATGTTGTGTCACGTTGCCCAGACCTACGGCTCTGAGGTAGGATTTCTGGGGAACCTCAGCATGGTAGGGACAGATTGGAATCCAGGGAGCTGTCTCCCGTTCTTTGACCTTATGTGCTTTCTTGGCTACTGTATGGATCATGTGTCCAAGCAAACCCCTTGAAGTGAGGTTCAGTGCTGTATCAATGTAATTCTAAGCGTAACTACTAAAGGCTGTTAAGAACTTTGCAATAATAGCCTTTTGGTGTAGGGGTTAAGAGAGCCAGTTTGGTGTAGTGGTTAAGTGCGTGGACTCTTATCTGGGAGAACTGGGTTTGATTCTCCACTCCTCCACTTGCAGCTGCTGGAATGGCCTTGGGTCAGCCATAGGTCTCATAGACCTTCTTCCCCTGTAGTGGTTAAGTGTACGGACTCTTATCTGGGAGAACCAGGTTTGATTCCCCACTCCTCCACTTGCAGCTGCTGGAATGGCCTTGGGTCAGCCAGAGCTCTCTTATCTGGGAGAACCGGGTTTGATTCCCCACTCCTCCACTTGCAGCTGCTGGAATGGCCTTGGGTCAGCCAGAGCTCTCTTATCTGGGAGAACTGCGTTTGATTCTCCACTCCTCCACTTGCACCTGCTTGCATGGCCTTGGGTCAGCCAGAGCTCTCTTATCTGGGAGAACTGCATTTGATTCTCCACTCCTCCACTTGCAGCTGCTGGAATGGCCTTGGGTCAGCCAGAGCTCTCGCAAGAGCTGTCCTTGAAAGGGCAGCTTCTGTGAGAGCCCTCTCAGCCTCACCTGCCTCACAGGGTGTCTGTTGTGGGGGAAGAAGATAAAGGAGATTTTAAGCTGCTCTGAGACTTTGATTCAGAGAGAAGGGCAGGGTAAAAATCTACGGTTGTCTTCTTCTTTCAGACGAAGATACTAGCAGATAGTGTAATTATCAGATTTGTTGCACCTAAAATGTGTAAGAATATAAGAGAAGCCATGTTGGATCAGGCCAATGGCCCATCCAGTCCAACACTCTGTGTCACACAGTGGCCAAAAAAACCCAGGTGCCATCAGGAGGTCCATCAGTGGGGCCAGGACACTAGAAGCCCTCCCACTGTTGCCCCCCCCCCCAGCACCAAGAATACAGAGCGTCACTGCCCCACATAGAGAGTTCCAACAATACGCTGTGGCTAATAGCCACTGATGGACCTCTGCTCCATATACTTATCCAATCCCCTCTTGAAGCTGTGGTGCAGCCTTGGGCTGCTAGCCTCCCTCCCGAGATCTGGCTAATTATTTTCCTGTCTCGCTAGCTTTTGCCTTTGGAAAATTAAAGGAATGTCTATTTAACTACTAATGTCTCGTTCAGCAAGATTTCCTGGATTACCCAGCTGCTCCCCAAACTTCTCACTAGAGGGCACTGTTTCCTTATCTTGAGGTTGGTTGGAGAAAAGCTGGAGTCCAGTAGCGCCTCTCGGTCTTTCAGGTGATCGTTTGGGAAGCGGGTCCCCCCGGAGAGGTCCCTTTCTTCGAGACTTGGATGCAGACCTGCATGCCGGAAGAAGGCAAGATCCTCAACCCCGACCATCCTTGCTTCCGGCCCGATTCCACCAAGGTGGAGTCGCTCGTCGCTTTGCTCAACAACTCCTCCGAAATGAAGTTAGTGTAAGTCAGGGGTGTCGAACTCATTGGTTACGAGGGCTGGATCTGATATGAATGAGACCTTCGAAAGCTCCGGCTCTTTCCCTCCCTCCCTCGCCAGGGGACCGGGAGGGGGAGGAGCCTCAACCAATGGGAGAAAATTGAGGTTTTGCTCTGTTAGCTCCTGTGCAATTGAGCAAGCCTTGCAAATTAAGCTGAGATGAAGAAGGAAGCAAGAGAGAGGGAGAAGGAAGCAGGCAAGAGCCAGTTGCTCAGGGGCCTGACAGGAGCCCTCCAAGGGCCTGATTTGGCCCCTGGGCCGCATTTTTGACACCCCTGGTGTAAGTGGCTGCTTTGGTCCTCTTGTTTTGAGCAGGAAATGGGTGTCTTCAAAGGATCCAGGCTGATGGTTGACTGCTTAAGGCTGACAAGTGAAAGACGCAAATACTTGTTTGCAGGTCTTTTTTAGTAGCAGGAACTCCTTTGCATATTAGGCCACACACCCCTGATGTAGCCAATCCTTCAAGAGCTTACAGGGCTCTTCATACAGGGCCTACTGTAAGCTCCAGATGGATTGGCTACATCAGGGGTGTGTGGCCTAATAGGCAAAGGAGGTCCTGCTAGAATTCCTTACAGGGCTCTCAGTACAGGGCCTACTGCAAGCGCCAGGAGGATTGGCTACATCAGGGGTGTGTGGCCTAATATGCAAAGGAGCCCCTGCTAGAATTCCTTACAGGGCTCTTCGTACAGGGCCTGCTGTAAGCTCCAGGAGGATTGGCTACATCAGAGGGGTGTGGCTTAATAGGCAAAGGAGGTCCTGCTAGAATTCCTTACAGGGCTCTTCGTACAGGGCCTGCTGTAAGCTCCAGGAGGATTGGCTACATCAGGGGGTGTGGCCTAATAGGCAAAGGAGGTCCTACTAGAATTCCTTACAGGGCTCTTAGTACAGGGCCTGCTGTAAGCTCCAGGAGGATTGGCTACATCAGGGGTGTGTGGCCTAATAGGCAAAGGAGGTCCTGCTAGAATTCCTTACAGGGCTCTCAGTACAGGGCCTACTGTAAACTCCAGGAGGAGTGGCTACATCAGGGGTGTGTGGCCTAATATGCAAAGGAGTTCCTGCTGCAAAAAAAGCCCTGCTCCTTTACTTGCAAGACATGGAGCTATTCATTGTTTTCTTTTTCGCCTTTTCATAGAAGCTGGGTTCCTAGTCTGTTGGATTTCAGGTTTTCTGTTTATCCACCTCATACTGCTTCTCAACTTATTGGTTTTAAGCAGATGACTAAGATATAAGAAAAGCTGGACCCAGCATTTGAACAGCTGTGAAGATCTATCGCAGATGCATGAAATTTTGCAGCTAAAAGAGTGATGCGTGTGCTGTTACCTTCTAATTAAAAAGGCAGTAAGAACATAAGCCATGTTGGATCAGGCCAGTGGCCCATCCAGTTCACAACTCTGCCACACAGTGGCCAAAGAAAACTCCCAAACCAGGTGCCATCAGGAGGTCCGCTAGTGGGGCCAGGACACTAGAAGCCCTCCCACTGTTGCCCCCCCCCCCAAGCACTAAGAATACAGAGCATTACTGCCCAAGACAGGGTTCCATCTGTATCCTGTGGCCAATATTCCCTCTAAGCTGCAGGGTCTTGTGAACAAAAATTCTACTTTGTGAGCTACCGATATTAAAGTTGTAAGTTATTGGCGTTAAAGTTGTGAGCTCCTGCATAAATCAGTTTGCTCTGGGGTCCTCCTTCCTGAGCTAAGACAAAAAACGTGTGAGCCGGAGGTTAAAAATCTGTGAGCTAGCTCACGCTAACTCAGCTTAGAGGGAACACTGCCTGTGGCTAACGGCTGCTGGTGGACCTCTGCTCCATACGTCGATCCAGTCCCCTCTAGAAGCTGTCTATGCGTGTAGCTGCCACCGCCTCCAGTGGTAGATGATTTATATTTTGGAGAATTTAAAGGTTTCTAGGCTCAGAAAAGTAATTACGTTCAAAGGTCGTTTGATACAGGGTGTCTGCGCTGCCGGTTTTTGAAAGCAGGCTTCTAGTTCTCGCGACTGGGAACACAGCAGGTGGTGTCTGCGAGGATTGCCACCGTTTGAAGCAACCTTTTTGAGTCTGGGGCCACACTGGGAATTCTGACACTGCTTGGTGGACTCAGCGACGAAACGGCTGCCGCAGAAGACGGAACCAGCTGAGAAACGATTGCCACCGCTTAACTTTAGCAACGCAGCGTAGATCGTTGTGTCGTGGCGGCAGCTGCTGCCGAAGCAACATTTTTTAAAGATCTGCGCAGCCAGTCAAAGGCCTTACTGGGCAAAAATCCCTCTCTGGCCCCACTGACTTCCTAAGATCACTAGATGGGTGCCAAAAAAGGTTTCGGAGGCATCATGGCACCCACGGGCACCACGTTGGGGACCCCTGGTTTAAAGTGTGGAGGTTTAGTGTGCTCTGAAACTCTCCAGTTTGGTGTAGCGGTTAAGTGCACGGACTCTTATCTGACAGAACCAGGTTTGATTCCTCACTCCTCCACTTGCAGCTGCTGGAATGGCCTTGCAGAGCTGTCCTTGAAAGGGCAGCTTCTGGGAGAGCTCTCTCAGCCCCACCCACCAATCCAATTGTTTCTTCTTCTTTTTCTTCTCCTCCTTCTTTTCTTTCTCCTTCTTCTCCTCCTCCTTTTCTTTCTCCTCCTCCTCCTCCATGGCCTCTTCCATGCTTTGCAGCTTTCTCTCCCCCCCCGTCCCCTCCACTGACTATCCTTGTTTCCGGCCCGATTCCACCAAGGTGGAGTCGCTCGTCGCTTTGCTCAACAACTCCTCCGAAATGAAGTTAGTGTAAGTCAGGGGTGTTGAACTCATTGGTTACGAGGGCTGGATCTGATATAAATGAGACCTTCAAAAGCTCTGGCTCTTTCCCTCCCTCGCCAGGGGACTAGGAGGGGGAGGAGCCTCAACCAATGGGGAAAATTGAGGTACATGCAAGGCAGTATTACTGTGAATGGAGTTCTGTGGCTAGAATCTACATGCATTATGCATCACTGTGCATTTTATCCTCTTGGTTATTATCAGCTTCTGGGGGAAGGCCAAGAACCTGCCTCCTGGTCACTGGACATCTTGCTGAGACGTTTTTGAGGACATGAAGCTATACATTTGATAGGAAATGAAACGCAAGAGTCTGAGGATGCTAAAATTGGCATCTGGCGCTGAGCTTTGTTTCTGCCAAATACATACAGACGTGCTCATCGCTCTGTTCCTGCATATTGTTGATTGCCCCTGGCTTGGGTGGATGAAACTGCTATAACGCTTTCCTATATTTCTGACTCCCCCCCCCCCCTTCCCTCCTTTTTGTTGGTTTGCCTGCCCACATCAACCTACAGACAGATGAAATGGCAAGAAGCCTGCCTGAGCATCTCGGCCGCCATCTTGGAGATCCTGAATGCCTGGGAGAACGGTGTTCTCACCTTCGAATCCGTCCAGGTACGGCCGCGGAGTGTTTTTGTCTTGTAAATAATGACGATGTGCCACCACTTAATCGAGGGACCCCCCCCCGACCTTTTTGGTGCCTGTGGGCGTCTTTGGAATTCTGACAAAAAGGTGGGGGCGCAATCACAAAGTGGCCACCGCAGGAGGTGGGCCAATCACAAAATGGCTGCCGCAGGAGGTGGAGCCAATCACAAAATGGCTGCCACAGGAGGTGGCATCAACCCCGAAATGTCATTAATTAACTCCTAATAGTAACTCTTTTATGGTTCAGGCAGAAGCTCGGTTTAACAGGATGCCTTTTAATTTGTATAGCAAATCAGAAGCCCTGCTGGGGAAAAGCCCCACCTAGCCCTGCCCACTTTCTAAAAGACCTTGATGGGCTTTTAGGCCCTTAGCTATGGGGGGAGGGTTCTTATAGAGAAGGCCTCCCCGCAACTCAGGACCTCCAAGCCAGCCCTACGTCTAGGGTTGCCAATCCCCAGGTGGGGGCAGGGGATCCCCTGGCTTGGAGGCTCGTCCCCCACTTCAGGGTCGTCAGAAAGCGGGGGGAGGGGAGGGAAATGTCTGCTGGGAACTCTATTATTCCCTATGGAGATTTATTCCCATAGAAAATAATGGAGAATTGATCCATGGGTATCTGGGGGGGCTGTTTTTTGAGGTAGAGGCACCAAATTTTCAGTACAGCATCTAATGCCCCTCCCCAAAATATCCCCCAAGTTTCAAAATGATTGGACCAGGGGGTCCAATTCTATGAACCCCAAAAGAAGGTGCCCCTATCCTTCATTATTTCCTATGGAAGGAAGGCATTGAAAAGGTGTGCTGTCCCTTTAAATGTGATGGCCAGAACTCCCTTTGGAATTCAGTTATGCTTGTCACAGCCTTGATTTGGCTTCACCCCTAATGTCTCCTGGCTCCACCCCCAAAGTCTCCTGGCTCCACCCCCAAAGTCCCCAGATATTTCTTAAATTGGACTTGGTAACCCTACCTGCCTCTCTCCCTCTCCTTGCTTGGTTGAGCAGGACAGGAGAGTGAGAGGTGGCAGGTCTCCATGCTTCTCAGGGCTTTTTTTTTGTAGCAGGAGCTCCTTTGCATATTAGGCCACACACCCCTGATGTAGCCAATCCTCCAAGAGCTTACAGGGCTCGCAGTACAGGGCCTACCGTAAGCTCCAAGAGGATTGGCTACATCAGGACAGAGTGGCCTAATATGCAAAGCGGGTCCTACTACAAAAAAAGCCCTGGCCAGCAGGAAAACCAGACTTGCTGGCCCTATCTCTCTTTCCCCTCCTGCTCAGGAGTAGGAGGGGAGAGAGAGGTGGCTGCGGTCTCCCTGCTTCTTGCAGCTGGCCCTGCCTTTTTAGGTTGGGTGGGGGGCTTTTTTCAGGTGTTCCCTGAATTTTTAAAAAGCCCTCCCAACCTAAAAAATCCTGGCTACGCTCCTGGTCAGCAAGGCCCATGACACCCTCAGGGACCACACTGGGGGCCTGCAGGGTTTTTTGGTAGAAAAAGCCCAGCGGGAATTCATTTGCCTATTAGACCACACCCCCTGACACCAAGCCAGCCGGAACTGTGTTCCTCTGCATTCCTGCTCAAAAAAAAGGCCTGGAGGCCTGTAACCTAATCATGTGGTGCAGTTGATGTGGGACTTAACTGTTGCTGTGGGGACTTAAGGGGCGGAGTTTCATGTCTGACTCGTTCCCCCCCTCCCAACAAGCAGGCTTTTCCTCCGTGAAAAATGGTTGATAACCTGGGCCCTAATTTGTTCCAGTGGATGACTGTTGACCACTGAGGAACACGCACAGACTCAGTTGCTTGACTAAAATAAATGGAAATCATTGATCAGGCCCAACGCAGCGAAAGAAAAGTGATATGAGATGAGAACGCCAGCCAATACATAATTCATCGGGCGGTGGAGCAGCACACAGGCTGCTAATGCATTTCAGACAAAGCAACCAGGATGCAGTCGCTGAGCAAACGAGCGCTTGGAGTAAATCATAACACGGGAAGATGGATGTGGCCCACGGACAGTGAAAAGAAATAAGAGAAGCAGATAGCAAAATGATTCTGTAACGCTACAACGCAGGGGTGGCCAAACGGTGGCTCAGGAGCCACATGGGGCTCTTTCACACATACCGTGTGGCTCTTCCCGAGTTTTGCACCATTGTGTTGGGTATTAAGTTGCCGTCTTCTTTCTCGCACCCCAAGAAAATCACCGACAACATCAAGGGGAAGGTGTGCAGCATGGCCGTGTGTGCTGTGGCCTGGTTGGTGGCCCACGTCCGCATGCTGGGCCTGGACGAGCGGGAGAAGTCTCTGCAGATGATCCGCCAGCTGGCCACGCCCATCTTCGGGGAGAACACCCTGCAGTTCTACAGCGAGCGGTGAGTGGGAGACAGGGCGGTCCTTCTGGGTTGTTTGAAAGGATTTAGAGAAGGAGCCTGGCTTCCCTTTTGGGGTGGTGGTTGGGGAACCACTCAGAGTTTGGGACTGTTAGCGTGAGCCATGAGAAGCGGTTGAGACCAGTAATGCAGACCCCACGTTGCAGCGTATCCCGGTTCTGTGCTACTTCATGGTTGTCTGTGTGCATAATGCTCGTTGAGATAAATCAGGATCGGTAGCCATGCTAGCCTGCCTGTAGCGGTAGAAAAGAGTCAGAATCCAGGAGCACCTCCGAGACTAACAAAATTTGTGGCAGGAGAGGAGCTTTCCTGAGTCACCGCTCGCTTCTTCAGATACAGCTGGAAACGTGAGTCCATCTGTCTCTATGTCTTTGAGAGCAGAGTGATTTCAGATGCTGAATGACAATAGCAGGCAAATGATAATAGGTGAATAACAATAGCAGGCGTGATTGGATTCGATGTAATATGCAGAGGGGTCGTAGGCATAGAGAAGTCAGCGTTGGTAACGAGATAGGAAACCACTGTCTTGATTCAGTCCAGGAGGATGCATTGCCTTGAGCTTCATTATCAGGTGCAATTCACCAGTCTCTTTTTCTAACCTCCCTTTGAAGTTCCTTTGTAAGAGAACTGCTGCTCTTAGGTCAGCAGCTGAATGTCCTGGAAGGTTAAAATCTTCTTTCACAGATGGACTCACATGTATCTGAAGAAGTGAGCAGTGGCTCATGAAAGCTCAAACCCTGCCACAGATCCCAGCTGGTGCGGGGAAGTCAGAGGGGTGGACGGCTGCCTGGTGTTCCCCTTGCCCACGTCTCCGAAGAGCGTAGTCCGGGGGGAAAGTGGCGGCGCAGCAGCACTCTTGTGCATCACCTGTCGCTCTCTTAGCCTTCACTCACTGCCCTGCATGATGACGTCACTTCTGGTGATGTCGTCATGTCGCACGTGTGCAATGAGCTCCATAAAGGCAGCTTGCGGGAGGGCACGGCGCAGGGGTCTGCCTCGAACAGCAGAACCCTTAGCGCCGGGCCTGCGCAGGTTTCGTTTGTTTAAACAATTTTATTGATAGCATATGGTAACATTGTCTGTTTATATCATTACTATCCCTAACCCATATGGTATTTTCCAATCCCCCCTCCCTCCGTTACTAGACTCCCGCCGAAGTTGTATACTTGAGTTCACTTATAAAGGTACCCTTAACCAATCAAAGTTCAATTTCTCCCTTTTCTCATACGCATTATTAAAAAATTGTCCAATGTCTTTTTACATTCCACTCTTTCTCTATATATCTTCTAAATTTCTTCCACTCCCTTTTGAACACTTCCAAATCATAGTCTCTTAAAGTTCTTGTTAATTTGTCCATCTCACTCCGCGATAAAACTTTCACAATCCAATCCCATTTCTCTGGTATTTTTTCTTTCTTCCACAACTGCGCATACAATGTCCTAGCAGCTGAGAGCAAGTACCAAATAGGTTTCGTTAGTCTTTAAAGACTGTTGGTCTGTCCATTGGTGTGGCAGGCATGCCAATGCGCAGTCTTTACAAAAAAAAAATGGAAATTTCTGGACTCTACAGCCCCCACAATTTTTGAAAGTTCATGACACGATGCAACCAGGGCACAGCTGAGCAAGAGTTCATCAGTTATCCTGCAAATTATTTTTAGAAAATAAAACCTCTGCCTTCATCAATTGCATCTAGATATGAGTCTCTGTTGGAGCGACTTTGATCACAGCTCATCCCAGGAGTCTCTTTGGAGTCTCCCAGGAGAGCCAGTTTGATGTGGTTAAGTGCAGGGACTCTTTTCTGTGAGACCCAGGTTTGATTCCCCACTCCTCCACTTGCAGCTGCTGGAATGGCCTTGGGTCAGTAAATAGCTTTTGCAGAGTTGTCCTTGAAAGGGCGGCTTCTGTCAGAGCTCTCTCAGCCCCGTCTACCTCACAGGGTGTCTTTTGTGGGGGGCAGGGAAGGTAAAAGAGATTGTGACCGCTCTGAGACTCTGATTCAGAGAGAAGGGTGGGGTATAAATCTGCAGTCGTCTTCTTCTTTTTCTTCTTCCTGCGACCTTTGCGGGGGCCTCTGGGAGTTTGGGGCCAATAGCATCTCGGCAGTAGTCAAACCAGCCTTGAGAAGTAGGCAGGCCTGGTGACATCCTTGTTTGTGTCCATCTTCCACCTCCCCCTTCCAGAGTGGTGATCATGAGCTCCATCCTTGAACACATGTGCGCAGATGTGTTGCAGCAGACAGCGGCTCAGGTTAAGTTCCCTTCTACTGGGGTGGACACCATGCCTTACTGGAACCTTCTCCCTGCCAAGAAACCCATAAAGGAAGTGCTCACGGGCGTCTTCTCCAAGGTCCTGGAGAAAGGCTGGGTGGACAGCCGGTCCATCCACATTTTCGACACCCTTCTGCACATGGGTGGCGTCTACTGGTTCTGCAACAACCTTGTCAAGGTACGGGGAAGTCCGGGGCGGGGCTGGGAGAGGAGTATCGTGCCTTTTGGGGCAGACCCGCTCAATCTCCACCCGTTTGAAACACGTGGCATAGAAAGTCGAAGGTGGATTTCATCTCCTGGAAGTGTGAAAAACAAACAAATGAAATAGTGTCCCTGAATTATGGGAGAGCAAATAGGGCACATGCGGTATACACACGTGCATGCGTTGCTTTGTTTGGTGTTCTTCCCTTGAGATCATGGAAGTCCACGGTCATGACACAGAGGCAGGGAGTGGCAAACCAGCCCTGAACATCTCTTGCCTTAAAAACCCTGCAGAGTTGCCATAAATCATTAAAACTAAACCAAGAACATGCAGAGTAATCAGAAACGCACATCTCGGTTTTAATGACTGCAAATTGTGTATGAATGATTTTTTCTTGTGTATTTTGTTTTTAATGTTTTGTGTGGCTTCATTTGTTGTTAGCCACCCTGAGCCCATCAGGGAAGGACGGGATGTAAATTTGATAAATAAAAAATAAAATTAAAATAAGCCAGCTATGATTTCAACCTGTACACACACACACACCTCATGTAGCCGATAGATAGATAGACAGACAGACACCCCTCATGTAGCAGGCAGATAGATAGATAGATAGATAGATAGATAGATAGATAGATAGATAGATAGATAGATAGATAGATAGATGATGGATGGATGGATGGATGGATGGATGGATGGATGGATGATGGATGGAGGATGGATGATGATGGAGGATGGATGGATGGATGGATGGATGGATGGATGGATGGATGGATGATGGATGGATGCATGCATGCATGCATGCATGCCTTGGATTCAGCGGGAGCTCACAGGAGCAGAGCTCCTGAACTTTTCTGAGAATCCCACCTCCTCCCCACCTTGTGCATTGAATAGTAGGTGCAGCTGCATAACAATCCCTGGATGAGCTCCACCACCTATTTTTCTACAAAACCACCCCTGGATGGATGGATAGCTTTTTTGTAGCAGCAGCTCCTTTGCATATTAGGCCACACCCCTCTTTTGTAGCCAATCCTCCAAGAGCTTACAGGGCTCTTCTTACAGGGCCTACTGTCAGCTTCAGGAGGATCGGCTGCATCATAGGGGTATGGCCTAATATGCAAAGGAGTTCCAGCTACAAAAAAAAGCCTGCGTGTGTGTGTGTATGTACACACATGCATACATACACAATCCACTGCTCCCTTGTAGTTTCTGTTGTCCTCCTTTCTTGTGTGTGTGTTAAGTACCGTCAAGTCGCCTGCGACTCGTGCCCCTGCAAATTAATGTCCTCCAAACACCCTGCTGTTAATAACCTCGCTCAGCTTTTGCAAAGTGAGGGCGGTGGCTTCTTTTCTCGACTCCATCCATCTCACCTTGGGTCTTCCTCCTTTCCGGCTGCCTTCCCTGTTTCCTAGCGTTATTGTCGTTTCCAGTACATCATAGAGTCAAAGAGTTAGAAGGGACCTCCAGGGTCGTCTAGTCCAACCCCCCTGCACAATGCAGGAAATTCACAGATGCCCGCCCGCCCGCAACCCCAGTGACTCCCATTCCATGCCCAGAAGGTGGCAGAAAACCTCCAGGATCCCATCCTGGCCTGGAGAAAAATCGCTGGCTGACGCCGAAGTAGCAATCAGTATTTCCCTCTGCGTGTAAGAAAGGGGGCCACAAGAACGAAGCCCTGATGCAATCTTTCCTGCCCTCCCTCTCATGAACTGCCTAAGTCCACAGGATCCTCATTGCTGTCAGACGGCCGTCTAGCCTCTGTTTGCAAACCTCCAAAAGAAGGAGAGCCCGCCACCTCCCGAGGAGGAAGCCCGTTCCGCTGAGGAACCGCCCTAATTGTCAGGAAGTTCTTCTTATTGTTTAGCCGGAAACCCTTTTTGATTTAATTTCAACCCGTTCTGGTCTGATCCTCTGGGGCAACAGAAAACAAATCCACACCATCCTCGGAGGTGACTCTCGTTTTCTCGTAATGTGACCAAAGCGTCTGTTTAGTCATCTTAGCTTCTAGGGAGAGGTCAGCCTTGATTTCATTGACAACCCGCTGATTTTTGTGTTTTGGGGTGGGGGGCTCCTTTCTCTCATAGGAGCTGCTAAAGGAGACGCGGAAAGAGCATGCCACCCGGGCCGTGGAGCTGCTGTACTCTATCTTCTGCCTGGACCTGCAGCAGCTGACGCTTACCCTCCTGGGACACATCCTGCCCAACCTGCTCACAGACTCCTCCAAGTGGCACATACTCATGGACCCACCGGGCAAGGCCCTCGCCAAGTAAGGGAGAGCTGCGGAAGCCCAACATTCTCTGCCTCAGAAGCTGAATTCTGGCACTGTCCCCACCTCCCCCACCCCGCTCCCTTTATCTTTGCACTGGGCATTTTTTTGTAGAAAAAGCCCAGCAGGGGCTTATTTGCATATTAGGCCACACCCCCTGATGTCACCAATGTTTCACAGGGCTTTTTTGTAGAAAAAGCCCAGCAGGAGGCTTATTTGCATATTAGGCCACACCCCCTGATGTCACCAATGTTTCACAGGGCTTTTTTGTAGAAAAAGCCCAGCAGGGGCTTATTTGCATATTAGGCCACACCCCCTGATGTCACCAATGTTTCACATAGGGCTTTTTTTGTAGAAAAAGCCCAGCAGGGGCTTATTTGCATATTAGGCCACACCCCCTGATGTCACCAATGTTTCACACAGGGCTTTTTTGGTAGAAAAAGCCCAGTAGGAACTCATTTGCATATTGGGCCACACAACCCTGACGCCAAGCCAGCTGGAACTGCGTTCCTGCTCCCAAAAAAGTCTGTTTTTTTCTGTATTTTTCCCTTTGGAGGGAAGGGGGGAATTGAGTGGGTTCAGAGCCCTCATGCCCTGTCCCCTCCTTCCCACTGGAAATCATGCTGTGCCTCCTTCTTTCGCCAGGCAATTTGCTGTCAAGTCATGAGAGCTAGAAGAAGAGGTTAGATTTATATCCTGCCCTTCACTCGAAGTCTCAGAACAGTTCACAATCTCCTTTCCCTTCCCCTCCCCATAACAGACATCCTGTGAGGCAGGTGGAGCTGAGAGAGCTCTGTCTGAGAACTGCTCTTGAGAGAACAGCTCTGAAAGGTCTGTGACTGGCCCAAGGTGGGGAGTGAAACCCAGTTCTCCAGATTAGAATTCACCTCTCTTAACCATTACACCAAACTGGCTATTGCAGAAATCTTCCTTTTGTTTGAACAAGAAGAGTTCCCTTGAGGGCTGAAGAGCGACTGCTGAAAGAAGGAGGAGGGGGGGGGGGAGAATGAAACAAGATGTAGGAGTGTGAAAGGTGTCCGGGAATCACCAGTTTGGTTAGTGGCAGCATTTGGGGATACAACCCAAGTGCTCTTTGTGTCTTCCAGCGCCCGCAACTGCCACATCCTACTAGAGCTGGCATCCCTGAGTGGTCAGTTGCCCCCTTTCCAGCATTGTGCAGTGGTGGAGAGTGAGAGGCTCTAATCTGGAAAGCTGGGTTTGATTCCCCACTCTTTCTTCCCATGCGGCCTGCTGGGTGACCTTGGGCCAGTTATGGATCTTCTTCGTGGTCTCTGTGCAGTCACACACATGGGTTTTCCCGCTGGGACGAACCCGACCTCGGAGAATTCAAAGCTAGCCTTAAGCGTTATTTTTGGCGCGCACTTCCTCCCGCCCTGGGGAGCAGGCATCCACTGCGCATGCCTGGAGCGAGGGGAAGGCGCTCCACCCACCAGTTTCTTTCCGACCGCCGCCCGGGATAGTCCTTCCTCGCTGCGTCTCTCTTCATCCTAGCCTCTTCAGCCGCTTTTTCCACTTGCCGCAAGTTTGGTTTTTTCTTCCTTTCTCATCTTTTCTTCACCGTTTCGCTGTCAGCTAAAAAAAAAAAAAAAAAAAAAAAAGATTATTTTCTTCCCGTTTTATTCCCTCTCTTTCCTTCCCTACCCCCCCCCTTTCCCCCCGGGCGTATGGAAGGAAAAGAAGTTAAGGTCACTTTTAAAAAGTGTACCCGTTGCGGGACTAAGATCCCCACTTCAGACGGCCACTCTTTGTGTTTGATTTGTCTGGGTGAAACTCACAGAACGGACTCTTGTACTCATTGTGCCCAGTTCGGCAAACAAGCTAGAAAAAATAGGGCCGCCAGACTAAATAGCCACCTACTGACGAGATCTCTGCGACCGACTATGTCTCAGACTCCGGACTCACAGGAATCTGCACCTTCCCTCACACCACAGAGGACTGCCCCTACGGTACAGACAACCTCTGTGGCTCTGGCTCCCAGGAAGCTTAAGCCCTCAAAACACCCGAAAAAACACCATGATTCCAAGAAAAAACATGGTGAATCGGCGGAAAGGGGTGAGTCGACGCGAAAAGAGCAATCTTCTTCACCCCATCAAAGAGCTTCGGACGCGAAAGCCGCCTTAGCGGTCTCTTCCCTCCGAGTGCTCACGGCTCCAGCGGCGCCTCCAATCCTAACGCCGGCTGATACCATAGAATCTGAGGTTATCCGCGTTCATTCTCGATCACCATCGATAACAGAATTCCTGCCAGAAGACCTTCTTGCAAAGGAACCTACTCAACCACCCACCCAGCTACTGCAACAGCAGTTACAACCGGACTCCTTTCGGGACGTAACTGCGCCTCGTACCTACAAGGACGCTATGGTGTCTCCACCCCGCTTCGATTCTCCGCGCCACCGCGACCATGTACAGGATAACCGCCGGGGAAGATCACCCTCCAGAGACAGACACCTTGCGTCCCCTTTCAACAGAGACAGGCTGCGTCGGCGGTTCCCGCCACCCCCAGACAGAGAGGACAGAGAGGACGTCATACGGTACCATGATCGCTCTTTTAGCAGGGATGCACGGAGCCGGTACCGTAGCAGATCGCGTTCTCCATCCCTATACTCCTACCAGCCCTACTCACCTTCAAGATCTCCTTCTATTGAATCTTACCATGGCCGCAGAGCCCGAGACTCGCGGTACCGGAAACGGGACCGGTACCAGGATCTAGAACACCGGGATCGGTACCATCACCGGTATCAACAGCGTGACTTATCCAGGCAGCAGCAGCAGGACCTAGCACGGTACCAACACCGTAAGAACCTTGACCGCTACCAACCACAGGACTCGACACGGTACCAACCCCAGCAAAGCCCACCACGGTACCAACGCCACGAACACGCGGTATCACCTCACCGTCGCGTTTCAACCTCACCTGCTCCGTCAACATCTAAACAACCAGACAAGCACGAACTGCCTTTGCAAACGGAACCTCTCACGGAAACTTTCACACCTAACCCTCAGGATCCAAGAGATGACGACGACTCGGACGTTGAAGGTTCAGACTCTTCACGGTCCTTGTCACAACCAGCTTCTCCAGCTTCTGACATTGTCAAACCTGCGGATCTTTCCCCCTCAGAGGGAGCCAAGCCCTACTTGGACCTCATAACGGACATGGCCACGGCATTGAACATAAAGTTGACAACCGACCTTCCCAAGGTCACTGACGTCGTACATGACCTCATTAACGCAGATCTACCTGCCACCTCTTCACTGCCCATGCTACCGGTCCACCTAGAGGCACTGAAGGAGGCTTGGGATAAGCCAGCCTCCATACCACCAACGTCGAAACGTGTTGAGTCGCTATACAAGATCCATGCCCCTGAGTCAAAATTTTTATTTAATCACCCAGCGCCTAACTCCATGATTGTCCATTCGTCGTCAAGGACCAAACAAACACGTCACCCTGTTCCACCGGAGAAGGAGGGGCGGAAACTGGATACCCTAGGGAGAAAACTCTATTCTATCTCCACGGCATCAGCGAAAATCAACAATTACATGGCCCACTTCGCAGCATATGCACATAACATTGCAGCACAACTCACCAATCTAGTGCCGTCACTACCTGAAACGTCTCAACGGCAGGCCACCAAGTTACTAAGAGAACTTAATCGCCTAAGCAAGCAGCAGATTAACACTGTTCGTCATTCTGTGGGCTGCACATCCAGGTCAATGGCGACCGCAATAGCCCTTAGAAGACACGCATGGTTACGCTCGTCCACCTTGCAACAGGATATCAAATACAAAATAGAGGATCTCCCATTTGATGGCCAAGGCCTCTTTAATGCCACTACGGATGATATCCTCACCACCGTGGATGACAGTAGAAAGCGGGCCAAACGATTGGGAGTAACCCAACAACAACAACCTCAAGGGAACAAGCAAAGGCCTTGGAGAACCCCCTTTTACAAACGTAACAGATCTCCAAAGCAATCCGATTACTGGAGACGACGGGCACCCCCGGCAAAGCAGCCCTTCCAGCAACGCCAGAGACCGCAACCTTCCAAAAAGGCCACTCCAACGAGCAAGCAGTCTCTTTGACTCCACTCCTTCCGATCCCAGACTCCTCCCTTTCCTAACGACGTGGCAGTCCATAACAACGGACTCGTGGGTACTTCAAATCATAAGACAGGGTTATTTCATAGAGTTCACCTCTCAACCAAGGAACTCTCGCTTCACCACCACTCCTCCCTCACAGGCTCTTCAAAACGAAATCGACATTCTTCTGGCCAAACAGGCCATAGAGCCAATCCCCCCCCAATACCATCGCACGGGGTTTTACTCCAGGTATTTCCTGGTACCAAAGAGGGACGGGGGCCAGCGCCCAATCCTAGACTTACGCAGACTGAACAAGTACATACGTCACACAAAATTTCGCATGCTTACCCTACAGTCCACACTGCCACTCATTCCGAAAGACGCGTGGATGGCGCTTATAGATCTTCAGGATGCGTACTTCCATATAACCATCAACGGCTGCCACAGGAGATTCCTCCGTTTCGCCATGGGGAACGCCCACTACCAATTTCGGGCGCTTCCTTTCGGACTCTCAACTGCCCCGAGGGTCTTCACAAAATGTATGGCGGTCATAGCAGCGTTCCTCCGCCAACAGGGCATAGCCCTTTACCCCTATATAGACGATTGGCTGATGGTGGGGAGTTCCGAGAATCAACTCAAAGATCACATCCAAATAACTCTTCATCTACTTACTACTCTAGGACTGCAGGTCAATCATCAAAAATCTCAACTCTCCCCCTCGCAGTCAATACAGTTCATAGGGGCATTCCTATCCACCAGAGATCACAAGGCCTACCTACCCATGGACAGGGTTACAAATATCCAATCCCTAGCCAACGAAATAATTGCCCATCCAACACAAACTGCCTTCATATTTCAACGCATGTTAGGCCTCATGGCTGCAACGACTGCGGTTCTCTTACACGCGCGGCTGCGCATGCGACCACTACAACTGTGGTTTGTCAGGACTTTTCACCCACAGAGTCAGTCTCAACAGACATTACTTTCAGTTCCCAGCCACATTCTACCATCCCTAGAATGGTGGACAAATCGGCAAAACCTCCTGCAGGGAATGCCTTTCCTGACTCAATCACCTTCAACTGTTGTCACCACGGACGCATCGAGATGGGGTTGGGGAGCCCACCTCGACTCGTTGATGGCACAGGGACAGTGGACGGCGAACGAAAAGCTCCTGCATATCAATTGTCTCGAGCTCCTTGCCGTTCACAGAGCACTGAAATCCTTCCTGCCATCTCTGCACGGTCGTCACATACAGATAACATCGGACAATGTGGCGACCGTGTTCTATATCAATCGACAAGGCGGGACTGCATCCTCCCGCCTCTGCAAGATGGCCCTGCGTTTGTGGCTTTGGAGCATTGCTCACAAGATTCATCTGACCGCAGTGCACCTCCCAGGGGTACAGAATACTCAGGCAGATACCCTGAGCAGGATGTCAGTAAACGATCACGAATGGTCAATCAAAAGGAAGTACCTCCTCCCTGTCTTCACTATGTTCGGTACGCCGACCATAGATGTTTTTGCGTCCCCGGACAACGCTCAATGCGACATTTTTTACATGAGGGGCCCTCCCTCCCCCCTGTCACTAGGGGATGCCTTCATACAAACGTGGAACGGTCCACTTCATTTCCTCTTTCCACCAATCCCTCTTATAACGAGGACAATTCAGAAACTGCAGCTGGACCGTACGAACTGCATCTTGGTCACGCCTTGGTGGCCACGCCAGGCGTGGTTCACCACCCTGCTTCTCCTCTCAAACAACACTTACCACTACTTCCCACAGGTGCAGGACCTTCTGTCACAGCAGGGGGGCAGAGTCCTACACCACGACCCATCAGTCCTCAAGTTAACAGCTTGGAGGATCAGTTCTTAGGGTTTCCTGACGACGTCAGAAACATCCTTCTAAACGCTAGAAAACCCTCTACTAGAAAATCCTACACAGCTAAATGGAAGCGTTTCACACAATATGCTATGCGTAATAACTTTCACCCTGCGTCTTCCACCATCTCGCAGATCCTTACGTATACTGTCTCCCTATCAGAATCCGGTCTTACATACTCCTCACTGAGAGTACATCTAGCAGCCATTTCCGCTTTCCACCACAGTATAGACGGCCGTACGGTGTTTGCACACCCCATTACAAAATCTTTCTTGAGGGGAATCCTCCATCTAAAACCTCCGACACGGCAACTTTACCCTACATGGAGCTTATCTGTAGTGCTTAGCCAATTGATGAAACCACCTTTCGAACCGATGGCGTCTATTCCGTTACACCTTTTATCTTGGAAGACAGCCCTGTTAGTGGCACTTACCTCAGCTAAAAGAGCCAGTGACATCTGTGCCTTTCGTTCTGATCCGCCATACACTGTCTTCCATCACAATAGAGTGGTTTTGAGACCGGACCCCACCTTCCTGCCCAAGGTGGTGTCTCCATTCCACCTTCAAAGTGTAACAACTTTGCCATCTTTCTTCCAACATCCCTCCGATTCGGGACAGAGGTCTCTCCATAACCTCGACGTGCGTCGGGCCCTTGCGTTCTATTTGGACAGGACTGCTGCATTTCGCAAGGATCCAGCATTGTTTGTTTCCTACGGGACCCACAAGAAGGGACAAAAAATCTCTGTACAGAGACTATCTAAATGGCTGGTTGAAGCTATATCACTCTGTTACAAATTAGCTAAACAACCAGTGCCAGAACCCATAAGGGGACACTCTACTAGAGCACTAGCCACATCCTCTGCTTTCGCGAGGGGCATACCCATTGAAGACATCTGTGCAGCAGCCGTATGGTCTTCATCATCCACCTTCGCCACGCATTATGCCCTGGACATTCATGCGAGGCGAGACTCCTCTTTTGGGCAAGCCGTACTCCGCTCCATCTTCAACTGAGCTGTCATGCTCTCTTATGGTAAGTGGAGTACCTAATTGTTCTGATATGTATGATTTAACCTCTGAATTTCTCTTTCAGAAACAGCACCCTCCTCCATACAGGTTAGCTCATCAGTCACCCATGTGTGGGACTGCACAGAGACCACGAAGAAGATAAACAGGTTGCTTACCTGTAACTTATGATCTTCGAGTGGTCATCTGTGCAGTCACACACGCCCACCCATCCGTCCCCGCTGCTGTTTCTTTTGCGATGTGACATCTCTTAGACTCCATTACACGTAACAGCGGCTGGAAAGAAACTGGTGGGTGGAGCGCCTTCCCCTCGCTCCAGGCATGCGCAGTGGATGCCTGCTCCCCAGGGCGGGAGGAAGTGCGCGCCAAAAATAACGCTTAAGGCTAGCTTTGAATTCTCCGAGGTCGGGTTCGTCCCAGCGGGAAAACCCATGTGTGTGACTGCACAGATGACCACTCGAAGATCATAAGTTACAGGTAAGCAACCTGTTTTTCTCTCTCAGAGCTCTCTCAGCCCCACCTGTCTCACAAGGTGCTTGTTGCGGGGAGAGGAAAGGAAGGCGATTGTAAGGTGCTTTGAGACTCCTTTGGGTAGAGAAAGGTAAAGGCAGTCCCCTGTGCAAGCACCAGTCGTTTCCAACTCTGGGGTGACGTCACATCACGACGTTTTCACGGCAGACTTTTTTACAGGTTTGCCATTGCCTTCCCCAGTCATCTACCCTTGACCCCCAGCAAGCTGGGTACTCATTTTACCAACCTCGGGAGGATGGAAGGCTGAGTCAACCTTGAGCCGGCTATCTGAACTCACCTTCCGAACGGTCGTGAACAGAGCTTAGGGCTGCAGTACTGCAGCTTTACCACTCTGCGCCAGGGGGTTTCTGATAGTATCTGATGTCAATTTGTCGCTCTCTGCAGCGCATCTAGACTCAGAAATCCGTCTTTCTCTCTGTGGCTTTCGGGGAAGAACAGGAAGGTGCTCCTGCCTACAGTCTGAACCGAGAGAGCCCATTTTGCCATCTCAGTCTGCTGCGTACGCAGACCAGGCCAGAGTCTTTTGGGGTTGGGGCAAAAGGTATTGTGAGTGAATCAGGACAAGGAAGTCCAGCCTGGACTGTCTTTTGTCCCCCGTCCCTTGAGTCTGACGCCCCTTCCTTGCCCCTTCAGGCTGTCTGTGTGGTGCGCCTCCAGCTCCTATTCCTCCCACAACAAAGGACAGGCATCCGCCTGGCAACGGAAGAGGCGCAGAGAAGACATCGAGGTAAGCGGTTGTTCCGCATCGAAGCGCTCCCCGGACATGTCGTTGGCCAGTTTGTGTCGCTTGCACCCAGGAAGCTGCTTTATCCTGAACCGCAACCTAGAGAGAATCACAGAAAAGGTTGAGATCAGGAGATCAAACCGTGAAAAATAAGTAGAATCAGGGCTGGTTCGCTGACTAGGCAAACGAAGTGGTTGCCTAGGGTGTCAAGAGGGGGGGTTGCTGAATTGGGCTCTCCCCTCCTGGTGCCCAAAACAAATGCCTCAATTTGCCTCTCCCTCTTTATGTTTTTGATTGAATTTTTTAAAAAATATACCAGTTAATATCAATATTAATATCCATATACAATTAATTAAACTTATGGAATCAGGTTGTAAACAAGCATAAATACTTACATGCATACAATAAAATATTGAATAAGGATTTTAAGTTGTAAAGATGTATCTAGATATGTAGACCATTTTCTATCCAAGGAGAGAGATCAAGATGAAAACAAAATTAAGATGAAGACAATAAGAACATAAGAGAAGCCATGTTGGATCAGGCCAATGGCCCCTCCAGTCCAACACTCTGTGTCACAGAAGAACATAAGAGAAGCCATGTTGGATCAGGCCAGTGGCCCCTCCAGTCCAACACTCTGTGTCACATAAGGACATCAGAGAAGCCATGTTGGATCAGGCCAGTGGCCCCTCCAGTCCAACACTCTGTGTCACATAAGAACATAAGAGAAGCCATGTTGGATCAGGCCAATGGCCCCTCCAGTCCAACACTCTGTGTCACAGAAGAACATAAGAGAAGCCATGTTGGATCAGGCCAGTGGCCCATCCAGTCCAACACTCTGTGTCACAGAAGAACATAAGAGAAGCCATGTTGGATCAGGCCAATGGCCCCTCCAATCCAACACTCTGTGTCACACAGTGGCCAAAATTTTTGTGTATATATATACACATATACACACACACTGTGGCTAATAGCCACTGATGGACCTCTGCTCCATATTTTTATCCAACCCCCTCTTGAAGCTGGCTATGCTTGTAGCTGCTACCATCTCCTGTGGCAGTGAATTCCACATGTTAATCACCCTATGGGTGAAGAAGTACCTCCTTTTATGGCCTGAGCCCATCTCGGAGGAGCAGTTACGGTGAAGCGGAGAAGAGGCGGCAGCTGCACAGCGGCGTCGCCCACTCCGCTCCGCCTCTGAGGTGAAATCAGAGAAGGGGAGGGCGGAGGGAAGGAAGACATTTAAAAAGGTGTGCCGTCCCTTGAAATGCGATGGCCAAAACTCCCGTTGGGGTTCAGTGATGCTTGTCACACCCTTGCTCCTAGCTCCACCCCAGTGTCTCCTGGCTCCACCCCCAAAGTCTCCTGGCTCCACCCCCAAAGTCCCCAGAGATTTCTTGAATTGGACTTGGCAACCCTATCTACCACTGAGCCACAGCCTCTAGCTAGACTGGGAGCGGCTCTCCAGGGTCTCAAGCTGAGGTTTTTCACGCCTACTTGCCTGGACCCTTTTTAGATGGAGATGCCGGGGATTGAACCTGGGACCTTCTGCTTACCAAGCAGATGCTCTACCTCTGAGCCACCATCCCTCCCACATACGAAGCTGCTTTATACTGAATCAGATCCTCAGTCCCTCAAAGTCAGTATTGTCTACTCAGACCGGCAGCAGCTCTCCAGGATCTCAAGTTGAGGTTTTTCATGCTTTCTTGCCTGGACCCTTTTGAGTTGGAGATGCTGGGGATTGAACCTGGGACCTTCTGCTTACCAAGCAGATGCTCTACCACTGAGCCACAGCCTCATTCATGGCTCTCTAGGGTCTCCAGCTGAGGTTTTTCATGCCTATTTGCCTGGAACATTTTAGTTGGAGATGCCGGGGATTGAACCTGGGACCTTCTGCTTACCAAGCGGATACTCTACCACTGAGCCACCGTCCCTCCCCTATTCTGTCCAGGCTGGTCATGGTTCTTCAGGGTTCCAGGCAGAGCTGACTCGTATCAGCTGCTGCTGCCTGATCCTTTTTGCTGGAGCCGCTGCAGACCGAACCTGGGACCCGCGTGCAAAGCCGATGCTCTGCCGCTGAGCCGCAGATGTCATGCCTTTGTCCTGAGTTCAGCTCCATAGCCTGTCGAGATCGGTCTTGCCTATTCTGTCTGGCAGCAGCCCTCCAGGATCTCAGGCGGAGGTCTTTGGGGTCTCCTGCTGTCGGGCTGTTAACTGGAGGTGCTAGGGATGGAACTGTTAGGATGCTGGGTTAATATAGCAGAGTTTTGCCCAGTCGTGGTAGTGCTGAGTGCAGTGAATAAATCTTACAAGGAGTGCATTGCAAAAAAGTAAAACTTAACGTTTATTCGAGTAGATTCAAGTTGCACTTTTAAGACCAACTGTGTTTTATTCAGAAGGTCAGCTTTCGTGTGCTAGAAGCACCCTTCATCAGACAATAGGATGGAATGGCCAAAAGTCCTAAATATAGAGAAAGCGGGCAGTGAGTTAGTATGCAGAATTGTGGAAATGTTTTTTAGCATACTAGCTCTGCATACTGACTCGCTGCCCACTTGCTCTATATTTAGGACTGCTCGTCATTCCATCCTGTTGTCTGACGAAGCGTGCTTCTCGCACACGAAAGCTGACCTTCTGAATAAAACTTGGTCGGTCTTAAAGGTGCCACTGGGCTCTTGCTTTGTTCTACTGCTTCAGACTAACGCGGCTGCCCCCCTGGATCGATCAAGTAGATTCAGGTTGCGTTCAGGTTGCAGTTGAAAGGAAAGAGAAGCCTTGTCTAAAGAGTAGTTGTTTCCCTGTCGCAAGTGGCCAGCTAATCCGGCATTGTGTGTATGGAAGCATGAGGGCATTGTTTCCACAAGGGAGACCTGCAGAGAAGCGTGACTCCATGTGGCCCCGTGCAGAGGATGGGGGAGACCAGAGTGCGCTTGCATTACATAGTGCTTTTTGCAGGGCTTTTTTTGCAGAAGGAACTCCTTTGCATATTAGGCCGCACCCCCCCCCCCCCCCCGATGCAGCCAATCCTGGAGTTTACAGTAGGCCCTGCACAAAGAGCCCTGTAAGCTCTCGGAGGATTGGCTACATCAGGGGTGTGTGGCCTATTATGCAAAGAAGTTCCTGCTACAAAAAAAGCCCTGGCTTTTTGGATTTTTAAGCGTTCTACATATATTGGTAATCTACAAAACACTGGGCTTTTCCACGTTTTTTTCCCTGTCGGTTCTGACCCCATACTGCTTTGGTACATTGTGTCAGAACTTGTAACTTTCCTATGTGCTGTTAGCCTGACTGACTCCATGTTGTAGTAAGTACTAACCAGATGCACCCGGCACTAGGCCAGTAACTAACATTCTTGTGCATTTCAAACAAACTGTGATCACTGAAGGGTGACAGATAGCCTCTGGTCAACATCTGCAGGTGCCCCTTTGAAGCTGGGCCGAGCAGGCCTTCTCAGCGGGACTCCATCCTCCCTCGCTGATAACGGGCCCTGGGAAACAGACAACTGTCTCTGGCCGTGTGAAGGATCGTTTTATTGTTGTTACCATAACCGCATAAAATGCAACCAATGCTAGTTTTAGTTATCAGTGTTATCCTGTACCTTCAGCCTTGTAGTTCTCAATAAATGCCTATACTTTGTAACAAAGTCTTGGGCCTCGATTGAAGTTCTTCCAGTTCTGACACATTGTTCCCTCCAAACGCTCTCAGCCCCGCTACCTGACCAAGTGCCTGTTGTGGGGAGAGGAAGGGAAGACAATTGTAAGCTGCTTTGAGACTCCTTAGGGTAGGAGAAAGCCGGGTATAAAAACATACTCTTCTTCTGTTGCATTCATTTCGGTCTTTCCTCCAGGATTACATCAGCCTCTTCCCCTTGGATGATACCCAGCCCTCCAAACTCATGCGCTTGCTCAGCTCCAACGAGGAAGACACCAGCATCCTGTCCAGCCCCAGTAAGTGGAATCATGGTGAGGAACCTTTCCTGGAATTAAGACGGGCCCCAACAAGTTCCCTGGAAGAGTCTGGCTAATCTGTTTTTTCTTTGGGGGGAGGGGAGGAGTTGTTTCCTGAGATCTAATCCTGGTAAAGTTCCCTTTAGGTTGAAGACTGTCCCACATGACTAAACCATGGACTGTAGATAAGTTAAATCGTGAATCGGCAAGCGGTGAGGCTAATTGAAGGTTATTTTTGCCTTCTTCAATTAGCGGAATGCATATTGAAGAAGGCAAAAATAACTTTTGCTGTCTTATGAGAAAACTAATATTGAAATGTGTACGTATTAAAGCTCAATACTTCGGAAATGTTAGTAAAAATAAGGTTACTGCGCATGGTCCACGGAGCCTCATAGATTCATGATTTAACTTATGCACAGTCCATGGTTTAGTCATGTGAGACAGCCTGTTTTCATCCCTACCATTGTGTAGTCCCTACTGTGTGAAACATAGGTGTTTTGCTACCAGTATTCATGGATTTTGCCTCCCAGTATTCATGGTATTTGCTACTGGTATTCATGGATTTTGCCTCCCAGTATTCATGGTATTTGCTACCGGTATTCATGGATTTTGCTGGTTTTACTACCAGTATTCATGGATTTTGCCTCCCGGTATTCATGGTATTTGCTACCAGTATTAATGGATTTTGCCTCCCGGTATTCATGGTATTTGCTACCAGTATTCATGGATTTTGCCTCCCAGTATTCATGGTATTTGCTACCGATATTCATGGATTTTGCTGGTTTTACTACCAGTATTCATGGATTTTGCCTCCCGGTATTCATGGTATTTGCTACCAGTATTCATGGATTTTGCTGGTTTTACTACCGGTATTCATGGATTTTGCCTCCCGGTATTCATGGTATTTGCTGCTAGTATTCATGGATTTTGCCTCCTGGTATTCATGGATTTTGTCATTTATGGTGGTCCCAGGGAATGGATCCCCCACAAATGGCAAGGATCTACTAAAGGGGTAGCCAGACTTGCTTAATGTGTTGTATGAGCCACGTAGAATAAATGTCAGATGTTTGAAAGACATGAAAATCAGTTGTTTGAGAGCTGGAGAGAGGGAAGGAAGGGAGGAAGGAAGGAAGGAAGGAAGGAAGGAAGGAAGGAAGGAAGGAAGGAAGGAAGGAAGGAAGGAAGGAAGGAAGGAAGGAAGGAAGGAAGGAAGGAAGGAAGGAAGGAAGGAAGGAAGGAAGGAAGGAAGGAAAACAAATAGAGGGGGAGGGGAAAGAAAGCAACTTTAACTTTAAATGCATTCTCCAAGGTGCTAGCTGGCATGGCTTGGAGAAGTGATTTAAAGAGAGAAATGCCTTCTCCAAGTTGGCCAACCAACTTCAAGAGCCACACATTATATGCGAAAGAGCCACATGTGGCTCCTGAGCCATAGTTTGGCCACCCCTAATCTAATCTAATAATAAACTGGGAATGAATGAAGGGGGGTGAGTGTTTATCTGGCTTTCCCTGGCTCTTTAAGGAGCAGCTAGAATGAATTCTTTGCCAGCACCGTGGACTTGGCTTTAAAGCCTGCATGTTGGATACTCACTAGCAAATCAGATCACTAGCTGTCAGCTTTTGCTGTATCTCCAGTTCTTTGGGAAGACTGTTTCCCTCCATCTTGGAAAAAAAGACAGATGTACATTTATTTCTTTATACACTCTTCACCTTTTTTAAAAAATACCCAAATATAAGTGTAACTGCTTTCAGGATTTAGGGTTGAGGTAGGTGATGTTACAGGCACAAGCCAGTCGGTACCTTCCATGAGTGATTTCCCCCCCTCCCCATGGTTCAAGTGCGAACAGTCCTGCAGATTTCAGAAGTAGGGTGTGTTTTCCCCCCTCTGGGGCTTGCCCTGGAAGAGGAAAATGAGCATTCACGCTGAATATGGTTACTCCCTGGTGTGAAAAAGTTACATGTGTCTTAACCTCATTTGCATATTAGGCCACACACCCCTGATGCCAAGCCAGCCAGAACTGCGTTGCTGTGAGTTCCCGCTCAAAAAAAAAGCCCTGGTGAGAGGAGCAGCAGTTTATGGGAATGGGTAATGGGGAACACCACTGTCTGTCACCTTGGATTCACGCCCAGTGATTCAGAGAAATCCTGTCCTGGCTTCATTCCGTTGGCATGTTTTCCCCCATTGTTTAAAGACTTGCTTTCCCCGTATTTCACTATTCCTTTGTTTGTAGTTTTGCTTCTCTCCTCTCTCCTCTGCTAGCGCTGAAATTTGGGACTTTTTCTTCCACCCTTTAATCGGGTGAGTCGGCAGGGACCATTTCCTCTTCCGCTGCCCAGGGATGAGTTACGACAGCCCCCAAACCCTGACATCTTCTGCCTTGATTGAGCTGACTCAGTCAGGAGCGCTGGCCCTGAGGCTTGGGCCTCAGCTTCCGCAAGCAGAGTCATGCTACAACGGGGTGGCCAAACTGCGGCTTGGGAGCCACAGGCTCTTCCACACGTACTGTGTGGCTCTCAAAGCCCTCACTGCCCTGTCAGCCCGCTTCGATACGGCAGGGGTGGCCAACGGTAGCTCTCCGGATGTTTTTTCCCTACAATTCCCATCAGCCCCAGCCATCAGCCATGCTGGCTGGGGCTGATGGGAGTTGTAGGCAAAAAAAACATCCGGAGAGCTACCGTTGGCCACTCCTGGGATACGAGATTTGCCTCTTTAAACCACTTAGAATCATAGAGTTGGAAGGGACCTCCAGGGTCATCTAGTCCAACTCCCTGCGCAATGCAGGAAACTCACAAATGAGGAAAAGATAGTCCCCTGTGCAAGCAACAGTCATTTCCGACTCTGGGGTGACATTGCTTTCACAGCGTTTTCACGGCAGACTTTTTATGGGGTGGTTTGCCATTGCCTTCCCCAGTCATCTACACTTTCCCCCCAGCAAGCTGGGTACTCATTTTACCGACCTCAGAAAGAATGAAGGCTGAGTCAACCTCAAGCCAGCTACCTGAACCCAGCTTCTGCCAGGATTGAACTCAGGTCGTGAGCAGAGCTTAGGACTGCAGTACTGCAGCTTTACCACTGTGTGCCACGGGGCTCTTAACTCACAAATACCTCCCCCTAAATTCACAGGATCTTCATTGCTGTCAGATGGCCATCTAGCCTCTGTTTAAAAGCTTCCAAGGAAAGAGAGCCCACCACCTCCCGAGGAAGCCTGTTCCACTGAGGAAACGCTCTGTCAGGAAGTTCTTTCTAATGTTAAGCTGGAAACTCTTCTGATTTAATTTCAACCCATTGGTTCTGGTCCTACCTTCTGGGGCCACAGAAAGCAATTTCACACCATCCTCTAGATGACAGCCCTTCAAGTACTTGAAGGTGGTGATCATATCACCTCTTAGCCACCTCCTCTCCAGGCTAAACATGCCCAGCTGCTTCAACCTTTCTTCATAGGACTTGGTCTCCAAACCCCTTACCGTCTTTGTCACCTTCCTTCTCCAAGCCAAGTTAGTCAACAGCTTGGAGAATGCATTTCCAGTTAAAGTTGCTTTCTTTCCACCTGTTAATCCCCCCAACTATTGCCTTCCTCCCTCCCTCCTCCGGCTCTCAAACAACTGATTTTCATGTCTTGCGGCTCTCAAACATCTGATGTTTATTCTGTGCGGCTCTTACATTTAAACAAGTTTGGCCGCCCCCGTGATAGAAGGAAGGCCCATTCTTATGCCTTTGCCCTTCTCACTGCAGTCTTCTGCAAACCTCTCCCGAAATTGTCTCCCGTGGATCAGTGGATGGCCCCCAGGAACAGTGTGGGGAGGGGGAGCAGCGAGCCTGTAATACAGGAGGGGGATGAGCAGAAATCGTCCTCTTCTGCTCTGCTATCAACAGAGTTGCTCTTAGGCCGACGCAATAGCAATTTAACATCCAAGGCCTAATTCCTGAAGTCATTCATCGCTTCTCGTTCTCCCAGAGAACTGGAAAGAGGCAGCAAGCCAGTCCTTTTTTATTTCTTCGCATTTTTTTGATAGTCTGCCTTTCTTACTGAGGCTCAAGGCAGGATTTTAGGGTTGCCAGTCCCCCAGATGGCGTTATACAGAAAGAGACGGCTATACAGAAAAGTGATGTTGTAACAAAAGGGGGGGGGGAACTGTATAAAAGTAACAACCATTGATACCTCGGTATTTTGCTTGCTACTCTATATTTTGAAAGAAACAACTTATCGATATTATTGACAAAAACGCTGCACACGAGATGCCAGATTTTAACAACATTGGCAAAATTGCAATAGAAGGTTGATGTTACAGCAACAGCAATGGGTTGCCTAGGATCCATTTCATTTGCCTTCTTCAGGCTGCAGTACACTAGGTAAAGCCTTGAGCTCGATGATTGAATACCCAGCGTTTCCTTCAAATTTATACTTATACACTCTCCAGCTTTTACAATTGTCGTATAGACAGTCGCAGTTGGAGCCTCGGAGATCCACAGCCTTCCATTAGGGGTTACCCTTTGTCAGATTCAAAATGTCTCTGTGCTAAGCTCTGAGTGCACGTTCCTTGAGAAGGGCTGGCTACATTAGGGGCATGCGGCCTAATATGCAAAGGAAAAAAAAAGAAAAAGCCCTGGATGTGCTACAAAAACGCTAAATGTAGTTGTTAACGTTTTTACACTGTTAGTGAAGAATAATATCCAGTTTTCCAGGTGGCAGGCCACAGTCGTCGGTCCAGCCGTTCCCCTCGGGTCCCTCAAAGAATTTCATTGAGCTCCTCGTCGATTTAATTGTCTCTCAAACTTGGATGCTTTCTCTTTCCTGAGCAGACCGAACCATGAGCAGTTCGCTCTCCGCCTCACAGCTCCACACGGTCAGCATGAGAGACCCCCTCAACAGAGTGTTAGGTAAGCCGTTTGCTTCCAGTCAGGCTGTGGAGAAAGTTCCAGAACAAGGCCCGAGGCTCGCCTGACAGGATTTCTAAGGCTCGGCCGGACCACGTTGACTTTCTTGTTTGATTTCAAGGCCAGAGTGTGTTTGAAATAGCTTCCCGCAGTGGGGGGTGGGGGCAGAGCTTTGCTTACATTCTTTCTTTTTCTGCCCCTCAGCCAACCTCTTCCTGCTCATCTCCTCCATCTTGGGCGCCAAGACGGCCGGAACACACACCCAGTTTGTCCAGTGGTTCATGGAGGAGTGCGTGGAGTGCTTGGAGCAGGGTAGCCGCAGCAGCATCTTGCAGTTCATGCCTTTCACCATGGTTCGTTAACTCTCCTGCTTGTGTAGTTCCTTCTGGCGTTTCCCGAGTCTCCCTCCAGGGGCTGTGGCTCAGCGGTAGAGCGTCTGCTTGGCATGCAGGAGGTCCCAGGTTCAATCCCCAGCATCTCCAGTTGAAAGGATCAGGTTGGAGGTGATGTGAAAGGCTTCTGCCTAAGAAACCCTGGAGAGTTGCTGAATGCCTAAGCAGACAATACTGTGATTCTGATGGTCTGATTCAGTAGAAGGCAGCTTCCCGTGTCTTCATGGAACGGCCTTGGGTCAGCCATAGCTCTCGCAGAGTTGTCCTTGAAAGGCCAGCTTCTGTGAGAGCTCTCTCAGCCCCACCCACCTCACAGGGTGTCTGTTGTGGGGGGAGAAGATATAGGAGATTGTGAGCCGCTCTGAGTCTTAAAACTCTTGCAATATTTTGTTTAAAATGGAAAGGTGGGGGAATAGTGGGTTTTTTGCAATGCAATTTTAAAAATAAAACCAAGAAAAAGTACAAGGGTCACAGCAGAAAACTGAAAATATAAAATGCTCTCAGCCTAGGAAAACATGAAATGGCAAGGCATTGCAAGGTTCCCCCCTCCCCAGGTCTACTCAGATTCACAATGGCTCTCCAGTGTAACATCCCTCTTTGGCAATGTTCCCTCTGAGATGCAGAGTCTTGTGAGCAAAAATTCTACTTTGTGAGCTACTGACATTAAAATTGTGAGACACTGGCTTTAAAGTTGTGAGCTACAGCATAAAATAGTTTGCTGTGGGGCCATTTTTCCCGAGCAAAGACACAAATGTGTGAGCTGGAGATTAAAAATCTGTGAGCTAGCTCACACTAACTCAGCGTAGAGGGGACACTGGTTGCCAGGTCCATGGTGGGAAATACCTGGAGACATTTGAGGGTGGAGCTTGGAGAGAAGAAGAAGACTGGAGATTTATACTCCGCCCTTCTCTCTGAATCAGAGACCCAGAGCGGCTCACAATCTCCTATATCTTCTCCCCCCACAACAGACACCCTGTGAGGTGGGTGGGGCTGAGAGAGCTCTCACAGAAGCTGGCCTTTCAAGGACAGCTCTGCGAGAGCTATGGCTGACCCAAGGCCGTTCCAGCAGCTGCAAGTGGAGGAGTGGGGAATCAAACCTGGTTCTCCCAGATAAGAGAGCTCTGGCTGACCCAAGGCCATTCCAGCAGCTGCAAGTGGAGGAGTGGGGAATCAAACCCGGTTCTCCCAGATAAGAGAGCTCTGGCTGACCCAAGGCCATTCCAGCAGCTGCAAGTGGAGGAGTGGGGAATCAAACCTGGTTCTCCCAGATAAGAGAGCTCTGGCTGACCCAAGGCCATTCCAGCAGCTGCAAGTGGAGGAGTGGGGAATCAAACCTGGTTCTCCCAGATAAGAGAGCTCTGGCTGACCCAAGGCCATTCCAGCAGCTGCAAGTGGAGGAGTGGGGAATCAAACCTGGTTCTCCCAGATAAGAGAGCTCTGGCTGACCCAAGGCCATTCCAGCAGCTGCAAGTGGAGGAGTGGGGAATCAAACCTGGTTCTCCCAGATAAGAGAGCTCTGGCTGACCCAAGGCCGTTCCAGCAGCTGCAAGTGGAGGAGTGGGGAATCAAACCCGGTTCTCCCAGATAAGAGAGCTCTGGCTGACCCAAGGCCATTCCAGCAGCTGCAAGTGGAGGAGTGGGGAATCAAACCTGGTTCTCCCAGATAAGAGAGCTCTGGCTGACCCAAGGCCATTCCAGCAGCTGCAAGTGGAGGAGTGGGGAATCAAACCTGGTTCTCCCAGATAAGAGAGCTCTGGCTGACCCAAGGCCATTCCAGCAGCTGCAAGTGGAGGAGTGGGGAATCAAACCCGGTTCTTCCAGATAAGAGTCGGTGCACTTGACCACTACACCAAACTGGCGGGGTTTGGGGAGGGGAGGCACCTCAGCAGGGTACAATGCTGTCGAGGCCACCCTTCCAAGCAGCCATTTTTCTCCAAGGGAGCTGATCTCTGCCAGCTGGAGATCAGTTGTAAAAGCGGGAGATCTCCAGGCCCTACCTGGAGACTGGCAACACTAATTCATGGATCTGGCTTCCTCTTATTGATCCTTGCAGCGTGGCCAGAGCAGATTTTTTGATCTGCATCCTTGGGGTCCTTTTTGTTATTTTTTGGGCCAAATCCCCCTCCCTCCTCGCTCACTTGACAACGGCAGTTGCAGCGTGGCCAGTGTTCCTCCCGTTTGGATTGGCTGCATTTCCCCACCTTTCATCCAGCAGGGTATCCACATTAGTTGATTGCAGCAATATCAAAGGAGTCCAGCGGTGTCCTAAAGAGTAACAAAATTCATTGAGCCACTTGGATCAGATGAATGAAATCTACATCCATAGGAGATAAGTTTATACTCAGAGTTACAAGGAACAGAAAGGTTGCTCTTCCCAAGTTACTTCTACCCAGGGGTGGAATTTTAGCAGGAGCTCCTTTGCATATTAGGCCACACACCCCTAATGTAGCCAATCCTCCAAGAGGTTACAAGGTTCTTTTGTGTAAGCTCTTAGAGGACTGGCTACATCTGGGGAGTGTGGCCTAATATGCAAAGGAGCTCCTGCTAGAATTCCACCCCTGCTTTATACCTGCTTGAATTGCAATCCCAAGGGCTGATTTTTAAAAACAATTGTGGAAGGAAATGCTCTTTGCTTCTCAGACCTTTGAGCTTCTCGCCACTAGGGGGAGTCCACTGGCAGGATATGGAAGTGCCAGAGAACATGGCAGAGGTCTAAGTTACTGAAATACATCTTTCCCCCAGAGACAAGAGAAACTGTGATGGGTGGGGAGGGGTGTATTGCCCCTCACGTTTAGGCTTCAGAGCAAATATGAACATATACCCCAAATAGGAAGTCTCTCTGGATGATCTCTTAGCCATGGAGGTAAATGGGCTGAGAGCCAGTTTGATGTAGTGGTTAAGTGCGCGGACTCTTATCTGAGCGAACCGGGTTTGATTCCCCCCTCTCCTCCACTTGCAGCTGCTGGAATGGCCTTGGGTCAGTCACAGCTCTGACAAGAGTTGTCCTTGAAAGGACAGCTTCTGTAAGAGCTCTCTCAGCCCCACCCACCTCACAGGGTGTCTGTTGTGGGGGAGGAAGATAAAGGAGATTGTGAGCCGCTCTGAGATTTGGAGTGGAAAGTGGGATATAAATCCAGTATCTTCTTCTTCTGATTAGGTGCTATATTTCTTTTGAAAAGACTATTGCCAAACAGTGCTACGCATTAGATTTCAAAGTTTGCCATGGTTTAGTCTCACAAAAATTAGTAACTGAAAGATAACAACAGTGAATGCTGACGTTCTCTTAGGTGTGAAATGTATGCCTGCATATAAATATATTCAGCGATTCACAACATTGTGTTGCAGATGGACGACAGCGTTCATTAGATGTTGAACCTTCACCGTAATAGACACCTTTCATTTCCAGATAGCCCCCCCTCCCACAGAGCTTTTCAGCTACCATCAGCATGAGGAAGGATGGTGGCTCAGTGGTAGAGCATCTGCTTGGTAAGCAGAAGGTCCCAGGTTCAACCCCCGGCATCTCCAACTGAAAAGGGTCCAGGCAAGTAGGTGTGAAAAACCTCAGCTTGAGACCCTGGAGAGCCATGAATGAGGCTGTGGCTCAGTGCTAGAGCATCTGCTTGGTAAGCAGAAGGTCCCAGGTTCAATCCCCGGCATCTCCAACTAAAAAGGGTCCAGGCAAGTAGGTGTGAAAAACCTCAGCTTGAGACCCTGGAGAGCTGCTGCCAGTCTGAGTAGACAAGACTGACTTTGATGGACCCAGGGTCTGATTCAGTAGAAGGCAGTTTCGTTAGCGGAGGGATGGTGACTCAGTGGTAGAGCATCTGCTTGGTAAGCAGAGGGTCCCAGGTTCAATCCCTGGCATCTCCAACTAAAAGGGGTCCAGGCAAGTAGGTGTGAAAAACCTCAGCTTGAGACCCTGGAGAGCCACTACCAGTCTGAGTAAACAATACTGATTTTGGTGGGCCGAGGGTCTGATTGAGTATAAAACAGCTTCATGTGTTCATGTGATGTCCCCTTGACCTCTGTCTCTGTTTTTTCCATTTTCTGGGCAGGTCTCAGAGTTGGTGAAAGCATCCACCATGTCCAGCCCCAAAATTGTACTGGCCATCACGGACCTCAGCTTGCCCCTTGGCCGTCGAGTAGCCGCCAAAGCCATCGCTGCCTTGTGAGCATCAAAAAGGGCCCCACGCTGCAGCCGTGGGCAAATCCCCGGGGTGAACAGAGAACATGGATCTCCGAAAGGCGCTGCAGGACTTCTTGGAGACGCACAGGAGTGCCGCGGAAGCAGCCCAGAGTGCAGCGGTGGGCGGAGATTGCCGAGTTGGTCTTGAACGCGTCTCGAGAGCGTCTCTGGCAGCTGCTCGAATGCCACCAGGGCTTCCACGCTGAAGCATTACCGAGGATCGTGGGTGATTTTCCTTCATCCAGCAGCATGACCATTTCTCAGCGCCATTGGCTATCATCTTCTCCGGATTTTGTAGATGCTCTTCGTTCAGTTTGTCTTGGATTTTTAAAAGAAAAATCTGGGTTCTCTGCACTCGGGGGGGGGGGGGGGGGGAGAGCTGCGTTGCTAAGCATACAGGGCGTGCAACAAATTTTGAGATAAAATTTTCTGTTGTCTTTTCCAAAAAGTTGCAGAAACCTTCAGAGAAGAAAGCAGTGAAAGAAAGCACTCCCCCCCCCCCCGGCAAAAAGTGTTCCTTAACAGAAGCTAATTTTCCCAATGACCTGAATTTCACAAAGGAAGCACGATCAGTCAAATTCCGACACTCTGCTTTTCTATCCTCACCTTCCTGTGTACAGATTTTGCATTACTTTCCTTGGATTTTGTGAATATACCTTTTTTAAAAATGAATAAATACTGAAAAAGAAGTACATGGAGAGTTAATTGAGGTTAAACGCAGGTACATCCCATAATTCTGCAGTCACACCACCTGGGGCACCACATTGGGTGTCGGGCACAACATTCAACATCCCGAGAATGTGATTAAGTTACTATGGGTAGGTGTTAAAAGTAGGCAGTTTGGGGGTCTGAGCAGGTATTGTGGATAGCTCTGTTTTGGCTTTAGCAAGGCTGGCTTTTGGAGGCTCAGGTGCACATAAGCAACGGAGCGAACATGTGTTTGCTCATGGGGCTGAAAATAGTCGAGGAGAAGATGCAGGCTGTGAAAATTTACTTTGACATATCTGACTGTCTTCTACTCTGCATTCCTGCCCAGAGCTTGCTTGTAAGCCTTAAACTCACTCCCTCCCCTCCCTTCTCTCTCACACAGTTTGGTGTAGTGGTTAGGTGAGCGGACTCTTATCTGGAAGAACCAGGTTTGATTCCCCCCCCTCCTCCACTTGCACCTGCCGGAATGGCCTTGGGTCAGCCATAGCTCTTATAGGAGTTGTCCTTGAAAGGGCAGCTGCTGTTAAGCCAGTGAGCCAGTTTGGTGCAGTGGTTAAGTGCGTAGACTCTTATCTGGAAGAACCAGGTTTGATTCCCCACTCCTCCGCTTGCAGCTGCTGGAATGACCTTGGGTCAGTCATCGGTGTTGTCCTTGAAAGGGCAGCTGCTGTGAGAGCTCTCTCAGCCCCACCCACCTCACAGGGTGTCTGTTGTGGGAGGGGAGAGGTAGAGGAGATTGTGGCTGCTCTGAGATGCAGAGTATAGGGCAGGATATAAATCCAGTTGTTTCTTCTTCTCTCTTATCCGTATTGTGTCTCTATCAATTGCATTTGTGAGCAAGGGTTAAATGTTGAGTCTCTTTCACAGCACGCGTGAGTAGTCGGCATTCTCTAATCCCTCTATTGATGTTAGGAAGAAGATGTATATGTGTGTGTATATATATATATATATATATATATATATATATATATATATATATATAAATTCCTATTAAAATCACTTGCTGGAATTTGTAATTAGAGCCTGATTTGAGTGCCAAGACGTGGAGGTCTGTGCCAGATAGATAAAGAGGGCATGTCGGGCTCTTTCTGCTATGGGGTGAAGCAGGACTTGGCTGAGTAGCAGGAAGCATTTGCAAATTGGGGACTGGAAGTCTGGCAAGCACATACAGAAGGCCGCAGCCCAGCAGTTTGTTTTGCATCGTGCTTTCCAGGCAAAGTTTGCTGGGAAATCAGGCAGGGCTGTGCTCTGACTCCGCCTACATCCAAGTACATATGAACATATGAAGCTGCCTTCTACTGAATCAGACCCTTGGTCCATCAAAGTCAGTATTGTCTTCTCAGACTGGCAGCGGCTCTCCAGGGTCTCAAGCTGAGGTTTTTCACACCTATTTGCCTGGACTTTTTTTGCAGATGCCAGGGACTGAACCTGGGACCTTCTGCTTCCCAAGCAGATGCTCTACCACTGAGCCACCGTCCCTCCCCTACGAGACCCCAGAACAGGAAGTGTTCGAAGCCGGTGTGGTGTCGTGGTTAAGAGTGACAAGACTTTAATCTGGAGAACTGAGTTTGATTCCCCACTCCTCCACGTGCAGCCAGCTTGGTAACCTTGGGCCAGCCACCATTCTCTCAAAGCTCTCTAAGCCCCACCTGCCTCGCAGAGTGTCTGTTGTAGGGAGAGGAAGGAGACTGTGAGCTGCTCCGAGACTGTGAGTGAAGGGAGTCACTCCTCCTCCCGCTCCAAAGCAGATTAGCAAATATGAAAAGAAATTCAGTCGGACAGCAAAGATCTGTAATAAGCAATGCATTACAGACCTTCCTGAGACTGAGCAGGAAAAATATCTTGGGGTTGTAGTGAAAAGTGTTAACCCAGTGTGCTGCAGTGGTGAAAAAGGAAAACCTATGTTAGGGATTATTAAGAAAGGGATTAAAATAAAACAAACCAATATTGCAATGCCCCCTTACTAGATCTCCCGTGCAGTGTCGTTTGAAATGCTCTATACAGTTCTGGTCACTATATCTCAAAAAGGACACTGCAGAGCTGGAAAAAGTAGTAGAAGAAGAAGATATTGAATCTTCTTCGGGGAGGGACGGTGGCTCAGTGGTAGAGCACCTGCTTGGGAAGCAGAAGGTCCCAGGTTCAATCCCCGGCATCTCCAAAAAAGGGTCCAGGCAAATAGGTGTGAAAAACCTCCGCTTGAGACCCTGGAGAGCAGGGGAGGGATGGTGGCTCAGTGGTAGAGCATCTGCTTGGGAAGCAGAAGGTCCCAGGTTCAATCCCCGGCATCTCCCAACTAAAAGGGTCTAGGCAAGTAGGCGTGAAAAACCTCAGCTTGAGACCCTGGAGAGCAGGGGAGGGACGCTGCGTGGCTCAGTGGTAGAGCACCTGCTTGGGAAGCAGAAGGTCCCAGGTTCGATCCCTGGCATCTCCAACTAAAAAGGGTCCAGGCAAATAGGTGTGAAAAACCTCAGCTTGAGAGACCCTGGAGAGCCGCTGCCAGTCTGGGAAGACAATACTGACTTTGATGGACCGAGGGTCTGATTCAGTAGAAGGCAGCTTCATATGTTCATGTCCCTGTGCAGTCGCACACTTGGGTTCTGAGCCCTGCTCAAAATCCAGCCTTAGAGACTCGCATAGCAGCATCAGGGGTTGTTTTTTGGCGGGCTTTTCTCCCAGTTCTGGGGAGCAGGCAGCTACTGAGCATGCCTAGAACTGAGAGAAAAGCTCCGCCCCCGCTCAGTTTCTTCTTTACTGCCACCCTGCCTGGACCTCATTGCGTTTCCTTACTTACCTCAGCATTTCTTTGACGTTCTCCTCTTAAGTTCTTCAAAATTCCTTCAACTTTCTTCTCCTTCATCATCCCTCTGGAAAAAAAACCCCACCTACCTGGAGGAGTCTCAGAGCGGCTCACAATCTCCTTTCCCTTCCCCTCCTTGCAATAAACACCCTGTGAGGTAGGTGGGGCTGAGAGAGCTCTGACAGAAACCGCCCTTGAGAAAACAGCTCTGAGAGAACTTGTGGCTGACCCAAGGTCACATCAGCAGGTGCAAGTGGAGGAGTGGGGAATCCAACCTAGTTGTCCCAGATAAGAGTCTGCACACTTAACTACACCAGACTGGTACAGAGAAGGGCAACCGAGATGATGAGGGGGTTGGAGCACCTCCCCTAAGAGGAAAGGCTGAAGAGTCTGGGATTTTTCAGTTTAGAAAAGAAACAACCAAGGGAGGGACATGATAGAAGTTGATGAAATCATGCATGGAGGTGGAGAGAGTTTACAAAGAGAACTTTTTTCCCCTCCTACAATACTAGAACATCCAATAAAGCTGACGGGCAGTAGGTGTAGGACAGACAAAAGGAAATACCTCTTTACACAAGAAAGAAAAGGAAAGGTCCCCTGTGCAAGCACCAGTCGTTTCCGACTCTGAGATGACATTGCTTTCACAACATTTTCACGGCAGACTTTTTACGGGGTGGTTTGCCATTGCCTTCCCCAGTCCTCTACACTTTCCCCCCTGCAAGCTGGGGACTCATTTTACCGACCTCGGAAGGATGGAAGGCTGAGTCAACCTTGGGCCGGCTACCTGAACCAGCTTTCACTGGGATCGAACTCAGGTTGTGAGCAGAGAGTTCAGATTACAGTACTGCAGTACTGCTGCTTTACCACTCTGCACCACGGGGCACTTTATACAGAGAGTGATTTAAATATGGGATTCGCTGCCAGATGATGTCGCGATGCCCACAGGAATAAGCAGCTTTAAAAGGAGAATAGATAGATTCATGGAGGAGGAAATCTACCAGTTGTTGCTGGGGGGAACCTCCACATCCAGAGGCACTAATCCTCAGAATTCCAGAGCCTGGAGGCCACATCAGGGGAAGTCTCGGCTTCTCTGCCCTGTTGTTGGCTGTCCAGAGGAACTGGCTGGTCTGATCCAGCAGCCCTCTTCTTATGTTCTTATCAGGGGAAGGCCTCGGCCTCCGTGCCCTGTTGTTGGCCCTCCAGAGGAACTGCTTGCGGCCCCTGTGTGAGACAGAATGCTGAACTAGATAGACCACTGAACTAATCCAGCAGGGCGCTTCTGATGTTCTTATCAGGGGAACGCCTTGGACTCTATGCCCTGTTGTTGGCTGTCTAGAGGAACTGGTTGGCCACTGTGTGAGAGAGGATGCTGGGCCATTGATCTTATCACCAGGGCTCTCCTTATGTTCTTATCAGGGGAAGGCCTCAGCCTCTCTGCCCTGTTGTTGATCCTCCACTGGTTGGCCACTGTAAGAAAGGATGATGCTTGATAGACCATTGGTCTAATCCAGTAGGACTCTCTTTATATTCTTGTTAAGGCCTTGGCCTCTCTGCCCTGCTGCTGGCCCTCTAGAGGAACTGGTTGAGGCCACTGTGTGAGACAGGATGCTGGACTAGATGGACCACTGGTCTGATCCAGCAGGGCTCTTCTTAAGTTCTTATGAAGGCCTCGGCCTCTATGCCCTGTTGTTGGCCCTCTAGAGTAACTGGTTGAGGCCACTGTGTGAGACAGGATGCTGGACTAGATGGACCACTGGTCTGATCCAGCAGGGCTCTTCTTAAGTTCTTATGAAGGCCTCGGCCTCTATGCCCTGTTGTTGGCCCTCTAGAGGAACTGGTTGAGGCCACTGTGTGAGACAGGATGCTGGACTAGATGGACCACTGGTCTGATCCAGCAGGGCTCTTCTTAAGTTCTTATGAAGGCCTCGGCCTCTATGCCCTGTTGTTGGCCCTCTAGAGGAACTGGTTGAGGCCACTGTGTGAGACAGGATGCTGGACTAGATGGACCACTGGTCTGATCCAGCAGGGCTCTTCTTAAGTTCTTATGAAGGCCTCGGCCTCTATGCCCTGTTGTTGGCCCTCTAGAGGAACTGGTTGAGGCCACTGTGTGAGACAGGATGCTGGACTAGATGGACCACTGGTCTGATCCAGCAGGGCTCTTCTTAAGTTCTTATGAAGGCCTCGGACTCTATGCCCTGTTGTTGGCCCTCTAGAGGAACTGGTTGAGGCCACTGTGTGAGACAGGATGCTGGACTAGATGGACCACTGGTCTGATCCAGCAGGGCTCTTCTTAAGTTCTTATGAAGGCCTCGGCCTCTATGCCCTGTTGTTGGCCCTCTAGAGGAACTGGTTGAGGCCACTGTGTGAGACAGGATGCTGGACTAGATGGACCACTGGTCTGATCCAGCAGGGCTCTTCTGATGTTCTTATGAAGGCCTCAGCCTCTCTGCCCTGCTGCTGGCCCTCTAGAGGAACTGGTTGGCCACTGTGTGAGACAGGATGCTGGACTAGATGGGTCACTGGTCTGATGCAGCAGGACTCTTTTTATGTTCGTAACTGGAGAACAATGCAAACGAAAACAGACAAACAGGAAAAAGAACCTGTCTTGAAACATACCATGCAGTAATGAAGAAAGGGGATTACAAGAGTGGAGCGCTTGCTTGCTGGATTTATTCTAACAGAGTTCTCTCTTTTTGAAGTTAGAAAGCCTTTTCTCCAGTGAGAAAAGGAGGCCAGCTCTTTCACTGGGGACATGGAGGTTGTACAGTAGCCGGCAAAGGATTGACTGTGGATGGGTTTTGCTCACAGTCTTGGAGCGTTGCCGTCTAATTGCCATTGTTGGGTTGAAGGCATCTTTATAGGGATCAGGTTGGCTGAAGTCATGAAGGGAAGAGAGAGGGTTTTGCCTGCTGTTGAGACTGCTTCCCTCAATGCGGGCTCAGCTGTTTCCTGCGCAGACGTTTCCTTCTGCGAGGGGCCTTTTTGCACACGAGCCTAATACCAACTAGGTCGCTCAGATGGGACACGGGTTGGTCCTGCCATACACAGATGGATCAGAGAAGCAGGAACTCAGCTGAGCGGTGGAAAATCTCTTTTGGTTTCCAAACCAATTCTTGGTGGTGGCTTAAGGAAGAAATCCTTTGTGGCTTCCCTTTTTTAAAATAAAAGTCATTTGGTTTGTCACCTTTCCAAAAACAACAAGTCTGAACAAATCTTTTAAGGCAGGCCTGTTTCCATCTTGACCTTTTAAATACACACACGTGTGCTTTGGCGGTTGCTTGCTGGATTTATTCTAACAGAGTTCTCTCTTTTTGAAGTTTAGAAAGCCTGAATGATCACCTTCCCCTAGCAAAAGGATGTTTTCAGTTAGTTCTTTGGTCACTGAGAGCCATTCCTTCTGGTACTGATTTTGTGGTTACTTCCATAACTGTCGCTTTTGCGTCTCTTAAAAGAGAGAGGGAGCATGGCTTGTAGTGTAGCGGTAAAGAACTGGGACCCCATAAACACCCCGCCTGCTCAGATCTCCCCTCTGCCATGAACTCATGACGTAGATGAAGCAGAGGTCCATCAGTGGCTATTAGCCACAACATATCTTTGGAACTCTCCGTTTGGGGCAGTGATGCTCTGTATTCTTGGTGCTTGGGAGGGGGGGCACAATGGGAGGGCTTCTGGTGTCCTGGCCCCACTGATGGACCTCCTGATGGTCCCTGGGTTTTTTTGCCACTGTGTGACACAGAATGTTGGACTGGATGGGCCATTGGCCTGATCCAACATGGCTTCTCTTATGTTCTTCTGTGACACAGAGTGTTGGACTGGATGGGCCATTGGCCTGATCCAACATGGCTTCTCTTATGTTCTTCTGTGACACAGAGTGTTGGACTGGATGGGCCATTGGCCTGATCCAACATGGCTTCTCTTATGTTCTTCTGTGACACAGAGTGTTGGACTGGATGGGCCATTGGCCTGATCCAACATGGCTTCTCTTATGTTCTTCTGTGACACAGAGTGTTGGACTGGATGGGCCATTGGCCTGATCCAACAGGGCTTCTCTTATGTTCTTATGTGACACAGAGTGTTGGACTGGATGGGCCATTGGCCTGATCCAACATGGCTTCTCTTATGTTCTTACGTGACACAGAGTGTTGGACTGGATGGGCCATTGGCCTGATCCAACATGGCTTCTCTTATGTTCTTACGTGACACAGAGTGTTGGACTGGATGGGCCATTGGCCTGATCCAACATGGCTTCTCTTATGTTCTTACGTGACACAGAATGTTGGACTGGATGGGCCATTGGCCTGATCCAACATGGCTTCTCTTATGTTCTTATGTGGGCTTAGGAAACCCTCTTGTGCTTTTGAATGGAATGTACACATAATCAACATGCGCCTTTTCCCTGTATGAAGGGTGTGAGCCGGCAGTCCATCTTGAGGTGGTTCGTGTTGGTTTGTGGCTAAGAAGCTGAGTCATTGCTTTGGCCTTTATCAGACCTCATTCTCTGGTTGTTAGGTTTTCTTTTCTCATGGTCCTTCCCGGGGCCATCTGAAGTCACCTTGAAATATACTTGAGACCACATCTGCTTTTCCATTAATAATCTTATTAATTTTAGAATTTTAATTAAATTGTTAAATTAGTTATTGTTTCGAATATTATTGTACTTGATGTATTGATTTAATGCTGTTAGCCGCTCTGAGCCTGCTTCGGCAGGGAGGGCGGGATACAAATAAAATGATGATGATGATCCCGTCCGTAGCTGTGGGTGTCCCTGAGTCCCCAAAGGGAAGAGGGGAATTTCCTATGATCATATATGGAGTACATTAATCCCCAAACTGGCCACTGAGTGTTGCACTACTAATGTCTGAGTGTCACTTTTTAAGGTAACACCCTAATACAGTTCTGTTCAGAACATCCTGCGGTTTCCCTTGGTTATTGGATTCAAACACTTTTTCAATAATGAATCATAGCCCTCTGCCCATCATCTTGAGCCTTGAGCTGTATGGATTTAGGTCATGACAAAACCTTCTGACGGCAGGCAAGGGGTAGGGAAACCACCTCCGCTCTCCCAAGGGGTAGGGAAATGGGGAACTTGGCTGGATTTTGAACCAGATTCTAGCTGGACTGTTTGTTTGGCCATGTGTAGCAACAGCCCCAAGTCTCCTAGAAGCAGCTGGCTGGTGAATGTCTGATCCCGGAAAGATCAACCAATCCCTGCAAACGGGGACTCCGCAAACTCCACTTCCAGGGCAGGGAGTTGGCGAGAATTCTCGTACGAGCTTGATGGGATAACTTTTTGCCTAGTTGGGCTTCAGCGAAAGTGTTTAAGGTCCCCTTAGTTGACCTTAGCCCACCGACCTCGCAGCTTGACTCGTTTCCTTCCTACTTGGCTGCCAGGCAGAGAAGATGTGGCCAGCCCCAAACCAAACTGGGGGAAATAACACGGTTGGCAGTTTTTGCACTTCCAGAGTACCTACAGCTCCCTCGATCAAGGCAGTTGAATTTAAAAAACATTTGCTTTTGCTCTTCTCCCTCCTCCCCCTTTTCCTGTTGTGCAAATAGATAAAAAAAGCAAAAAAAAAAAGATTGGCAATGGTAATCTGCTTTATGTAACTTCACCTCCTTGGACTGGCTCTCAAAAACGGGTTGGGGGGGTCATAAATCATGCAAGATTGCAGCCAGGAGCTGGTCAGAGATAGTTGGCTAACGCAATTGTGGATTGATATCTTTAGGGAACTGGGAGCTAGACGTCAGAGCTGTAAAACTGAGGTGGGAGATGATGGAGGTCTTTGGCATGTGGAAAGTACCTCTGCAGAGCTCAGGATCCAGGGTGACAGGGCCTGGGAAGAATGTCCAAGAAACTTCCCAAAAGTGACACCCTCAGATTGCTTGTTTCTCATCCTTCCCATGAGGGGATGCGATACAATGGAACCACCCTTCGTGCCAACTGGACAGCAGACCCCTCCCCCCTCCGTCTTGCAGGACACTGCCTGACGATAATTACAAATCAGTGAATCAGATTTGTCGGACTGTGTCTGTACATGCGATGCTTAAATTAGGATCGTCTGTTATTTATATAGCAACAGACATGGAATTTCACAGATTAATAAGCACGACTAGAAAAAGATAGGTTCCCTGCCTCAAGGAAACTACAATCCAGATTTCAGCAATGGAGGGGGAAAGGGACACGAAATGGCTAAAAGCAGAGAAGGCAACAGAATGTGAGAGGATGGGGTGAGGGACTGAAGCCTGGGATGAGGATTGAAGGTTTTAAACAGGGCTTTTTTTTGCAATAGGAACTCCTTTGCATATTGGGCCACATACCCCTGATGTAGCTAGTCCTCTTAAGAGCTTACAGTAGGCCCTGTACTAAGAGCCCTGTAAGCTCTTGCAGGACTGGCTACATCAGGAGAGTGTGGCCTAATATGCAAAGGAGTTCCTGCTACAAAAAAAAGCCCTGGTTCTTAAAAAGGCCAAGGTGTTCCTTGGAGAGGTATGTTTTGCCCAGGGATTAGAAAGTGATAGAGCATCAGGGGCAATTCCATGGTCTCTCCATGTGCTTCTGCCTCCTAAGAAAAACTTGGCTGGAAATCTGGCCCGGTTGGTATGTAATGATGTTACCCCAGGCAATATTTATAGTTATTGATGTCACCTCTGACTGCATAGGATTGTGGCTGCAGTCTGCAAGATCACACAAATGATTCAGGATGTTGGGGAGAACACAGTGTATCATAGTAATGAAGGTTAAGCATCAGATACAGCCGTTAACAGAACAGCTTTGCTACCTAACTAGATGGATTACTTAAACTGTATTTCTGAAGATGTTTTTTGTGACAGACAGGCTAGGTTCCGCCTCTCCCTAAGAGCAGCCAGTGTGAGCTGGAGAAATGTTACTGAGAAGGATAGTTGAAAAACAGCCATTGAGGAATTAGTTTGGAGAGTTGAGAGGGCATCTGAACATAAGAACATAAGAGAAGCCATGTTGGATCAGGCCAATGGTCCATCCAGTCCAACACTCTGTGTCACAGAAGAACATAAGAGAAGCCATGTTGGATCAGGCCAGTGGCCCATCCAGTCCAACACTCTGTGTCACAGAAGAACATAAGAGAAGCCCTGTTGGATCAGGCCAATGGCCCATCCAGTCCAACACTTTGTGTCACATAAGAACATAAGAGAAGCCATGTTGGATCAGGCCAATGGCCCATCCAGTCCAACACTCCATGCCACATAAGAACATAAGAGAAGCCATGTTGGATCAGGCCAATGGCCCATCCAGTCCAACACTCCATGCCACATAAGAACATAAGAGAAGCCATGTTGGATCAGGCCGATGGCCCATCCAGTCCAACACTCTGTGTCACACAGTGGCCAAAAATTTATATATACATATATATACACACTGTGGCTAATAGCCACTAATGGACCTCTGCTCCATATTTCTATCTAATCCCCTCTTGAAGCTGGCTATTCTTATAGCCGCCACCACCTCCTGTGGCAGTGAAGTCCACATGTTAATCACCCCTTGGGTGAAGAAGTATTTCCTTTTATCCGTTCTAACCTGACTGTTCAGCAATTTCATTGAATGCCCACGAGTTCTTGTATTGTGAGAAAGGGAGAAAAGGACCTCTTTCTCTACCTTCTCCATCCCATGCATAATCTTGTAAACCTCTATCATGTCACCCAGCAGTCGACGTTTCTCCAAGCTAAAGAGCCCCAAGCTGAATGAAGCTGTGGTGAAGCACAGTTTTAAGCTGACTGGGGAAAAAAACCTACTGGTAACAGAGATCCCAAATGCTGGAATAGGGAAGCATTAGATGCCTACTCATATTCCAAAAAGCATTATGGAGCATGTGGGCCAACAAAACCAACCTGTGGTAGCTCATTTTAAACTCATCACTGACTTCGTTCCTGTTGCTACCTTCTCTCAAAGTGAAATTTGGGGATGTGTTTGAATGGACAGCTGAGGGGACGCTCCTTTCTTGCTCACACAAAGTGCCTACCACTTTCCAGAGCTTCTCCCACATGTCCAGGATTACAGGTAGGTCAAGGCATCGTATATCTACCCAGCTCCCTTTAATCATTTCTGACACTCAGAGACTATTGAAGTTGGTGACTCAAAAGTGTTTCGTTCACCTGCTGCCGTAATTTATTCGTATCTTAAAAGTATATACAGACTGAGAGCTTTGCTTATGTCTGTGTGCTGCCCAGTCCTTCGAGGTGGAGTGTGTACTTAAGTGACTCAGAGGAAGTGCATCATGCATTAGTTGCCAGTCTGCATGGTCACCCAAACCGAATGCACTAGCACTTCTTGAAGAATGAGCAACTAAAATACACAATGTGAAGAGTCGGGGACTGCATCTTCTCATAAACTGCCTGCTGTCTTCCTAGAGGCAAATCTAGTCGAAAGCTTCGCCCTCGCTGACTTTGGAATTACAACACTGCTGAGCGATGCTCGAATAAATCAAATGACTAAACCTCTCTGAATATGGAAACTGCAGAGGCAAGGCAGCATGGTATACCTTAGTCTTGTCCGATGGTGGAAGCTAAGCAGGCAGAGCCGGCGCGTCCATTAGGCAACATTTGGCAGTTGCCTCGGGCGCTGGCTCTTGGGGGGCGTGCGTTGTTTCTGGGCACTCGGTCGGAGAACTCTTCCGGCCCCTCAGCACCCGGAAACAACGTGCCGCTTTCAGGCTTGGGTGCTCTCCGAACTTGGAGAGTGCTCAGTACTGAAAGCGCCGTTGTTTCTGGGAGCTGAGAGATCGGGAGAATTCTCCCGGCCCCTCAGCACCCAGAAACAACGCAGTGCGGAATGATGATGTCACATGGTGATGTCATCATGCGCCATTGTTTCTGGGCACTGAGAGGCCGGAGGAGTTCTTCCAATCCCTCAGCACCCAGAAACAACGGTGCTTTCAGTCCTGGACGCTCAAGAACACCCAGGACTGAAAGTGCTGCGTTGTTTCTGGGCGCTGAGGGGCCAGACCAGTTCCCCCGACCTCTCAGCACCCAGAAACAATGTGGCACTTTCAGCCACATTGTTTCTGGGCGCTGAGGGGTCGGAAGAACTCTCACGGCTCCTCAACGCCCAGAAACCACGGCGCATGATGATGGCACCGTGTGATGTCATCATGCCGCGTACAAAAAGTATTTGGAGGTGGGGGTTGGGAATGCGTCAGGGTTCTGCCTCGGGTGACAGAACTCCACATGCCAGCCCTGTAAGCAGGATCGGTACTTGGTGACCTCCAAGGAAGACGCTGCAGAGGAAAGTGACAGCAAACCACCTCGGCTTCTAACTTGTCTTGCGATCCCCTTGCTGGGGTTGCCATAAATTGGCTGAGATTATGGCACTTTACACACGCACAGTATTGCGGTTGGAAGGTGGGGTGAAGTGACACAGTTGATCAGAATGCAAATGGCTCCAGGTGTGTTCTGTTTCCAAGCCTTTTCGTTTACAGATTTATCTATGAGTGACTGCCAATAGTCATGGTATCTCTTGGCTATATTCATGTCCTGTCTACTCCTTGGCATGAATCAGGCCTCCGACATAGTTTCTTCTTTGGCGCCAGGTCCCTGTGATGCCAAGCGCTCTCAATAAATCATCCTTCTCAATAAATCAGCTCTAAAAGTCCCACTCACGCCCAACGTTCCTTCGAAGCTGTGACGTCTTGTGAGCAAAAATTCTACTTTGTGGTATTAAAGTTGTGAGCTACTGCATCGATTAACTTGTCGTAGGGCCATTTTTCCTGAGCTGAGACAAAAACGTGTGAGCCAGAGGCTAAAAAATTGTGAGTTACCTCACACTAACTCAGCCTAGAGGGAACACTGCTCATATCTCACACTTCAATTGAAAACTTTGTGGCATCCTTATAATCAGGGCTTTTTTTTTTTTTGTAGAAAAAGCCCAGCAAGAACTCATTAGGCCGTATTAGGCCATACCACTGACATTACCATTGTTTCACACAGTTTTTTTTTTAGAAAAAGCCCAGCAGGAACTTACTGCATATTAGGCCACACCCCCTGATGCCAAGCTAGGCGGAAGTGCATTCCTGCTCAAAAAAGCCCTGCTCATAAAGTCCGTGCATGTCTGTTGTGGCTGCCACCTTGTGGAACGGCTTGCCTGAGGAAGGCCCTCACTTGGCAAACGGCAAAACTCTGGCTTTCTGCAAAACTGAATTATTCAAGGGGGCTTTTCTACTCAGGCAATAGCCCTGTGCTTTACTAAGTGAGTCACTAACTTACTTGGAAAAATCGTTAGGGACTGTGGCCTATACTACTGTGCATAGCTTGTTGAAACTAGGACCCTGCTGTGGAATTTTGCATAATTTAATGCGTCATGTTAGCATTTGTGCTTTTCTTCAGTTCTGTTTTTAGACTTCTGGTTGGTTCTAAGAACATAAGAGCCCTGCTGGATCAGACCAATAGTCCATCTAGTCCAGCATCCTGTCTCACAGTGGCCAACTGGTTAAGAACATCAGAGAAGCCATGTTGGATCAGGCCAATGGCCCATGCAGTCCAACCAGGGTTGCCAAGTCCAATTCAAGAAATATCTGGGGACTTTGGGAGTGGAGCCAGGAGACTTTGGGGGTGGAGCCAGGAACAAGGGGGTGACAAGCATCATTGAACTCCAAGAGAATTCTGCCCATCACATTTAAAGGGACGGCACACCTTTTTAAATGCCTTCCTTCCATAGGAAATAATGAAGGATAGGGGCACCTTCGTTTGGTGCTCATAGAATTGGACTTCCTGGTCCAATCTTTTTGAAACTTGGGAGGTATTTTGGGGAGAGGCACTAGATGCTATACTGAAAATGTGGTGCCTCTATCTCAAAAAACAGGCCCCCCCAGAGCCCCCGATACCCGCGGATCAATTCCCCATCATTCCCTATGGGAATCGTTCATGGAGGTGCATGATAGCTGTGGGGGCGGGGCTTCCCCCGCCGGCCAGCTGGCTGTGGGGGGGAAGCCTGTAAAACCGGGAGATCCCCCACTGAGACCTGGGGATTGGGAAGCCTAAGTCCAACACTCTGTACATACAGTGGCCAAAAAAAACCCAGGTGCCATCAGGAGGTCCATCAGTAGGTCCAGGTTCCTCTGGATGGTCAACAACAGGGCATAGAGGCCGAGGCATTCTTATCACAGGATTGCTACTGTGGTTGAACTTACGAGAAAGGCATTCCGTTAAATGCTGTTGGATCCACTGTCCTTTTCATGATTATGTTGTATTCGAAACAGAAATGCCTCTTGATTTTTACTGGTCCCCGCAATATCCAGTTTAAGAGTCTGCAGTTAATTTTTTACTACTAGATTTTTTACTGTCAAATTCCAGAGTCTTTTATTTTAATTCCAGTCCTCCTGTTTTCCTTTTTTTCTGCCAATTGGCCTCTCAAAACATTTAAAATCCATTTCAAGAGGGAACTACACACATGGGATTATTGCTGAACTGTTTTTGAACTTTATGGCTTCTGTTTCCTGCAACTGCTGCGTTAAGTAGAAGCCTCAATTTAAGTTCTTCCCTTTCTTTTCAGTCTGAGATTCAGGTATGTTCCTACCTAATAGTTTTACTCTTCCAGTTCTCTGATCATTACCTGCTGCCTCAAACAGCCTCACCTTTTCTGCTTGGAACTGCCTTTTGACGTGGTCTACCCGCAAGCTAAATGGTCCAGAGCAGGGGTGTCAAACATGCAGTTCGGGGGCCGAATCAAGCCCCCTGAGGATTCATTATCAGGCCCCCGAGCAACTGGCTGTTTTCTGCTTCCTTCTCCCTCTCTCTTGCTTTTTTCTGCATAACAGCTTACTTTGCAAGGCTTGCTCAATTGCACAGGAGCTACAGAGCAAAACCTCTGTTTTCTCCATTGGCTGAGGCTCCTCCCTTGGGGAGGAGTGGGGAGGGAGAGCTTACTTTGCCAGGCTCTCTCAATCGCACAGCAGAGCTACTGAACCAAGCCTCTCTGCTACCTTATCTTAAATAGGTACATGTGTGGCCCGGCCCGACATGGCTTGGCCCAACGCACCATGACCCAGCCCAACAAGGTCTCATTTATGTCAGATTCAGCCCTCACAACAAATGAGTCCTGGTCCAGAGAGTTGGCACGAGGCCTTTCAATCAGTTGAGTGGGAGATGGAGCCTGGGAAGGAGTTTCCCAACCAGGACCCAGCAACCCCATCACCCATCAGTGCCCGGAGGGGTGGGTAGGGGCTGGCAACCCTAGCTGCCAATCAGTATTGGAAAAATCTCCTAACTTCCCCTCATCAGTTATATAAAAAAAAGCCTAACCGTGGTGGCAATTCTGAGGGTTTTCATTCGTTAGATGTGTCTTGCACAGGATTGGCTCACACAGTCTCTGCCATGCCATTGGCCGATTCTGCTCTCCCCACCCACCGCCAGCCCCATCGGGCAATAACTCCAGCATAAGCCCACTGACCTTCGAGGGAGACAGTTCTCTGCTGACGGGGGGCTTAATGATCAGTTCTGCCTCTCCCCAGGGCCTGTTGTAGGAAGTTTGAGAGCAGGCAAGGAGATGCGAGGGTGTAAAACAGGGGAAAGATTTGTGGTGCCTGACCCCCCCAGCCCCCTCCCCCCCACAACTACAGGGCTGTGCTCATGAGAAAACAGTTGGGCTCCTTCTCCTCCACTGAGGCAAAAGGAATGTTCATTCACAGCAGGGACGGGCCCTTTCCAGCTGCCAATACTCTTCACTCTTTCTATTCCAATTAGGCTACCGTGGGCTCATATGACAGAATGGACTCCGAGGGAGAGGCCTTTCCTCCTGGGGAACCAATGTTGCCAATCTCCAGGTGAGGACTGGAGAGCACTCAAAGTTACAACTGCTCTCCAGATGGCAGAGATCAGCTCCCCTTGGGGGGGGGGGGAGTGAATGCCTTCACTTGGGTGGCTGGGAAGACACAAGGCTGGGGGGAGCAGTTGCACAGAGGCCTTTGGTGCTACCTTTCCACGTTGGTCAGAAATTCCTAAGTCCTCTGAGGGAGGCCTTTCCTCCTGGGGAACCACTGTTGCCAATCTCCAGGTGAGGGCTGTAGAAGCTGATTGGGTGATTTCGAACCAGCCTAACCTGCCTCACGTGTCAAGAGTCACTCCATTTTGTTTCTCTTGTCATATGTATTCAATTATACAATGCTATGCTTGTGCTTGCTGTGACTGTTACTTGCTGCTTATCTGGAGGGAGGATGGCATGTCTGGGAACTGGCTAGTTGCTATGCAATCAAGGTCAAAGAGCTGGAGGAGATGCAAACCAAGAACGGATAGTAGGCACCTGGGGTGATGAGAGCTTAGTGGAAAACCCATGCAAAACCCCCGCTTCTGCTTGGCGCGCTGTGGCTTGGATTATAATGGTCAGGGTACAGGTTTATAAGTCGGAGGAACTGACAGAGAGGTCAGTTCCGACAACACATGTGTATGCCCATGAAGCTGGAATAAAGGAACTCTACTGGTCTTTTCCTTGACTCTGGGTCTGGGGTTGTTGTTGTTCAGATCAAAGGAGGGAGAGGAGAGGAGAATGCTGTAAGCTGATGTAATGGCTGATGACTCCTCCCTATTAAACATTCTGTCAGAGATAGACTGTTGGTCTGAAAGGTCTCACTACAGGCCTCTGAGGCAGAACTCATTGGGACCAGTGCTGACTACGGCCACCAGTTCCAGGTTGGTGAGAAATTCCAGGAGATTCTGTGGTGGACTTTGAGGACGGCATAGGAGTTAGGGCTTCAGAGTGGGATCTGCTGGACCCAGGTCCTTGCTGTAAAAGCTGACTGATTTCAGACCAGTCACAGTCTTCCAGTCTAACCTGCCTCACAGAGTTGTTCAGATCACATGGGGGCAGAAGAGAATTATGTAAGCTGCTTTGGTTCCCCACCCCCCACTGTGGAGAAAGGCAGCCTATGTTGAAGCTGCAGGGACGGGGAAGGAGATGGAAATCTGAAGTAAATAAAGGGAAGGAGATAGGTTGCCAACTCCAGGTTAAGGAATTCCTGGATATTTAAGGGGTGGGGTTTGAGGAGGGGTGGAACAGGTACAATGCCATTTTCTCCTACGGAACCACTGGAGATCACTCAGATTTACAACTGCTCTCTAGATAGCAGAGATAAACTCCCCTTGAAGTGGGGGAAGGTTAATGCCTTCACTTGGGTGGGTGGGAAGACAGCAAGGGTGGCAGGCATTTGCCCAGAGCCTTCTTCTAGAGCCTGTTGTATTTTTTCCCCCACAATGGGCCTTACTCCTAGTACATTTCATAACTTTATAAACTAAGGTCTTTTGGTTGCTCATAAAGTAGTTGTCACCGAGGCTTTTTTTTTTGTAGCAGGAATTCCTTTGCATATTAGACCATGCACCCCTGATGCAGACAATCTTCCAAGAGCTTACAGGGCCTAGGAGGATTAGTTACACCGGGTGGGGTGGTGGTGGTCTAATATTCAAATGAGTTCCTGCTACAAAAAAAGCTCTGGTTGCCACAGAATCAAGACTTTGCCTGCACTGACGTTTTGATTCCATGATCCTTGGGAAGGAGACTCATTCGCGTTGTCTCCTGTAAAGCACATGGCTGGTTCTAAACAAAGAACCACCAGACTTTTCCCCACCTTTTCCCTCACAATCTATTGTTTATTTATTTAAAACATTAGTTAGCCACTTTTCTAATTCATAAGGACTCAAGATGGCTTACAATGTACACAAGAACACAATACATTAAAACCACTCATTAAAACCAGCAATTTAAAACTGTCGGTAGATAGAAGAACTAATCCGGTGCCATCATGAACAAAACTGTCTTCATATGACTCTTAAAGATTGAGAGTGAGGGGATCACGCACACATCCTTGGGGAGGTTGTTCCATAACTAGGGTTAGCAAGTCCCCTGCGTTCTCCAGTGGGGGACTTTCACGCATGCGCGATGCAATGATGTGTCATTAGCCTATTGTGCCATAGAGTTTTCCCTCCCAAATAGCTAGAGTGTCTGGGAAAACCATAGAGTTTTCCCGGAAGTGCCTCGAGTGGCCGCCACATGACGTTGCCGGCGCGATGACGTCGCTTCCGAATGACGTCATTGCACTGCTGACGTAGGGGGAGGTTCCCCCTGCCGGTCCAATGTGAGCCGGCAGATTGGGAACCTCCCGGGCGGGGGAACCCCCACCCGGACCGGGGGCTTGGCAGCCCTATCCATAACTGTGGGACTACCACTGAAAAGGCCCTTTTTCATATATCCACCAGACAATCTTCTGTGATTGACGGAATAGTTAAGAGGACTTCTGCCTCTGATCTTAGTTCCCAGGCAGGAATGTATGGGAGAAGATAGCCCTTCAGATAGTCCAGTCCCAAGCTATAAACAAGACACATTATAGGGCTTTTCTGCATGTGTTATTTCCTTGCTTGTGTACCTGTATTGCGTTGAGTTTTTGTTTTGTTTTTCCTGCATGTGTTTGCTCCCTCTAGTGTCACTTCAATATTTCATCATTTCTGAAAAAGAGAGAATCAGGTTGTGCTTTTTAAAAAATGTTTGGTTGAAGAAGGAGGAGGAGGAGGTGGTGGTGGTGATGGTGATATTGGATTTATATTCCGCCCTCCACTCAGAGTCTCAGACTGGCTCACAATCTCCTTTATCTTCCTCCCCATGAGCACCTTAAAGTCAGCTCCCTGAACCCAATTTTCCAATGAGAGAACTAAAATAAGATAAATACAAAGATAGGAGAGGGGAAGGTATAATCTTAATTTCATTTCCCTCAAATATCAGTTTAAAAATCTACTAAGGCAAGTCTGTATTTGCGAATTGAAGATTCCTGTCTGGTTTGGATGTATTCAGTGCTGGGTTAATCACCAGTTGGAACCTTCACTAAACGTTTCTAACAGCTTAAAAACATTATCAAGAAGTAAGTGGTGGTTAATATTTGGCATGTGCAATAAGCAAACAGGACGGAATGTCTGAATGAGCTCTCAACATCTCTTTTTGGATCTGCTTCTGAGGGGGAAAAGGCCAAAAGTAAAACTTGTAGAATGGCATCTCTTCTCATCTTCAAGCATCTAGCAGCTATGTGGTGGTTAGGAAACCATGTATGTTTGAAGACAAGGGCATGATTTCATGTCTGAAAAAGGGTAGTATCAGGTCATTTTTTCTTAAAGCATTACTATTCCTGATAGGATAATTCAAGTCTGCTGTTCAGAATGAAAATGTTGTCCCTTTATCTCACTGGTAAATCGAAAGCATAGCAAATTAAATTGTCTTGTAGTGGGCAGTGATGCTCTGTATTCTTGGTGCTTTGTGGGGGGGGGGGCAACAGTGGGAGGGCTTCTGGTGTCCTGGCCTCACAGATGGACCTCCTGATGGCACCTGGGTTTGGGGTTTTTTGGCTACTGTGTGACAGAGAGTGTTGGACTGGATGGGTCATTAGCCTGATCCAACATGGCTTCTCTTATGTTCTTATGTGACACAGAGTGTTGGACTGGATAGGTCATTGGCCTGATCCAACATGGCTTCTCTTATGTTCTTATGTGACACAGAGTGTTGGACTGGATGGGCCATTGGCCTGATCCAACATGGTTTCTCTTATGTGACACAGAGTGTTGGACTGGATGGGCCATTGGCCTGATTCAACATGGCTTCTCTTTTGTTCTTATGTGACACAGAGTGTTGGACTGGATGGGTCATTGGCCTGATTCAACAGGGCTTCTCTTATGTTCTTCTGTGACACAGAGTGTTGGACTGGATGGGCCACTGGCCTGATCCAACATGGCTTCTCTTATGTTCTTCTGTGACACAGAGTGTTGGACTGGATGGGTCATTGGCCTGATCCAAGATGGCTTCTCTTATGTTTTTATGTTCTTAGTGGTATTTTGATTATATCACAAGTTTTCTTGCTGATTGATCCAGGTGGGTAGCCGCGTTGGTCCGAAGCGATAGAATAATGTTATAGTCTAATGGCACCTTTAAGACCAACAAAGTTTTATTCAGGATGTGAGCTTTTGTGTGCACACATGCTTCTTCAAATACAACGAAATGGAAGAAAGCCATTCACACTTATAGCCAGGGCTGAAAAGCAAATTAGAATATAACACGAGCCCTAAGAGAGAGAGCTTACTGGAGACTTTGGGTCCCTGTGTATCTTGACTGAGAATTATAATGTTTATTACTATGAATTCTGTGGAATATCCCTTGTTTGTAAAGATTCAGAAACAGGTGTAGCAGAAGTCGATGACCGGTCCACAGGGAATTCTGACGATTTTTCATTCCATGTGTGAGAACTGAATGCTTTGGCATCTACCGGAATGCTGCATTTTGTTTCTTCTTCAGGAACTGATACTTCTTTGACTGAATTTTACTGAAGACCTGTGCTCTCTTCATTGTATATGGTTCTTTTGTGTATGATATAATATATTGCTCTGTAATTTGTCAATATATTAGTCAATTGTCACTATAACCTTTTAGTTGTGTTTCTGTATACCCAACTGGAGATTGGCAACCCTAGCCCTGGCTAGGCCCCCCCCCACCCCGCCCCGCACAGTTACCTCAGAGATGGAAACCAGTCAAAGGGTCAAAATGCAGTAATGAAAACAAACCTCAAATTGCATTCTTAAAAACAAGGAAATACTGATGTTACTGTCCATTTAAAAAAACAAAACCCTGACAAATTAATGACCAAGATGAAAAAAATGATTTTTACTGATTTCACTGACCATTTCCCACCCCTGGATTCAGTATAAGGCATAAGAACATAAGAGAAGCCATGTTGGATCAGGCCAATGGCCCATCCAGTCCAACACTCTGTGTCACAGAAGAACATAAGAGAAGCCATGTTGGATCAGGCCAGTGGCCCCTCCAGTCCAACACTCTGTGTCACATAAGAACATAAGAGAAGCCATGTTGGATCAGGCCAGTGGCCCCTCCAGTCCAACACTCTGTGTCACATAAGAACATAAGAGAAGCCATGTTGGATCAGGCCAGTGGCCCATCCAGTCCAACACTCTGTGTCACACAGTGGCCAAAATTTTTATATATATACACACACACACTGTGGCTAATAGCCACTGATGGACCTCTGCTCCATATTTTTATCTAACCCCCTCTTGAAGGTGGCCATGCTTGTGGCTGCCACCACCTCCTGTGGCAGTGAATTCCACATGTTAATCACCCTTTGGGTGAAGAAGTACTTCCTTTTATCCGTTTTAACCTGTCTGCTCAGCAATTTCATCGAATGGCCACGAGTTCTTGTATTGTGAGAAAGGGAGAAAAGGACCTCTTTCTCTACTTTCTCCATCCCATGCATTATCTTGTAAACTTCTATCATGTCACCCCGCAGTCGACGTTTCTCCAAGCTAAAGAGTCCCAAGCGTTTCAACCTTTCTTCATAGGGAAAGTGTTCCAGGCAGCTTTATGTGTATCACAGCACTCTGACCCCTGCACCATACTGGCTTCTTAGGATCTGCTGCTATAAATGTGTACTTTGGCTGTCAGAAAGCAGCAACTTGGAGAGTGCTGGTGATTTCCCGTTAAACTCTGAAAGAGACTTTTTTTGCAATGAATCCTATCCATAAGAACGTTAGAGAACCCATGCTGGCCCATCTAGTCCAGGGGTGTCAAATTCATTTGTTATGAGGACCAGATCTGACATACATGAGACTTTGTTGGGCCGGGCCATGCGTGTCATAAAATTAACCGTTTCTGATAACTGGCACCTCTTGCTCTGAATTATTGCATCAAAATCTGGAGACAATGTCTGTGCTGTAGCAATCTCGAGTAGGCTGTCCAAGGGTTGTTCAAGTGTGTACCTGTTAAGTTGCAAGCCTACTTTTGATTTATTGACATTCATGACAGAAATCTCATGGTCAATGCTTTGAGCCTAAGACCCAGGGGAAAACATGAAATGACTGGGCATTGCGAGCTTTTGGACATAAGTTGTTTAATGTGCTGGTCAACCAATGGAGAAAATAGAGGTTTGGGGCCGTAGCTCCTGTGTAACTGAGCAAGCCTGGCAAAGCAAGCTATGATGCAGAAGGAAGAGAGAGAGAAGGAGGCAGATGACGATGAGTTGCTTGTGAGCCTGATAGGACCCCTCTGGGGGCCTGATCCGGCCCTTGGGCTGCATGTTTGACACCCCTGCTCTAGTCCAACATTCTTTGTTACACAGTGGCGAAAATCCAGGAGCCATCAGGAGGCCAGTCGAAGCCAGCTTAGATGGCGATAGAGGGAAGGTGGTACGGTATGGCCCCATCTTGTCAGAACTTGGAAGCCAAGCAGGGATGGCCCTTGGGAGGCCACCAAGGAAGACTCTGCAGAGGAAGGCCATGGCCAACCACCTCTGCTTCTCCTTTGCCTCGAAAGCCCCTTTCTGAGGTTGCCACACATCCGTTGCGAACTTGATGGCACTTCCATACGTAGATAAATGGAAGTAATTCTTCATCCGATTGCACTGCCAAAGGTAATGGGTTCCACCCCACCAGCTTCCAGTTTCTTCCTCCTCCTCATCTTACTTAGTCTTGCTGATTTTTCTCAGCGGAGATGTATGTCAAATGATTGCCACGATTGCCATTCTTACACAACTGGCCAGTTGCAGAGGATCGAAAAGCAGTCAGGATTTTTCAAAACAGGTCATGCTCTTGCACCAGTAACATCGAAGAAATCCCACCCACTCGTTTTTCCGTTCCAAAACCAGCGTCATACTCTTAGCCTAATGTTCTGCAAAGCCCAAACTGAAAGCAAAAACAGCGTTGCAGAAAAGTTCTTCTGCAGGGACGGGAGACGCGGCCCTTCCTGTGGGGGACTGCCTTCCTTCCCTTCTTGTTGCAGTTTGGACTTTCCTCCTCCGTCTCGCCTGTCGCCGCCCGTCAAGGGATGGCTCATCACACACCCAACCCACCCCGTGGAAAATAGAATCAGGGAAACGCAGCTTCTGCGGGGGGCATTTGAGGAAGCCAAAAGAGGAAGGAAGCTTTCGCTGCTTTCTAGGAATCTGCTGTGTTTCAGCAGGACGAGAATGTGGAAACCCACAGACGTCAGCCAGCCGGCCAGTCTCGGGGCTAGGCAAAGTGGCGCGCTCTTTACAGCTCCAGGATAATTTTGTGATGCAAAGTGCTTCCTCTTGGACAGGAAGAATCAAGGAGGGTCTGTGTTGCCCGAGCCTGCATAGCCCAGGCAAGCCCAGTCTCATCAGATCTTGGAAGCTAAGCGGGGACGACTTGAATGGGAGTCTTCCTTGGAATACCAGCAGTCGGGAGGGCAGGGCAGGCTTTATTTAGCCACCTCTCTGAATATCCTGCATGCCCCCAGTAGGGGTCAGTCACCAGAGGTTACCATGACTTCCACCCACCCACATAAAAACACAAAAATACAAAAAAAGGTTGGCCTGTATTTGAATTTCTCCCAACACTATAGTTAAGACCAGGGCTTTTTTTGCAGCAAGAGTGCCTTTGCGTATTAAGCCACACAGCCCTGATGTAGCCAATCCTCCAAGAGCTTACAGGGCTCTTCTTACAGGGCGATCTTCCAGAAAGCCAGTTTGGTGTAGTGGTTAAGTGCACGGACTCTTATCTGGGAGAACCGGGTGTGATTCTCCACTCCTCCACTTGTGGCTGCTGGAGTGGCCTTGGGTCAGCCATGGCTCTGGTAGGAGTTGTCCTTGAAACGGCAGCTTCTGGGAGCGCTTTCTCAGCCTTCCCACCTCTCAGGGTGTCTGTTGTGGGGGAAGGAGATAAAGGAAATTGTAAGCTGCTCTGAGACTCTGATGCAGAGAGAAGGGCGGGGTATAAATCTGTGGTCGTCGTCGTCGTCTTCTTCTTCTTCTTCTTCTTCTTCTTCTTCTTCTTCTTCTTCTTCTTCTTCTTCTTCTTCTTCTTCTTCTTCTTCTTCTTCCCCTGTCAAATAGGCAGCTTGTCAAATAGGAAGCAAACCTATTCACTGGTCAGGCAGTGATTATGAACAAACAGCATTTATTTATTTACCTTTTAGCATTTGTCTAAGCCCTTGTTTTTCACACGTGCATATTTTCATACAGCTGTATGGGAGTCATAGCCTCTCCCCCCTCTGCAAACCCCAGGCAGAAAGAAATGAAACTCCTCTATCACCACAGCTACTGGGCAGCCGGACAGCTGTTCAACAACTGCCCAAATAGAAGGGCAGCAAGTTGTGCACTCAGCTCGCACACAGGGGTGGAATTCCAGCAGGAGCTCCTTTGCAAATTAGGCCACACACCCCTGATGTAGCCAATCCTCCAAGAGCTTACAAAAAAGAGCCTTGTAAGCTCCTGGAGGATTGGCTACATCAGGGCTGTGTGGCCCAATATGCAAAGGAGCTCCTGCTAGAATTCCACCCCTGCTCGCACATGATTGTGGCAGTTCACTGTGAAGTTTGCGGCACCTCTGGTTAGCATATTCTACATTTCTAGATTTTTATCATCAGTGCAGATGCACCGAGGGATTTCTCAATTTACACACAATGCAGTAAGATCTTGTTACTTTAAGGGGCCACAAGTCTCCTTTTTTAATTTCAACACGTGATACTTTATTGGCAGCCCCTGAAGGCAAGAAACTTTTATCACTGAGATTATCCACATGAAAACTTGGCTGTGGCCCTGTCCTGAATAGCCCAGGCAAGCCTGATCTTGTCAGATCTCGGAAGCTAAGTAGGGCTGACTCTGGCAAGTACTTAGATGGGTCCTTGTAATACCAGAACCTGGAGGCAGAGGCAGGCTTCAGGCCACCTCTCTGAATATCCTTCAGCTCCCCCCAAATAGGGGTCAGTCACCAGGGGTTGCCATGACTACCAGTTCACACACACACACACACTGTTATGTATGTGGACTCTAGTGAAGACTTGGATATTCCCGTTGGCTCATTTGAGCCAGGCAGACTGAGCTTGGGGATGCGGGAACAAAGGGCTGCAGGATCCAAATCCCTGCAGCCCTAGACCAATCACAAGCCCCCACCAGTTTGAATGACCCAATGATGTGCTAGTGCGGGATCCTAGAGATGTATATAAGTTGGGCCTGTAGGCGCCATCCTCAGTCTGGTATTGTAACCTTTACTATGTGATTCCTAATAAAGAAAGAGCTTGTTATCACTATGCTGAGACTCTTCTTGCCTAGAACCCACTATATTATACACACGCTCACACATGCGCATATACACACCCACACACACATGAAGAAGAAGAAGAGGTTGGATTTATACCCTACCCTTCATTTGGAATCTCAGGCCAGCTTACAATCTCCTTTCCTTTCTCCTCCTCACAACAGACACCCTGTGAGGTAGGTGGGGCTGAGAGAGCTCTCCCAGAAGCTGCCCTTTCAAGGACAGAGTCTCAGAGCCGCTCACAATCTCCTTTATCTTCCTCCCCCACAACAGACACCCTGTGAGGTAGGTGGGGCTGAGAGAGCTCTTTCCAGAACTGCTCTTGAGACAACAGCTCTGAGAGAACTTGCGACTGACCAAAGGTCACCCAGCATGTGGAGGAGGAATGGAGAATCAAACCTGGTTCTCCCAGGTTAGAGCCAGTTTGGTGAAGTGGTTAAGTGTGCGGACTCTTATCTGGGAGAACCGGGTTTGATTCCCCACTCCTTCACTTGCACCTGCTGGAATGGCCTTGGGTCAGCCATAGCTCTGGCAGAGGTTGTCCTTGAAAGGGCAGCTGCTGGGAGAGCCCTCTCCAGCCCCACCCACCTCACAGGGTGTCTGTTGTGGGGGAGGAAGGGAAAAAAGATTGTGAGCCACTCTGAGGCTCTTCGGAGTGGAGGGCGGGATATAAATCCAATATCTTCTTCTTCTTCTTAACCACTACACCAACTGGCTGTCCAATACATGCACATATAAATACAAAAATATGGGGTGGAGGGGTGGGGAAAGAAATTTGCCTGAGCATTCTGGAAGCATCCAGATGTAGATGATTTGGTCATGAGGTCTGGGAGCTTTCTGGTTGCTGGGATGGTTCCAATCTGTTTTTTTGTTTCCCTGCTCTCCCCAGCACTGTGTTGTGATGTATGAACTCTTTAACAAAATGCATTCTTCTGACTGTGCAGCAGGAATTTTTCAGTGGCAAGCCCAGACAGTTTTCCAAAATTGCCAAATTCCGTAGTAGCACTTCCTTCTCGGGCATCCTGTAGGAAAGCAGGGCTTGTAGGGGGCGGGGAGAAAAGGTGTTGCAAGACAGAGATAAGATCTGGAAAGCAACTTGGCAAACAAAAAGCGAGTGCCAGGAAGCCAAGAACTGGGGAAAAGGGGCAGGAAGAAAGAAAAGACTGAAATAACAAAGTAAGGTGGTGAGGGGTGGGGGGAATGACATATCATAAAAAATAGACGCAGATCTACAATTGTTCAGCAATTTGAACATGCCGATTATGTTATCCAGGCAGGCCCTGACTAAGATATTTCGGTGCATGGGGTGGAAACTCCAAACTTCAGTTACTTCCTTTCCGCTCATTGAAGTGGACACAATCAGCAGGAATTTCTCCTGCTTCATTTAAAACACAAACAAGATGTGCAAAAGCCCCCCCCCCCCCACACACACATAGAATCATAGCATCATTGAGTTGGAAGGGATCTCCAGGGCCATCTAGTCCAACCACCCCCTGCACAATGCAGGAAACTCACAAATACCTCTCCCTAAATTCACAGGATCTTCATTGCTGTCAGATGGCCATCTAGCCTCTCTTTAAAAACCTCCAAGGAAGGAGAGCCCACCACCTCCTGAGGAAACCTGTTCCACTGAGGAACCGCTCTAATGGTGTTGTGTCCTAGGCTTAAATGGGAGAACTGTTACTTTTGGAGGGAACTGTTACTTTTGGAGGGAAGCTGAACAAGCCAAGCTTGTACTCCACACCAGGGTTCCAGAGAAGGCCTAAGCGTGCCCAATCAGGGGAAGGATTGAAACATAAGTAGCCAATCAACATCTAGGCTCATACTGTACCCTGATAGGCCCTTAGGGCCCTGTAAATAGCCAATCCATGTAGATAGTTAAGGACCAATCAGAAGGGGGCAAGAATTGTATAAAAGAGCGGGAAGTTTGAATAGAGCTCAGTCTGTGTGTGTGTTCCTGAAGTAAAGCTTGCTGAAATCACTCTCTGACTCTGGTCTCTTACTGCGCCAACCCCAGTACTTTACAAATGGTCAGAAATTACTTCCTAATGTTGAGCCGGAAACTCTTTTGATTTAATTTCCACTTATTGGTTCTGGTCCTACGGGGCCACAGAAAACAATTCCACACCATCCTCTAGATGACAGCCCATCTCCATATGTTCCCCAGAGAGCACTACGATCCAGTTCACAAAACCTGCTGCAAGTACCTGGGCCTAAAGAGGCCAAACTAAAAACAACTAGAGGACAGGCCTTTTCTATAAAAGCACCCCAATGGTGGAACCAGCTGTCGGAAGAGGTGCGGGCCCTGCGGGATCTTGGCCAATTCCGTAGGGCCTGCAAAACCGCCCTCTTCCGGCTAGCCTTCTAAGATGGAGCTTGGAATAAACATCACGCCATCATTAACATTAACATAATTGAGATAGTAGCACTATTAGATTATATTTTTAGACTGTTTTTAGATTATTTAAATATTTAATTGTTAACTGTATTGAATTATATAATCTTGTTTTATTGTTTTAATATCGCTTTTGCCATTTTCTGTAAGCCGCCCTGAGCCTGCCTTGGTGGGGAGGGCGGGGTATAAATATTATTATTATTATTATTATTAATTATTATTATTATTATTATTATTATTATTATTATTATCATCATCATCATCAAGTACTTGAAGATGGTGATTATATCACCTCTCAGCCGCCTCCTCTCCAGGCTAAACATCCTCAGCTCCTTCAACCTTTCCTCATAGGACTTGGTCTCCAGACCCCTCACCATCTTCATCGCCCTCCTTTGGACCCATTCCAGCTTGTCTATATCCTTCTTAAAATTTGATGCCCCAAACTGAACATATCTGCTCCCCCCCTTTCCTGCTTGATCCATTTCAACACCCCCCCCCCCCCCCAATAAACACATCTATTCTTCTTTACTGGTTACTGGCACCATTGTTTCAGTGTTGGGTGAAAAGCTATTTTTTAGCTTTTGCTGTGATCCTTGTGCTTTTTTTGTCATGCTTTATTTGTAAAAATTGCATTTTCAAACCCCACCTTTCAGTTTTAAACAAAACATCACAAGAGTTTTAAGCATGTTTCTATTTTAAGTTAAATATAATATATTTAATTGTGTTTATCTATCCTTTTAAAAAAATCTGTATCTGTTATCAAGTTTATATCTCTACTACTTGGCATTACGTTTTATGACATGCCTGGCTCGCCCCCACAAAGTACTGTTGGCGTCAAATCCGGCCCTTGTACCAAATGAGTTTGACACTCCGGCTTGTAGAAGAAGACTTGGTTTTTATACTCTGCTTTTCTCTACCCTAAAGGGTCTCAAAGTGGCTTACATTTACCTTCCCTTCCTCTCATGAGAGAACTGTGACTGACCCGAGGTCAACCCAGCAGGCTTCATATGGAGCAATGAGGAATCGGACCAGATTAGAGTCCACTGCTTTTAACCACTACCCCACCCTGGCTCTCATTCTCTTCAACAGACTCTGCTCTGATGGGCTCACTGCCGCTTGTTTTTGCATTGCATATTGTTAATCAGCAGGGTTTTTGTTGTAGGAAATGCCCAGCAGGAACTCATGTGCGTATGAGGCCACACCCCTTGATGTCACCATTGTCTCACATAGGGCTTTTTTGTAGAAAAAGCTCAGCAGGAACTCATTTGCATGCTAGACCACACCTCCTGACACCAAGCCGCCCGGAACTGTGTTCCTGTGCGTTCCTGCTCAAAAAAAGCCCTGCTAATCAGTGTGTGAGAGTGTGTCTGTCTTCTTTGGATTACCTTGGATTGTGCCTGCTCTGTAAGTGATAATTTGAATAATGGGGACCGTTTCCCTTCCCTAGCATGTGGCAGGAAGGATCCTTCAGATGAGGAATACAACCCTGGAGAACTTAATCCAATTAGATGGAGAAATGCACAATGGGATTTTCCACACTTTCCACCCTCCCACCCCCATTCTTGCCCTGTACTGCTTTGGTTTATCTCCTGATCTCCACAGATTTTCTTCTGCCCTTAGTTTCTGCTTCCTTCCCCTCTCCCCCTAGTTTTATTCGGGTTTGCCTCTTCCAAACGCTCATCTTATTCCCGGTTTTCTTAGCCGTTGATCCACAAGCCTCAGACTCAGTTGGGGCCTGTTGTGTCCTAGGTTCAAATGGAGAACTGTTACTTTTGGAGGGAAGCTGAACAAGCCAAGCTTGTACTCCACACCAGGGTTCCAGAGAAGGCCTAAGCGTGCCCAATCAGGGGAAGGATTGAAACATAAGTAGCCAATCAACATCTAGGCTCATACTGTACCCTGATAGGCCCTTAGGCCTCTGTAAATAGCCAATCCATGTACATAGTTAAGGTCCAATCAGAAGGGGGCAAGAATTGTATAAAGGAGCGGGAGGTTTGAATAGAGCTCAGTCTGTGTGTGTGTTCCTGAAGTAAAGCTTGCTGAAATCACTCTCCGACTCTGGTCTCTTACTGCGCCGACCCCAGTACATTACAGGGCCTGAGTGTTCTGCATTTTCCCAGTTGTGGAGTCAGTTTACTTCCTTCCAGATGCACCTTAAATAATCAGGATTCTGGAATGAGGATGCTGTTATCATCTGTGCAGTGACTCCTGGTATTACAGCATCAACCCTCCTTTTATTGCATGTGCACTATATCGATGTATTGTTACACCACTAAAAAAGAAAAGATAGCCCCCTGTGCAAGCACCAGTCGTTTCTGACTCTGGGGTGATGCTGCTTTCACGGCAGACTTTTTACGGGGTGGTTTGCCATTGCCTTCCCCAGTCGTCTACACTTCCCCCCCCCCCCCAGCAAGCTGGGTCCTCATTTTACCGACCTCGGAAGGATGGAAGGCTGAGTCAACCTGGAGCTGGCTACCTGAACCCAGCTTCCGCTGGGATTGAATTCAGGTCGTGAGCAGAGTTCAGATCACAGTACTGCAGTACTGCTGCTTTACCACTCTGCACCACGGGGCTCTTCTGTTACACCACCAGAAGGGGACTATTCCGGGCCTTACCCCATGCCCTCTTCATTCCTTGTAGTTTGTCGATTGCAGTGTCTACCTACAATGTTGACTTTGAATTTGCTGAACAAGCCCATCAGCCAGGATGGCTTTTGACAAAATGTTTCATCTTCAGCATGATTCTTTGCATTGTCCATTTCATTTCAAGACCAGCCCTCGACTACTGTCTGATGATAACTGAGAATTGATACGCTGAACAAAGTGCCAAAGAGACAGCTGGTGTGATGATGTCACCCGCACGTAATGTCGTCGCGCCGGCTACATCGTGTGCCAGCTGCTCTAGGTGTTTCCGTGAAAACTCTATGGTTTTCCCAGATGCTCTAGCGATTTGGGAGGGAAAACTCTATGGTACAATAGGTGCCATAAAGTTTTCCCCTCCCAAATTGCTAGAGCATCCAGGAAAACCATAGAGTTTCCCTGGAAACGCCCAGAGCAGCCGGCTCGCAATGTCTTTGGCACAATGATGTCACAACTGGGTGATGTCATTGTGCTGGCAACGTTGGGGGAAGAAATCCCCCACCGGAGCCCGCAGGGGACTTGGCAACCCCAACTTTGAACCAAGTGCAACTGATGCTGGAGAATGGACTCTATGGCGTTATACCTTGTTGGCTTTTCAAGGGGAGTATAGTTTGGTGTAATGGTTATGTGTACAGACTCTTATCTGGGAGAACCGGGTTTGATTCCCCACTCCTCCGCTTGCAGCTGCTGGAATGGCCTTGGTCAGCCATAGCTCATGCAGAGGTTGTCCTTGAAAGGGCAGCTTCTGGGAGAGCCCTCTCAGCCCCACTAACCTCACAGGGTGTCTGTTGTGGGGGAGGATGGTAAAGGAGATTGTGTGGCACTCTGAGACTCTTCGGTGTGGAGGGCGGGATATAAATCCAATATCTTCATCTACCTCACAGGGTGTCTGTTGTGGGGGAGAAAGACAAAGGAGATTGTGAGCTGCTCTGCGACTCTTCGGAGTGGAGGGCGGGATATAAATCCAATATCATCTTCTTCATCATCTTCTTCACATCCATGACCCTTTCTGCACCTGTTTTTTGCATCTCAGTCTTCCCTTCTGCATTCCCTCGTACTGTCACTGCCATTCTGTGTCAGGTCTCCTTCTTAGTTCTGCATTTATTTTAGGGGAGCAGCACTCAGACTGCTTCCAGCACGCTGTTGTCCCACACCTCCCCAAAGTGCTTTTGGTGCAAACCATTATTCCACTCTGTTTTGAAATCAATACCACTATTTAAAGTACAATTGTTTCTGGGAATATTTAAGTGCCGCCCACTGCCTCCCCTGTTTCAGCCTCTTTCTCTTTGGTCTATGATAGGTGGCCGATTTACATGATAACTGGTTTCCTCATTGGGGAATTGCTGAACATTTACATATGTTTACAGCCAGCAGCAGTTGGGAGGATGGCAAAGCAACTGGAAAGAAACCAGTTTTCCAAGAAGCGCTTCTAAGCCCCAACAGACTTTGATCCCAAACATTTCCCTCAAAACAAAAAACAGATGCGCGGGTTGATGGTTTCCATTTTGATTTGATACTAACCATTGATAATTGCATATTATCCCCGGGTTATTCCCGTTACATAATGTTAATGAATAATATTGCCCTGTTAACACTGGAATGCCTCATTCACCCAATGTCATTCTGATTTCCTGGAAGAATTCCTCCCACCAGCCCACGGCTCTGTGAAAACGAAAAGAGAACACAGGGCACTGAAGGGAAGAGAGAAATATCATGCTGGAGCATTGGCTACACCTTCTCCATAGGGTAAGAGCAATGAGGGCTCAAAACACACTTTCTTCCGTGAGTATGCAGAAAGTATAATCTGCAGAGACTTGCGTTTCTGGCATGAAGTGAAAGGCAAAGGTGAAAAGGAAAGATTCACCCAACTGAATGCAGATTTCCAGAGAACAGCAAGGAGAGATAAGGAGGCCTTCCTGAAGGAACAATGCAAAGCAATAGAGGAAAATAATAGAATGGCAAGGACAAGAGATCTCTTCAAGAAAAGTGGAGAAATCAAGGGAACGTTTCATGCAAAGATGGCCATGATAAAGGACAAAAATGGTAGGGACTTAACAGAGGCAGAAGAGATCAGGAAGAGGTGGCAAGAATACACAGAAGAATTATACAAGAAGGATCTCAATGTACTTGACAACCATGACAGTGAAATCGCTGACCTTGAGCCAGACATTCTGGAGTGTGAAGTCAAATGGGCCTTAGAAAATATTACTAACAACAAAGCGAGCGGAGATGACGGTATCCCAGTTGAGCTATTCAGAGTCCTAAAAGATGATGCTGTTAAAGTGATGCACACATTATGTCAACAAATCTGGAAAATGCAACAGTGGCCACGGGATTGGAAAAGATCAGTTTACATTCCAATCCCAAAGAAGGGTAATGCCAAGGAATGTTCAAACTATCGCACCACTGCACTCATTTCACATGCCAGCAAGGTCATGTTAAAGATCCTACAAGCTAGGCTTCAGCACTATGTCGATCGGGAACTACCAGAAGTTCAAGCTGGGTTTTGGAGAGGTAGAGGAACTAGAGATCAAATTGCCAACATTCGCTGGATTATGGAGAAAGCACGGGAGTCTATTTCTGTTTCATTGACTACGCTAAAGCCTTTGATTGTGTGGATCACAACAAACTGTGGCAAGTCCTTAAAGAGATGGGATATCAGACCACCTCACATGTCTCCTGAGAAACCTGTATAAGGGTCAAAAAGCAACTGTCAGAATGGGATATGGAACAACTGATTAGTTTAGAATAGGAAAAGGAGTTCGACAAGGATGTATATTGTCACCCTGCTTATTTAATTTATATGCAGAGTACATCATGCAGAATGCTGGCCTGGATGAAGCACAAGCCGGAATTAAGATTGCCGGGAAAAACATCAACAACCTCAGATATGCAGATGACACCACTCTAATGGCAGAAAGTGAGGAGGACCTAAAGAACTTCTTGTTGAGGGTGAAAGAGGAGAGCGCAAAAGTAGGCTTGAAACTCAACATCAGAAAAACTAAGATCATGGCATCTGGCCCCATCACACCTTGGCAAATAGAAGGGGAAGATATGGAAGTAGTGACAGACTTCTCATTTCTGGGATCCAAGATCACTGCAGATGGTGACTGTAGCCATGAAATTAAAAGATGTTTGCTCCTTGGGAAGGCAGCTAAGGCAAACTTGGGCAGTATAATAAAAAGCAGAGACATCAGCCTGCCAACAAAAGTCCGTATAGTCAAAGCGATGGTATTCCCAGTAGTAATGTATGGCTGTGAGAGCTGGACCATAAGGAAGGCCGAGCGCAGAAGAATAGATGCTTTTCAGATGTGGTGCTGGAGAAGAATCTTGAGAGTCCCTTGGACTGCAAGAAGATCAAATCAGTCAGTCATAAGGGAAATCAACCCAGACTGTTCCCTGGAAGGTCAGATGCTGAAGCTGAAACTCAAATATTTTGGCCACCCAATGAGAAGGGAGCACTCCCTGGAGAAGCCCCTGATGCTGGGAAAGGCAGAAGGCAAAAGAAGAAGGGGACAGCAAAAGATGAGATGGCTGGACAGCATTACTGATGTAACAAACACGAATTTGAGCAGACTTCGGAGGATGGTGGAAGACAGGAGGGCCTGGAGTGACTTTGTCCAAGGGGTCGCAAAGAGTTGGACTCAACTGTGTGACTGAACAACAACATGCCGTGTATAATACATGCTGTGCCAAGGGTGGTTACGTTTTCCTCACAGCCACGCTGAAAGGCATCTTCAGTGAGTCTTAAGCTCACCAATGGCACACTCAATTACATGACAGGCCCTACAAAGTGTATAATGAAACTCTCTGGAATAAGGTTGCCAATCCCCAGGTGGGGGCAGGGGATCTCCCGGCTTGCAGACCCTCCCCCCACTTCAGGGTCATCAGAAAGTGGGGGGAGGGAAATGTCTGCTGGGCACCCCATTATTCCCTATGGAGACCGCACCTCAAAAAAGATATAATAGCATTTGGAAAAGTGCAGAAAAGTGCAACTAGAATGATTCAAGGGTTGGAACGCTTTCCCTATGAAGAAAGGTTAAAAGGCTTAGGGCTCTTTAGTTTGGAGAAACGTCGACTGCGGGGTGACATGATAGAGGTTTATAAGATTATGCATGGGATGGAGAAGGTAGAGAAAGAAGTCCTTTTCTCCCTTCCTCACAATACAAGAACTCGTGGGCATTCGATGAAATCGCTGAGCAGTCGGGCTAGAACGGATAAAAGGAGGTACTTCTTCACCCAAAGGGTGATTAACATGTGGAATTCGCTGCCACAGGAGATGGTGGCGGCTACAGGCATAGCCAGCTTCAAAGGGGGTTAGATAAAAATATGGAGCAGAGGTCCATCAGTGGCTATTAGCCACAGTGTGTGTGTGTAGATAGATAGATAGATAGATAGATAGATAGATAGATAGATAGATAGAGAGATAGATAGAGAGATAGATAGAGAGATAGATAGAGAGATAGAGAGATAGATAGATTAGAGAGATAGAGAGATAGATTAGAGAGATAGAGAGATAGAGATAGAGATAGAGATAGAGATAGAGATATAGATATAGATATAGATAGATATAAATTATTGGCCACTGTGTGATACAGAGTGTTGGACTGGATGGGCTGTTGGCCTGATCCAGCATGGCTTCTCTTATGTTTTTATGTTCTTATGAGACCAATTCCCATGGGGTATAACGGAGAATTGATCTGTGGGTATCTGGGGCTCTGGGGGGGAGGCTGTTTTTTGAGGTATAGGCACCACATTTCCAGTGCCTCTCCTCAAAACACCCTCCAAGTTTCAAAAGGATAGGAACAGGGGGTCCAATTCTATGAGCCCCCAAAGAAGGTGCCCCTATCCTTCATTATTTCCAACGGAGGGGAGGCATTTCAAAGGTGTGCAGTTCTTTTAAATGTGATGGCAAGAACTCCCTCTGGCGTTAAATTACGCTTGTCACAACCTTGTTCCTGGCTCCACCCCCAAAGTCTCCTGGCTCCACCCCCAAAGTCCACAGAATTAGACCTAGCAACTCTAGTCCAGGAGCAGCTGAAAAGCTAACAAAATTTGTGGCAGGGCATGAGCCTTCATGAGTCACTGCTGCCTTCTTCAGATACACCCCCAATGTCTCCTGGCTCCACCCCCAAAGTCCCCAGGTAGTTCTTGAATTGGGAATTGGCAACCCTACTGTGGAGTCTGTCCAGGTTATTCTCAAAGGCCTTCTTCAGCCATCCCCTCCTTTAAGGACAGAAACAGATCTAAGACAAGGATATTTTCTTATATTATCTGACTGGAAGTTAGAGTTGCCAGCTCCAGGTTGAAAAATACCTGGAGATTCTGGGGGTGGAGCCTGAGGAGGCCGGGGTTTGGGGAGACGAGGGACTTCACCGGGGGATGATGTCATGCAGTCTGGCTTCCCAATTGGCCATTTTCTGCAGGGGAAGTGACCTCTGTTGCCTGGAGATCAGTTGTAATCAGGGCTGGTTTGCCCACTAGGCAAACTAGGCGGTTGCCTAGGGCGCCGGGAGGGGGGTACCAAATTGGGCTTCCTCCCTCCCGGTGCCCAAGACAGGCCTAAATTTGCCTCTCTCCCCCCCACCGCTAGCCCCTCCCTTCCCTTCCCTTCTGCCATGCCACACTCTGCCCTCCCCGCCCCCCATCAGAGGAGCTCACCACGACAAAACTGGGGGGGGGGCAACGAAACGTGGCTGCAGAGGGAGGGCGGAGGTGGGGGGCAGTGGGGGTGGGGGGACAGGGAGCCTGCCTGGGGCACCATGCACCTTAGGGCTGGCACTGCTTGTAATCCTAGGAGATTTCCAGCCACCACCTGTAAATTGGCAACCATATGTGCAGTTGGCAAGCCAGACACCATAGGTGGGAGTTTCAGACCCTAGGGATTTAGTTCCAGTTAGGAGTGTGTGTGCGTGTGTGGGGGAAACTACAGCTGGAACATTATTTCCCACCAAAAGCAGTGGAAATTAATAAAGAATCTGAACATATGTCATAACAAAGATAAAGTAAATTAATACACTTATGAAATGATGCATAGTACACACATACCATTGGGAAACCTACCATGCTTTAAAGCCTCTGGCAGAACTTTGCGACGCTCCCATTTAACAAGCAGAAGTGAAATGCTTGTGAGGTTTTATTACATTCCTGTTCTCACCCAAGGATTGCAAAACTGGAATTTATCTCCCTACCCTATCCCAGATTACCAATTGCTTAAAGTTATTATTTTTGCTGTGCTGTTTCCATAGATCTTGCTCTGAAGTGCTGAAACAGGTGTTTCTGTATTCCTTGTGCAAACGGTATGATCCTAGGAGACTTTCTTGGGTGTAAGCCCCATTGAATAGATTGTAGTAGAATTCAGACTAGATCTGTTTAGGATTGCTTTCAAAATGCTGAAACTTGTCTCTGGAGAAATTCTACCATAGTTTCTAACTCTCTGCACTCCAAGGAAAGGAAAGAGTTCCACATCTGGAGTTTAGAATATAAGAGAAGCCATGCTGGATCAGGCCAATGGCCCATTCAGCCCAAAGCCCAGGTGCCATCAGGCGGTTCACCAGCACGGCCAGAACTGCAGAAGACCACCAACTGTTGCCCCCCAACCCAAGCACCAAAAATACAGAACATCACTGCCCCGGATGTAGTGTCTGTCTGTCTATCATCAATGTCTGTCTGTCTGTCTATCTATCATCTATCTATCTATCATCATCTGTCTGTCTGTCTATCATCTATCTATCTATCTATCTATCTATCTATCTATCTATCTATCTATCTATCTATCTATCTATCTATCTATCTATCTATCTATCTATCTATCTATCTATCTATCTATCTATCATCTATCTATCATCATCTGTCTGTCTGTCTATCATCTATCTATCATCATCTGTCTGTCTGTCTGTCTGTCTGTCTGTCTATCTATCTATCTATCTATCTATCTATCTATCTATCTATCTATCTATCTATCTATCTATCTATCTATCTATCTATCTATCGTCGTCCGTCTGTCTATCATCGTCTGTCTGTCTGTCTGTCTATCTATCTATCATCGTCTGTCTGTCTGTCTATCTATCATCGTCTGTCTGTCTGTCTGTCTATCTATCTATCAATCATCTATCTACCTACCTATATCAAGGTGCAGAAGCGGCAAAAGTAGCGGATCTTTCTCCCCCCCCTCCTGCTTGCCTGGGGGGGGGGGCCCACAGCACCTGGGGCTACTGCCCCCTCTGCCTCCCTCCCGATCTGGCCCTGGCATACAGAGGCCTACAGTCAGGCCTTCCCCTGTAATATCCTGCCTTTCACCCCAAGAGGGACCCAACACAGCTTACATTATTGTCCTTTCCTCTGTTTTTATCCTCACAACAACCTTGTGAGGTAGATCGATAGGTAGCCGAACTTGTCTGTAGCAGTAGAAAAAAGCCAGGGTCCAGTAGCACCTGAAAGGCTAACAAAATTTGTGGCCGGGCGTGAGCCTTCATGAGTCACTGCTTCCTTCTTCAGACACCTGTGACTGAGAAAGTGTGACTAGCCTAGGGTCACCCAGCATGCTTCCACGGCATGAGTGGGGATTCGAACCTGGATTTCCCAGATCCTAGCCGGACACTTCAGCCACTGCACCGTGCTGAGATCTCTCGCAGGCAATGTTCCTCAGCCGCTGCAACCCACGTGTGGGGTCCCAGGATCAGCAGGATGCGTGCACGCCGTAGCCTGACGTAAGTTTTTATTTAATTATTTCATCCGTACTTCAGTTCAATGCTGTTCTAATGCTGAAGAGTTTAACATTTTTAAGTTTCACCACCTCTGGAACCCTATTTGGGTGGGAAGGGAGCTTAGGAATGTTTTCAGAAATAAAATAAACGGAACATCATGCTAAGAAACGCCGACTTTTTCCCTTACTGAGCCCGACTGTTCACAAGGGAATCATGAATGTGTGTGTGCCAGGTTTTTGTAGCGTCTTGAGAATATCTGTTTATCACGTCCATTGGCTCGGAGAAGTGAGTTAAAGAGACAAAGGCCATCTCCAAGCTGACCAACAGGGTGGTGGGGGCTTTGAGAGCCACACAATAAGTGTGAAAGAGCCAGTTTGGCCACCCCTGCTTTAGTCTAATACTGAGCTGGGACATCTTTGATAGGATAGATCCAGGTGGGGAGCCGTGTCGGTGTGAAGCTATCTTTGATAGGAAGCAGTGATCCTAAAGCTAGAACAAAATGGAATAGGGTTGCGAATCTATCTATCATTATCTGTCTGTCTGTCTATCTATCAATCATCTATCCGGTTTTGCCTATCCAGTTGGGCAAAACCGGAAGCCACAGTGTCCTGATTAGTAACAACTGAAATAACCACTGCGATACTTACCATATGTTGCAAATAATTGCTCCACAGATATTTCTTATATCCTATTCATGTATTCTTCACCAAAATTCTTGTAAATGTCCATGAATACAGCCCAACTCAAAATACAAATTAATTTCCGATTGCTGTAATGGTACCAAAGTCCACTGTCTGTATCCTTTCGTTGATAGACGTGTGCAGTACCAATAAAGGTGCTACTTCTCGCTTGGGTAGCAGTCTGAAATCCAACAGGTATGAGCTTCAAAATACCATTATCCCTTTGTTAAGAATTCTGAAGCTTTGCTCTCTTGAAAAATGTATCATGGTAGTTTGAAGCTCGTAGAAACTCGAATGTGAAACAGGGAATTTAGTACAACCCTGTTGCAGTTGTAGCTGTGAAGACACTTTGGAGCTTTGGGCTCCTTTGAAGAACTTACCTCTGCCGTAACCTGGACTTCATTATTGGATGAAGGGTTGCCAAGTCCAGTTAAATAAATATCTGGGGACTTTGGGGGTGGAGCCAGGAGGCATTAGGGGTGGAGCCAAGATCAAGGCTGTGACAAGCATCATTGAACTCCAAAGGGAGTTCTGGCCATCACATTGAAAGGGACAGCACCTTTTCAATGCCTTCCTTCCATAGGATATAATGAAGGATAGGGGCACCTTCTTTTAGGGCTCATAGAATTGGACCCCCTGGTCCAATCTTTTTGAAACTTGGGAGGCATTTTGGGGAGAGGCACTAGCTGCTATACTGAAAATTTGGTGCCTCTACCCCAAACAACAGCCCCCCCAGAGCCCCAGATATCCACGGATCAATTCTCCATGATTTTCTATGGGAATAAATCTCCATAGGGAATAACAGAGTTCCCAGCAGACATTTCCCTCCCCTCCCCCCACTTTCTGACGACCCTGAAGCAGGGGGAGGGCCTCCAAACCGGGGGATCCCCTGCCCCCACCTGGGGATTGGAAACCCTAATTGTATGCACCGACCTTGGTTCGTCTTTTGAGACTTTGGTGTGCCTCATGTTCTTTGTTTCGTGATTAGGTTCACTTTATATTGATACATTGTGCTTCATTTATAAAACGCTTATAAATTTGTACTTACTTGAGGCTGTTTTTTTTGCGGAGGTTTTGACCTTTCTTCTGCCCCACCTGGGGATTGTCAGCCCTAGTCTGCCAGCCTCCAGTTGCACACTGGAGACCTCCCAGAATTACAACTGGTCTCCAGACTTCGTTTTCTCCCCTGGAAAAAACCCCTCTGGTCTGGAAGGTGCATCCTACGGCATTAGACCCCGCTGAGGTCCCTCTCTAACTTTGAGGAATTTCACAATGCAGAGTTGCCAACTTTAGGTGGGAGCAGTAAGAAGAAGACTGCAGATTTATATCCCGCCCTTCTCTCTGAATCAGAGACTCAGAGCGGCTTACAATCTCCTGTATCTTCTCCCCCCACAACAGACACCCTGTGAGGTAGGTGGGGCTGAGAGGGCTCTCACAGCAGCTGCCCTTTCAAGGACAACCTCTACCAGAGCTATGGCTGACCCAAGGCCATGCTAGCAGGTGCAAGTGGAGGAGTGGGGAATCAAACCCGGTTCTCCCAGATAAGAGTCTGCACACTTAACCACAACACCAGACTGGCTCTTTAACTTGGTGGGGATGCTTTTCATGCATCAGGGACTAGGACATTAAAACAGCCCCAGAACAGGCTGAGCCAAACTCTTACAGTGCTAGCGACTGCAGAGAATAAAGTCGCACAGGGGGTCGCCAAAATCATGCCCTTGCTCTCCCCTCCCCAATGTTTTTAGGAAGTGGGCAGGATTGGGTAGGGCTTTTCTCCAGCAAGGCTTCTGATTGGCTGTTCAGATTTTTTTTTTTTAAGTTGGTTTAACAACAGCCACTACCACGGCATAAGGATCTTCATTGTGTGACTGAAGGTCAGCTGTGGCAGTGATTTTCTGGTTGGTCCCGCCTCCTGTGGCAGCCATTTTGTTGCCATGCCCCCCCCCATCCACTCTGCCAGCCTCCAGGTGGGGTCTGGAGATCTCCTGCTTTTCAACTGATCTCCAGCTGGCAGAGATCGGTTCCCCTGGAGAAAACGACTGCTTTGAAGGGCAGGCTGTAGGACATTGTACCCTTCTGAGGCTCCTCCCCAGATCCATTCCCAAAGTCTCCAGGTATTTTCCAACACAGACCTGGCAACTGTCAAGTCGGCAGATTCAATAACGAGTCATTGTTGATACAAAGAAACTAGTTTATTGATACTGTTACTTGAGGTCTGAGCCAAGCATTGAAAAGACTAAAGAGCATACTGTAGATACATTGCATATAAGGGATACTTCAAAGGGATTCCTGAGGGGGGGACTATGCAGGGAACATTCACACATTGATGTTACCAATTCGTTCTCAGGCTTGCATGGCCTTGATCGTAGTGGGCTCCTGACTCCCTTCTGTGAGCCAGGCCTGAGAAGGCACAGATAAGACTTTCACATATTTCCATTTCAAAGCAAAACTACCCTCTACGGGAAAAGGGGGGTAGGGAGAGCGTGAGCTAGCAGCATTTGGTTATACTTTGGTTCTACTCAGAATGCTCCTTGACTGAGCCAGAGTTACAGACAGACTTGACAGCAACCCTGTGTCAGAGTTCCGAAGGTGCCCACGGCCTTAGAAAGGTTGGGGACCCCTGGAGTAATGGGTGGAGGTTTGCCACATCCCAGGTCTGAGCCAAGTGGTCGCTGCCAGCCCTACAAGGACTATGAGGTTCAACTTCCTGCAGGACCATTTTATTGTTCCAGCCCATTCTCATGGGGGGTAGAATACAGGCTTATTTAAATACGTGGCCATGGACACAGGTCTTCCTAGCTCCTGTTATGGCACCTGTAACTATACTGCTGTTTGGTTTTCCTGCTTCTAGTTTTATGCATATCTTCGGGACCGTCGCTGGGTTCTGAGGTCTGCTGCTCAACCTCTTCTCATAGTCCCTGGTCCTAAGGATGCCTGGCTGGCTTCAACAAGGACCAGGGCCTTTTTGGTCCAGGCCCCTACCTGGTGAAATGAGCTCCCTCTGGAGATCCGGGTCCTGCGAGACTTATCAAGGTTTCGCAGGGCCTGTAAGATGGAGCTTTTCCACCAGACTTTTAATTAATCCAGCGGACATCCTTTGAAAGTCATTACTTCCCCCAGCATTTCACCATTATGGTGTTACGTTATGCTACCGGCCATCAGCTGCATGCTGTTTACTGCCTACGTCTGTAAGACTGTTTGCTGTGCTGCTCCTGTTTTGTATTATCTGTTTTTATGGTAGTTTTTAACTCTGTTTTGTTGTTGTGAGCCGCCCTGAGCCCACTTGCGGGATACGGCAGGGTATACATTTAAAAATTAAATTTAAATTAGATTAAATTAAATCAGCCCATCTCGCAAAGAGTCACAAACATATTAAGATTCCATTCATGAAAAATTTTATTTCGTCTTCCATAAAGATTTTAATAAAAGTTCATAGAAATCCATAAAAGTTGGAAGCATGTTCACTCAGGAATCGCGGCGTTCCATTAAAAAACACAAATAAACATTAACAGTTGCAAATGATTGTGAAATTCTTTAGCTCAGCAGATGTTCTTGGAGCAAGATTCCAGATATTTCAGAAGTCTCGCAGTACAGACATGGTAATAACGCAAGCTAAAGCAGTACAGCCGGTGGTTCTCTTGCATTTGCCGGGGTGGGAGAGAAATCAGCGACTAACAAAATATCATGCAAACTTAAGAACAGTTAGCTGTGAATGTAAGTCATATTTAAATAAATACAAAAATTCACAATTATGCCACAACTACCACCTGCAAAGAAACAGCGCTCCAGAACAATTGCTTTGCAGAACTGAACAATCACATTGCATGTCGGAATTAGTGGATGCTTCGTAAGCACTTCAACATTTGAGATATATGTACCAAGATTCTTCTACTGCCGGTAGTGCCTATCAATTAACAATTGCCAGTAAGGGGCGACGACAGCAGTCATTAATTCTTCCTCGAGTCTTTTTACGACATGCATTTTAAAAAGCTGCTTTACTTATGGACCACGTTATTCTTTACAGTTGAAAAATATTTGATGAAAGATCACCACTAGCGGAAGAACTAGAAGTTCTCTCAGTTTGATCCAGCCACTAATAGCTGGTAATGTTTAAATATTAAACAGCAGATAAACATTGTTTGTCTCAACATGCGCCGCAACGAGGCCAAGAGCGCTGCAAGCCTGCACACTTGAGATTCGACGACCATGTAGCCTTCGTCAGGTGCATATAAATATTAAATACGTGATAAATACCCTAAATAGTTTGTTTAAAAGGGCAACGAAATTAAGTTGCAAAAATCTTAAATACGTGATAAATACCCTAAATAGTTTGTTAATTTTAAAAAAGGGGCAACAAAATTAAGTTGCAACAAATATTTTAAATATTAATAAATTAAAAAAAAATCCAATAAATAAAATTAAGAACAAAACATTAAGAAAAATTCCACGCAAGCCCTTGAGTTTGTTGCGGGAAGGGCACGCTTCAGAGACGTCTCTACCCAAGTTCTTGACCTCTTAGCTATGTAGAAGCTATGAAGGTGGAGATAAGCCAATCTCCATTGGTTAAGTCTTGGTTACCAAGCTAGTTGCCCAGGACTTCTCTGTCAGCATTCCACAATCAAACCAGTCCGCCCAAGACCCTCGAGCATTAGCTACTTGGGAAAAGCAGTCGAAGGATTTCAAAAAAGGGAAACTTAATTATGTGCGCTAAAAATATTTGATAATGAAGTGCTTGGAGCTTCACTTGTTATGACTTTTGGTTAAGTACTGTAAAAAGTTGTGTTAGCTGGGTAGGAGAAAGGACTTGTTCTGTTGATGAAAAATGGCAAAAAAAATTTTTTTTAAACCCCTAAAAAGTCTGTACGTCATAAAAGCAATTCAATGTCCATCTTCATAGAAGAAGCACTCCACACATCCTGCAAAAAGATTTTCGGTCTTCTTCCCAAGACCTCCATACTTCCCGCATTTATGAACTGCAGTGCCGCAGGGCTCGGAAGGTCATCTCGAGGAACCTCTCGAAGTTTCTGAGCAGGAGATAGCTTCCAATTTGCTTTTCAGATTGTAGGAAGGAAGGGTGGGCCTGGCCTTCCGTCTGGGGGTAAGCGACTATGGTCAGCCCGCTTTCTTGCATCTGAAGGAAGATAAGTGAAAGCCGTTAGGACTGAGGCCTGAAGAGTTGGAAGCGCTAAAACAGATCAAGCCAATGACCTTTCCTGAAGGTTGAAAATCATTTTTTTAAACTTAATCTCTCTCAACCTGACTGTTTAGCTCTCTCAGCATCAGGACCTTTGAAGAAACCCTCAATATACTCCACTTTTCTCCTCAGAGCGGCTAACATCATCCACTCACAGTGGCTTCTTACATCATCATTCTCTCCATTCCACGTTTTCCTAGCCCTCTTGCAAAGCAAGAAGATGATATTGGATTTATATCCCACCCTATACGCTAAATCTCAGAGATTCAGAGCAGTCAGTCTCCTCTAACTTCCCCCCTCCCCACAACAGACACCTTGTGAGGTAGGTGGGGCCGAGAGTGTTTTTACAGCAGCTGCCCTTTCAAGGACAACTCCTGTGAAAGCTATGGCTGACCCAAGGCCATTCCAGCAGGTTAGACTGAGGCTACTAAAACAGTTTCCATTTCAGAGTGGAAATCTGAACACAGGTTTCCGAGTACCAAGTAAACTAGACACCCTAACCCAGGGATGTCAAACATGCACCCTGGGGGCCGAATCAGGTCCCCAGAGGGCTCCTATCAGGCCCCCCGAGCAACTCACTGCTGTCTGCTTCCTTCTCCCTCTCTTGCTTCCTTCTGCATCACAACTTGCTTTGCCAGGCTTGCTCAATCACACAGGAGCTACAGAGCAAAGCTCCTCCCTTGGGGAGGAAGTGGGCGAAGGAAAGCTAGCTTTGCCAGGCTCTCTCAATTGCACAGCAGAGCTACTGAGCCAAGCCTCTCTTTCTTCCATTGGCTGAGGCTCAGCAAGCCAGTGAGGTGGATTAGACTGAGTGTGTGTGTTTGTCTGTGTCCTTTATAAAGTTTATAACAAATGAGTTCTGACTCCCCTGCTAACCGCTACATCACACTTGTCTCTCCACATATCCCAAAGCTGCTGCCATGAGTAAAGGGCTGATTGTTTCCCAACTTGGGAAAGAAAATAGGTTGCGAGTGTTCAACATAAGAAGGATGAATTGTAGTATCCCTTTACATACATCCGTGACACGGAAGCCTGAGGGCTCTTGCATAACTTGGTACAAGCAGGGGTGGAATTCTAGCAGGAGCTAGAATTTGGGGAGGGACGGTGGCTCAGTGGTAGAGCATCTGCTTGGTAAGCAGAAGGTCCCAGGTTCAATCCCTGGCATCTCCAACTAAAAAGGGTCCAGGCAAGTAGGCATGAAAAACCTCAGCTTGAGACCCTGGAGAGCCGCTGCCAGTCTGAGTAGACAATACTGACTTTGATGGATTGAGGGTCTGATTCAGTATAAGGCAGCTTCATATGTTCATATATGAGCTCCTTTGCATATTAGGCCACACATCCCTGATGCAGCCAATCCTCCAAGAGCTTACGAAAAAGAGCCTTGGAGGATTGGCTACATCAGGGGGTGTGGCCTAATACGGAAAGGAGCTCCTGCTAGAATTCCACCCCAGGTACAAGCATGAAGTGGCCTAGGAAGGTCTGAGCAACCAGCTTCTTCTTACCTGCTGTTGGAGGTTGGCGGATAGATTTGTCACATCCGCCTGGAGACCATTCATGTGGCTGGCGAAACTTGGCAGGATCTCCTTTATGTGGGAAAAGTAGCCATGGTAGGTGTGAAGGCCTGTCCTTATCTGGTTGAAACAACCAGCCTGAAAGACGGGGAAAAGGAGATGGCATTAAAGGCTTGGAGATACTGACAAAGAACAGCAAGAGTGGGGAGTGGTATATGCTCTCCGGTTGTCAGCCTCCAGGTGGTACCTGGAGATCTCCCGTTATTACAGTTGATGTCCAGAATCCAGATGACCAAGATCAGTTCTTCTGGAGAAAATGGCTGCTTTGGAGAGTAGACTCTATGGCTTTGTACCACACTGAGATCCCTTCCCCAACCCCAGGCTCCACCTCCAAAATCTCCAGAGCTGGCAATCCTATAGGACACTACCAAGGGTGGCATTCTAGCAGGAACTCCTTTGCATATTAGGCCACACCCCCTGATGTACCCAATCCTCCAAGAGCTTACAAAAAAGAGCCTTGGAAGCTCTTAGAGGATTGGCTTCATCAGAGGGGTGTGGCCTAATATGCAATGGAGCTCCTGCTAGAATTCCACCCCTGGGCACTACAGGACACTGAAGTGAGAGGACTCAGAATCTGATTGGCGAGATTTTTGGGATTGTTTTGAAGCCCATCAGTCAGAGCTCTGATGAGGGGGCGGGGCATACACTCCTACATGCTATGAAAAGCAATATCTCAGACTATGCATCTCCAGGACAAGTTTAGGAGACACATAACACTGGGTTGCTCGGCCTCATTTACTTCACAGGATGAAAGTCCGGCTCAGTTTAGAGAAAAAGAGGGTTGAGGGACAGGAGAGAAGACATGGATCCTGTGGCAACTGTCCCTAAGTCCCGCCTCTTGTCCAGGGCTCTGAACCAACCCTTGTGATTTAGGCCTCATGCCAAGTGATGGTCAGCCAATCAGAGTGCACGGAGCTCCGCAGGATGGGAGGGGCTGAGCCCTCTGCTTTAAAAGGGTGAAGAAAATACTGTTTCCTTCAGAGAGGGGAATGGTGGCTCTGGAAAGGAATCGCAGCTTGGCCAGGCTTTTATTTGGCTTTTTTTAGTGGCCAGTTCTGCCCTGTCCCCAAACTGATTTTCTACATTAGAATCATAAGCAAGAATAAGTGCTGTGTGTGTATTCCTGAAGTTTAAGGTTTTTCGTACAAAGATACAAAACAACAGACACTTTTACGCTTGATACCCCCACCCAGCTTCTAGCTACTTAGTCTGTTAATACTTGTTGGGGCAGAACACGCACAGCAATTTTTCCCCCTGAGTTATTTTGGCAAATGACCTAAGACAGGCAACCAATAATGCCTAAATGTTGCCCTATTAAATAATCCCCCTGTTCTTAATTTGGTGATCTTAAGATACTTGGCTCTTGAGAAGATCCAGCCAAACATCTGCTGGGAATACAGCCTACCTCCCAAGCCTAGTTTAAGCCAAGATCAACTCCAGACCACATGTTTTGACTGTTCAGATTTTTTGGCCCAGGGAAATGTGTAGTTCTTTCCTTTCACCACCTGTGAACTTCGGGCTTCCCAGTGCCAGCATCCAAACGAATCTTTAATTTTTAAAGCTTGCCACTCCAAAGAAACCTCAAGATTTCAGTTGAAGATTCTTCTTAAACAAGCAAAACATTTTGTTTTTTAATCTTTCGGGGTGGGAGTGGTAGAAAGACTGCTCCTGAGATATCATCTACCGCTTTAGCAAAATATTTCATTAAATAACCAGATGGCCAGTTACGCTGTCCCTGGTGGATAGATCCAGGTGGGCAACCGTGTTGGTCTGAAGCAAAAGATGGAGTCCAGTGACACCTTGAAGAGCAACGAAGTTTAATTCTGAGTGCAAGCTTTCATACACAGGCACTCTTTGAAGTGTGCATGGACGCAAAAGCTTTATTAAACTTTGTTAGTCTTAAAGGTGCCACTGGCCTCAAAGCTTTGTTCCTCTAGTGGAATAACAGTTCAATGTGGCCTCAGGAGTTTCACAAGGCTATTAACAACGCCTCAGCACACACACTTAAGGCAGAAGGGGATCCTTACTCTCAACTAGGGGCCGTTTCATAGTAGCGCTGAAGCTCATGGGCACAACTCATTTGCATATGCCTCACAGCCTTGACATCACCGGAAGGTGTAGTGAATTATATCAGCTCAGCCTCTACCTTCAAATGCTTCTTGAATTATAATTGTCTTAATAAAACCTTGCTCCCACCATATTTAAATATTTCCCCCTTTTTTTTTCTGGGGGAAAATATCAGAAAGTTTGTCAGATCTTAAGAGTTCAGCAAAATTCTCACGGGGGTTTGAACAAGCAGGTATTTTGAAGCGGGGAGAAAGAGCACAATAAAGTTTAGAGGTTCCGGCGCTCCACTCCTGTGTTCTCTTGCCCCAAACGAGGCCTGCTCTCAACCAAGCCCCTTCTAGTATGGAACCTTGGAGGATTCTCCACACCCTTGTCTTGTCTTGCCTAATCCCCAGAAGTGTCGAGTCAGGATTGTGAAGCCCGAACGAAGACTTCCCTGCGGTTCAGGTTACTAAAATCATCTCACTTTCTTCCGCCTATCTATTTTTGGCAACTAGCTCTTGGGGAGGTGGGGGAAACCCATTGATATTTCTCAAGATATTGGGTTTGAGCGAGGAGCAAGGCTTGCCAAAACAAAAAGCAACGACACCCTTCGTTTTGCAAGTCTTACGGCAATGGAGCTGATGAGAAATGCACATTCTTCGCATTGCCTGACTCGGATCACTCCCCTGAAGCCAGAAAAGAGCTATCTGCATTGCTCACAATATCCCTCTGGATAGGCATGGATGCTGCATCCAGGGGTGGAATTCTAGCAGGAGCTTCTTTGCCTATTAGGCCACACCCCCTGATGTAGCCAATCCTCCAAGAGCTCACAAAGCTCTTTTTTGTAAGCTTTTGAAGGATTGGCTACATCAGGGGTGTGTGGCCTAATATGCAAAGGGGCTCCTACCAGAATTCCACCCCTGGCTGCACTCACTCAACAGTTCTGCAAAAATACAGCTTGGCGTTAGCAACAGAGGACTGTCACTCACCATGTCACAGGGCTCGGTGCGGCAGAGGGAGAGATCCGCTTGCGGGATGTCCAACAATTCCTGCATTAACATCAGCTCATTGTCACTGCCGAGTTTAAACTCTTTACGCTGAGGATTCACAAGTGGAGAAGACAAGATTAGGAGAGAGTTGTTTTTTGGCAGGCATTTTTTTTTAAAGCAGGAACTCCTTTGCATATTAGGTCACGCCGCCTTGATGTAGCCAATCCTCCAAGAGCTTACAGGGCCTACTGTAAGCTCTTGAAGGATTGGCTACATCAGGGGTGTGTGGTCTAATATACAAAGGAAGAAGAAGACAATGATATTGGATTTATATCCCACCCTATACTCTGAATCTCAGTCTCAGAGCGGTCACAATCTCCTTTACCTCCCCCTCCCAACAGACACCCTGTGAGGTGGGTGGGGCTGAGAGAGCTTCCCAGCAGCTGCCCTTTCAAGGACAACTCTGTGAGAGCTATGGCTGACCCAAGGCCATTCAAGCAGCTGCAAGTGGAGGAGTGGGGAATAAAACCCAGTTCTCCCAGATAAGAGTCTGCACACTTAACTGCTCTACCAAACTGGCTCTCCAAAAATTGCTTCCAAAAAAAGCCCTGTCGGCAGGGATGTGCAATGCATTTGAATATTACACCTAGGCAGCCTGGCCTTTTAAGAGGGAAATTTCTTGATTGGCCATTAGCCTCGAGGAACACGAGGGCCCAACAGCAAGTAGAGACAAGCCCTGGCAACTCTGCCAGTACCTGCGGGGCCATGGGGCTCCAACTAGGGCCACCAGCTCCAGATTGGCAATTCCTGGGGATTTGGGGGTGGGGTGGAGTCAATGTCTATTGTTGGTGTTACTGAGTTCAGTGCTATGTTGTAACACTGCAGGGCCTGCTCAGTAGGGTTTGTTCCAGGGCCTTTTTCACTCCCTAGTCCATTGTACACCTCCCGGTTGTGCAGCAGAAGCGTGCTGGGCCTATAACCCTGCCGGCCGAGTGATTAATGCAACGATCACAAACGGATTTCACAAACTAACACACCTATGTTGCATTAATCACTCAGCCAACACCCCTTGCCATTGCCTCGTGGATCATATCCTAGAAGATCCAGCAGCACATTAGCTTCCTGATCACCTGATGTGTTTTACGAGACTCAAACACAGTCTGGTGTTGCAGAGGAAGGATTTGCAATGGCTCTTTTTTTATGTGCTGTGCCTCCATTCCCCTCCCCACCCGCCCCGCTGATCAAGCAACACACCAGCATTTTCAGTTACCTGAACTTGCCCCCTGCTGAGGAACAAGTCTGTCCTCATTGGAACAAGGGCTTTCTAGTCCAGAAAGTTCCCACCCACAACATTGCAGACTTGTCCTACTGTTGACAATAGAGTTGTTACAGCCACCTCACCTAGAGAAACAAGCTACAGCCGGACAAGTGATTGATTTCCTACTGTGGAATGTTGGGCATGTACCAGTGTTGGATTTCTAGAGACATAGGCTATGTTCCCTCTAAGCTGCAATGTCTTGCGAGCAAAAATTTTATTTTGTGACCTACTGGCATTAAAGTTGTGAGCTCCTGGCATTAAAAAAAGAGCCCCGTGGCGCAGTACTGCAGTCTGAACTCTGCTCACGACCTGAGTTTGATCCTGGTGGAAGCTGGGATCAGGTAGCCGGCTCAGGTTGACTCAGCCTGCCATCCTTCTGAGGTCGGTCAAAGGAGTACCCAGCTTGTTGGTGGGAAGCGTAGATGACTGGGGAAGGCAATGGCAAACTACCCCGCAAATAGTCTGCCGTGAAAACATTGTGAAAGCAATGTCGCCTCAGAGTCGGAAACGACTGGTGCTTGCACAGGGGACTACCTTTGCCTTTTTACTGGCATTAAAGTTGTGAGCTCCTGCATAAATTATTGTGTGAGCTGCAGGCTAAAAATCTGTGTGCTAGCTCATGCTAACTCAGCTTAGGGGGAACAGTGAACACAGGATATATGGAATTGTTGTTTTGTTAGAGGCACAAGCAGAAACATAAAACAGCCATGGGAGCAGAGTTCAGATATGAAAATCTCATCTTCCATCAAAAGGTTCTAGTCCTTATGACTGGAAGTTAACCTTTTAAGACACTGCAATGCCTGTGCACACAGAAGCCAAGAGGGGGGCATAGGCTGCGATTTATAGCGTAGGGAGGGACAATCTTTACAGCCATCTCTACCTCTTTATCCAACTTCACGGCCAACAAATCTTCTGTTAGTGCAGAACAGGGGTGGCCAAACGCGCTTAATGTCAAAGCCACATGGAATAAATGTCAGATGTTTAGAAGCCACATGACATGGACATCAGATGTCTGAAAGCCACAAGACAGGACAGGAAGGAAAGAAGGCAAATATATTTGGGGGAAAGGAGAGGTGGAAAGAAAGCAACTTTAACTTTAAATTAATTTCCCAAGCTGCTAGCTGGCTTGGAAAAAGTGATTTAAAGAGAGAAATGCCTTCTACAAGCTGGCCAGCAGGGCAGTGTGGGCTCTGAGAGCCACACGATATGTATAAAAAAGCCACAGACACAGTTTGGCCATCCCGAGTCACAGTTTGGCCATCCCTGGCGCAGAATTTGGATAGCCCAGGCACAGAGATCATTTTGAGTGTGGAATTCATCCCTCCTCATTTCTAGGTGAGCTAGAACATCTGCGTCCCCCATCGTCACACATCGATCAATGCACATGATCTCAGCCAGCAAATCTGGTTCTTATTACAGGGTGGAAATGAGACTTGGCTTCCCCTGAAATCCAGCGTCAATCCGGTGTTCCTATCCAAATTTCACTGAAACTGGAGTAAACACTCGTCTCCCTTTGGCAGGTTGACTCCAACTGGTCTCCAAGAAGCAACTGAGGGGGAAGAAGAAGACTGCAGATTGATACCCCACCCTTCTCTCTGAATCAGAGACTCAGAGTGGCTTACAATCTCCTATATCTTCTTCCTCCACAACAGACAACCTGTGAGGTGGGTGGAGCTGAGAGGGCTCTCACAGCAGCTGCCCTTTCAAGGACAACCTCTGCCAGAGCTATGGCTGACCCAAGGCCATTCCAGCAGGTGCAAGTGGAGGAGTGGGGAATCAAACCCGGTTCTCCCAGATAAGAGTCTGCACACTTAACCACTACACCAAACTGACTCTCTATGGCTGACCCAAGGCCATGCCAGCAGCTGCAAGTGGAGGAGTGGGGGAATCAAACCCGGTTCTCCCAGATAAGAGAGCTATGGCTGACCCAAGGCCATTCCAGCAGCTGCAAGTGGAGGAGTGGGGAATCAAACCCGGTTCTCCCAGATAAGAGAGCTATGGCTGACCCAAGGCCATTCCAGCAGGTGCAAGTGGAGGAGTGGGGAATCAAACCCGGTTCTCCCAGATAAGAGTCTGCACACTTAACCACGACACCAATCTGGTCCCTCCCCTCCCCTCTCGCCACTGGGTGACCTTCCTGGATTGGCTGGGAAGTGAGAACTGGGTGCCTGTGAGTGACACAAACTGGACCAAGTTCACCATGCTCAGAACAGGCGAGGGAGCGCTCCTCTGCATGGGGTTAAAGTCCCTGGAGGAACAGCCTGTAATTTTACAGGAAACAGTAAAAAAAAAAAATCCCATTAAAAACATCTTGCCAACTATTTTGTTTATCCAAGAACTCAGCCTGTTGGGAATAAATTACCCTGCGGGTAATTCTGAGTTTGCCAAGGCACATAAACTAAGGCCGCAGATTTAATTGTTTCCATTGCACTTGATAAGGTGCAATTACTTTACTGCAGGCTTAATTGCAGTTGCAGCCTAAATCTGGCAGCTACGGATCCCGGCAGGATGTCACAAGCTCGAACCAAGACTAGAAATCTCGAGGAGACGCCTTTATCTATCCTTTGGGATCGATGGCAATTGTTCTAAGGCATTTCAGTCCAGGGGCAGAGCCGGGTTAGTCTGCGGCAGACAATACAGAAGTCCAGTGGTGCTTTAAATGATGAAGATATTGGATTTATATTCCGCCCTCCACTCCGAAGAGTCTCAGAGCGGCTCACAATCTCCTTTCCCTTCCTCCCCCACAACAGACACCCTGTGAGGTAGATGAAGATATTGGATTTATATCCCGCCCTCCACTCCGAAGAGTCTCAGAGCGGCTCACAATCTCCTTTCCCTTCCTCCCCCACAACAGACACCCTGTGAGGTGGGTGGGGCTGGAGAGGGCTCTCACAGCAGCTGCCCTTTCAAGGACAACCTCTGCCAGGGCTATGGCTGACCCAAGGCCATTCCAGCAGGTGCAAGTGGAGGAGTGGGGAATCAAACCCTGGTTCTCCCAGATAAGAGTCCGCACACTTAACCACTACACTAAACTGGCTCTCTACACCAAGGACTTTGCAATTGGATCCAACCCAGTATACAGCCTAATCCTTTATACCAGGGGTGGCCAAACTGTGGCTCAGGAGCCACATGTGGCTCTTTTGCACATATTGTGTGGCTCTCGAAGCCCCACTGCCCTGTTGGCTGGCTTGGAGAAGGCATTTAAAGTTGCTTTCTTTCCATCTCCCCTTCCTTCCTCTCTCAAACATCTGCCATTTATTCTATGTGGCTATTACATTAAGCAAGTTTGACCATCCCTGCTTTGTACTGTGATTTGTCCATCCCAGTGAGCTTATTCCCAGTACACCTACAGCAGCAGACTCAGTTGCTCCTTGGACAAATCCAGGGCTTTTTTTGTAGCAGGAGCTCCTTTGCATATTAGACCACACACCCCTGGTGTAGCCAATCCTCCAAGAGCTTACAGGGCTCTTAGTAGAGGGTCCAGAGATAGAATTCTAGCAGGGGTTCCTTTGCATATTACACCACACACCCCTGGCGTAGCCAATCCTCCAAGAGCTTACACTAGGCCCTGTAAGAAGACCCCTGTAAGCTCTCGGAGGAGTGGCTATATCAGGGGTGTGGCCTAATATGCAAAGGAGTTCCTGCTAAAAAGAAAAGTCCTGGACAAATCACACCCAGATTTCTTGTGCTCCCTTCTGCAATATTTATTCTTGCCAACTCACCATGAGCTTTCTGGTCCGTACAACATCCTCCTTTATCCTCAAGACAAATTCCCGGTTTTTCTGGACAAACTGGAGCAGTTCTGGATCTCCAGAAGACTCTGGCAGGGGGACGGAAGCGCTCATTGCCCACGACAATACAACAGCGAATAGAGAAAGGACACCTGGAGGGAAAGGGAGGCACAGACATCAGTCCACCAGAGCCCAACCTTTTGGAGCTTGTGGGCACCTTTGGAACTTGGAACACGGTGTGATGGGCAACCCACAAAATGGCTGCCACAGGAGGTAGCACCAGCCGCTAAGTATCAGGCGGCAAGGTTTTATATAACTCTCAGGGCTTTTTTTGTAGCAGGAACTCCTTTGTATATTAGGCCACACACCCCTGATGTAGCCAATCCTCCAAGAGTTTACAGGGTTCTCAGTACAGGGCCTACTGTAAACTCCAGGAGGATAGGCTACATCAGGAGGTGTGTGCCCTAATATGCAAAGGAGTTCCTGCTACAAAAAAAGCCGATAACTCTAACAGTACTTCAACTTTTCAGGCAGGATCAACGGGATGCCTTTTATAATTGGCACAGCCAATTCCTACCTAACCCCACCTACTTTCTAAAAGTCACCCCAGAGTCGGAAATGACTGGTGCTTGCACAGGGGGTTTCCTTTACCTTTTAGAAAGCCCTGTCGCGCAAAGTGGTAAGCTACAGTCCTAGCTCTGCTCACAACCTGAATTCAATCCCAGCGGGAGCTGGGTTCAGGTAGCTGGCGCAAGGTTGACTCAGCCTTCCATCCTTCCGAGGTCGGTAAAATGAGGACCCAGCTTGCTGGGGGGAAAGTGTAGACGACTGGGGAAGGCAACGGCAAACCACCCCGTAAAAAGTCTGCCATGAAAACGTCACGATGCGATGTCACCCCAGAGTCGGAAATGACTGGTGCTTGCGCAAGCTTCTCTCTGAACCTCGCCAACCTCAAAGGCTAGTTGTAGATTTATAGTTGCAAGTCTGACCTCCTTTAGGAGAAGGAAAGAGGCAGCTTTAACACTGAAATGTTTTACAAGCCTCTCTTTATTCGGACAACGTTTAATTCTGGGTATAAGCTTTCGTGTGAAGAAGTGTGCATGCACACACATAAAAGCTTATAACCAGCCCAGAATTGAAATCTGGTGGTCTTCCAAGGTACCGCTGGACTCAAACAGCAGCCCATCTGAATCTTTATTTTTTTTCTATAAGCTTTTTTTTGGGGGGGGGGGGGGTGGAACCCAGTTTTCCATTCCCATACCATTATATTAGTAGACTGGTAAATATAATTAGAGAAGTTACCCCAAAGTTTAAAACCAAGGGGGTTAGACAAAAAAGAGCATTTATTTATTATTTTCAACTGAATTGCATCAAAATAGATCCAGGTGGGCAGCCGTGTCGGTCTGAAGCAAGAGAACGAAGTCGGAGTCCATTGGTGCTTTTAAGACAAAGTTTTATTCATAGTATAAGCTTTTATGCGCCCGCACACCACTGGACTCGAACTATGCTCTGACTTCATTCGAGTATAACTGAAAGCTCTCCATAGTTGTGTACACAGATAGCAGATATGCAGTTAATATCACTGTTCCCTCGAAGAAGAGTTAGCGTGAGCCAGTTCACAGATTTTTAGCCTCTAGCTCACATATTTTTGTCTTACCTCTGGAAGGATGACCCCAGAGCACACTAATTTATGCAGTCGCTCACAACTTTAAGGCCAGTAACTCATAATTTTAACGCCATTAGCTCACAAAGCGGAATTTTCGCTCACAAGACTCTGCAGCTTAGAGGGAACCTTGGTTAACATATATCCATAATTAACTATGGAGAGGTTTCAATTATACTACCTACATTATCTATGTACATTATCTACTGTTCCCTGCTCTGCAATTAGGTCGCTTCACCGACTCGTCTGATGAAGTGTGCTTAGAGCACACGAAAACTTACACTCCGAATAAAACTTTGCTGGTCTTAATGGTGCCACTTGACTCCTACTTTGTTCTACTGGTTCGGTCCAACCCTGCCGCCCACTCGGCTCTGCCGCTTCACTATTTTAACGTTACGTTTTTATCGATTTTAAATGGTTGGATTGCGTTGCAGTCCGCCCTGAGCCCGCTTGAGGGGTAGGGCGGACTACAAAACCTGCTAACGACATCATTCGTTTTGCGCCCCAGCGGCACCTTTAAGGCCGACGACGTTTCATTCATTCGAGGTAGACGTTTCCGTGCGTAAGGCGGCAAAAATCCACGCTCTCCCTCCTGCAACTCTAAACTCTCCCCCAAAAAAACCCAATACAGAAACTAGTTGTACAAAACGCTCTTTCCATCAGGAGTGGAGAGTGAACGCCTCTCTTTTAAAAGTTACGCGCGGTAGAAGGGGAAAAAGCCATTCCAGAAAGAAGCCCCGAGTGAGCAAAAAAGAAAGTTTGCCGCAGAAACTTACTGGCACCGGCGCGCCTCGCTCCGACCAGGCGGCGGCTTTGCAGCTGGAAGGGAAAGAAGCGAGCAGGCGAAGCCCCGACTTACTTGCTACTGAGCTCATAGCGCCGCCGGGAGCCTCCTTTGGATGCGCGTCGCTCCTCCCCTCTTGCTGGGCTGGGCTGGACTTGGCGCGGCGGCTGGCTGCAGAGACCGGGAAGGGCGGGCAAGCAGGCAGGCGAGGTAGGCAAGGCACCGGGTGGCCTCCAAGTGACGACTGTGAAGCGCTTGCCCCACCATTAGAAGTATTTATAGGGAGATCTACAGGAAACCCCACTGCTGTGATTCACATGCCCAAAGGGGAGGGGAGGAAGGAAAGCCGGCTTTTGAAATCTACCTGGGCCTTCCCAGAGGGTTTCTTTGGGGAGATTCCGATGGGTCAGCGTTTTGGGAGAGGGGACCTATGACCCCGCATGCCGTTTTCCCAAATGCATTTTCCTTTTGCTTGCTCCTTTCCGGGCGAAACATAGACACCCCCCCACGTGGGTACGTTTTAAAATACATTTCAAAATACATTTTAATGTGTTTTTCGTCTCATGGCAAAACTATATGTGTAGAACAAAATAGGAGTCAGTTGCATCTTTAAGAGAGCCAGTTTGGTGTAGTGGTTAAGTGTGCGGACCCTTATCTGGGAGAACCGGGTTTGATTCCCCACTCCTCCACTTGCACCTGCTGGAATGGCCTTGGGTCAGCCATAGCTCTGGCAGAGGTTGTCCTTGAAAGGGCAGCTGCTGTGAGAGCCCTCTCCAGCCCCACCCACCTCACAGGGTGTCTGTTGTGGGGGAGGAAGGGAAAGGAGATTGTGAGCCGCTCTGAGACTCTTCGGAGTGGAGGGCGGGATATAAATCCAATATCTTCATCTACCTCACAGGGTGTCTGTTGTGGGGGAGGAAGGGAAAGGAGATTGTGAGCCGCTCTGAGACTCTTCGGAATGGAGGGCGGGATATAAATCCAATATCTTCATCTACCTCACAGGGTGTCTGTTGTGGGGGAGGGTGGTAAAGGAGATTGTGTGGCACTCTGAGACTCTTCGGAATGGAGGGCGGGATATAAATCCAATATCTTCATCTACCTCACAGGGTGTGTGTTGAGGGGGAGGAAGGTAAAGGAGATTGTGAGCTGCTCTGAGACTCTTCGGAGTGGAGGGCGGGATATAAATCCAATATCTTCATCTACCTCACAGGGTGTGTGTTGTGGGGGAGGAAGGGAAAGGAGATTGTGAGCCGCTCTGAGACTCTTCGGAATGGAGGGCGGGGTATAAATCCAATATCTTCATCTACCTCACAGGGTGTCTGTTGTGGGGGAGGAAGGTGAAGGAGATTGTGAGCTGCTCTGAGACTCTTCGGAGTGGAGGGCGGGATATAAATCCAATCTCTTCATCTACCTCACAGGGTGTCTGTTGTGGGGGAGGAAGGGAAAGGAGATTGTGAGCCGCTCTGAGACTCTTCGGAGTGGAGGGCGGGATATAAATCCAATATCTTCTTCTTCATCATCTTCTAAGACCAACCAAGTTTTATTCAGAACGTTCTGAATAAAACGAAGTTGGTCTTAAAGGTGCGATTGACTCCTATTTTGTTCTACTACTTCAGACCAACACGGCTGCCCACTTGGATCAAACGATGTGTGTGTTACATCTTCAAAGGTAAATTAGTTGGACGGGGAAAACTTATGAGAAAGAAATGCCCTCTCTTTGGCCCAGGCTTGTACAGTAGAGTGATTAACAGACATTCTCACATTTTGACGTGTTACTGTTTTATTGCTTTCTCATACTCACGCTACCCAGATCAAAGGTTTGCTCAATTTGTTAACCTTACTATTCTGTCACTGAATCTTACATTTGTACTATTTTGCGTTCTAAACCACTGCCTACCAGCTATATGTAGCTCTGCTCACTGTACCTGATTCCTCGTCTGATTAAGTGTGCTTGGAGTGCACGAAAGCTTACGTTCTGAATAAAACTTGGTTGGTCCTAAGATGCCACTGGACTCCTGGAGCGTTTTCCCACATAGCTTACCTCGGAGCGACGTCCCTCTTCACCGCGCAGCGTCTGCGCGGATTTCGCACCAACTGCTCCCCATAACCAGGAAAAGCCGCGGCTTTTGCATCGCAGATGTAACCCGCTAAAAACCAGTTTACATCTGCGACGCAAAAGCCGCGGCTTATCCTGGTTATGCGGAGCAGTTGGTGCGAAATCCGCGCAGACGCTGCGCGGTGAAGAGGGACGTCGCTCTGAGGTAAGCTATGTGGGAAAACGCCCCTGGTTTGTTCTGTTGCGTCAGTCCCACTTGGATCCATCTACATGGGTAGCCCTGGTTGTCTGTAGAGGGAGAAAAGCGTCAGAGCCCAGCAACACCTTAAAGACAACAAAACTTGGATCTGAGAGTGTGCCGGCACATGAAAACTCATGCCTTGAACAAGCTTTTGTTGGACTCAAAATTCGTTTGAACAAAACTTGTGACAGGGCGGGAGCTTTTGGGAGTCACCGCTCACTTCTTTAGATGGGTACCCGCCCTGCCACAAATTTTGTTAGTCTTTAAGGTGCTACTGGAATTTTATTCTTTTCCAGGCCTCTTTTTGGGCAGGAGCTCACAGGAGCCGAGCTCCGGAACCTCTAAATTTTATTGTGCTCTTTCTTTTTTAACCTCTCCACTCCCACAAATACTTGCTTAGGGGCTCCATTGATCAAACCCCTTGTGAGAATTTTGCTGAACTCTAAGATTGGACAGACTTTCTAATATTTTTACACACACACACACACAAAAGGGAAAATTACCGAAACACATAAAGCAGATAGATGGAAATCTTCATCATGCCGCTGTGGCCACATAGGAGAAATTACTTTTAAACGTTTGATGCGAGTAAGGTTTAATTATGACCTGTGCGATGGGCAGGTTAACCCCAGGGAGGTAAAGGGCAGGAAAGAGTACTTAAAATATGGAATTTGTTGATGTAGTTATGGCCACAGGAACAGACAGCTTTAAAACGGGATTAGATAGCTTCTTGGAGAGTAGGACCGATTTCGCACTCGCCCTATGCCGCTCTGACATTCCTCTTTGCAGCGCGGCGCCCTTCCGATTTCCCACAATCTGCCCCAGGGCATCAGCTTGCATCACTGTTTTAGCACGACAAAGAGAAACTGGTTTTTAGCGGTTTCTCTTTGCCTCGCAAAAACGGCGACGCAAGCTGAAGCCACAGGGCAGATAGTGGGAAATCGGAAGGATGCCACGCTGAAAAGAGGAACGTCAGAGTGGTGTAGGGTGAGTGTGAAATTGGTCTATCAGTGGCTACTAGCTGTGGTGACTGAGGGGGATCTCCATGTTCAGAAGCACTGAGCCTCTGAATCCCAGAGCCAGGAGGCAACATCGGGGAAGGCTTCAGCCTCTGTGCCCTGTTGCTGGCCGTCTTGTTGGCCACTGTGTGAGACAGAATGCTGGACTAGATGGACCACTGGTCTGATCCAGCAGGGCTCTTCTGATGTTCTTAAGGCCTTGGCCTCCATGCCCTATTGTTGGCCTTCCAGAGGAACTGGTTGGCCACTGTGTGAGACAGAATGCTGGACTGGATGGACCACTGGTCTGATCCAGCAGGGCTCTTCTGATGTTCTTAAGGCCTTGGCCTCCATGCCCTATTGTTGGCCTTCCAGAGGAACTGGTTGGCCACTGTGTGAGACAGGATGCTGGGCTAGATGGACCCCTGGTCTGATCCAGCAGGGCTCTTCTGATGTTCTGCTGGGTGTTGAGGTCTGAACACTTGTGTGTGTGGGACAGGGAAGTGAGCCCTCTGATGTGACCCTCTCCTTCTGTTCTTTGAAATTTCCATTATGGGTTTAAACCGGTGCCAGTGTGGAGGAGAAGAGGATGCTGGAAAGAACTTTCCTCAATTGCTCTGTTCTCTTGATCATGAGAACACCAGCAGCACCCGAAATCAAAAGTGGATTTGTAGGCGGGTTGGGAAGTTTGATATTTCAGAAGATAATCTCTGGCCCAATGCAGCCATCCTTAAAACATCAAGCCCTCCAAGTGCCCTGCTAAAAATGATGACACACCCACACATCAGCTGGTTCAATGGATAAAGAAGCTAGGGAAAGAAGTACTTTTCTCCCTTTCTCACAATACCTCGTGGGCATGCAATGAAATTGCTGAGCAGTCGGGTTAGACTTGATAGAAGGAAGTCCTTCTTCACCCAAAGGGTGATTAACACATGGAATTCACTGCCACAAGAAGTGGCGACGGCTGCAAGCATAGACAGCCTCAAGAGGGGATTGGATAAACATATGGAGCAGAGGTTCATCAGTGGCTATTAGCCACAGCTTATTGTTGGAACTCTGTCTGGGGCAGTGATGCTCTGTATTCTTGGTGCTTGGTGGGGCACAGTGGAAGGGCTTCTAGCCCCACTGGTGGATCTCTTAATGGTGCTTGGGTTTTTTGGCCACTGTATGACACAGAGCGTTGAACTGGATGGGCCATTGGCCTGATCCAACATGGCTTCTCTTATGTTCTTATCTTGAAAGGTCTCACTCTGGTTGGGACGGCTCTGTTCTTCCAGGTGTCATCTAGCAGGGGGTAACTTTCATAATAGTAATAATGCATTGCCTTAATAATGGCTAGCCTGGTCTCATCAGATCTCGGAACCTAAGCAGGATCATGCTTGGTTGTTATTTGGGTGAGAAACAACCAAGGAAGTCCAGGGTCAGTGCACAAAGGTAGGCAATGGCAAACCACCTCTGAACATAAGAACATAAGAGAAGCCATGTTGGGTCAGGCCAATGGCCCCTCCAGTCCAACACTCTGTGTCACATAAGAACATAAGAGAAGCTATGTTGGATCAAGCCAATGGCCCATCCAGTCCAACACTCTGTGTCACATAAGAACATAAGAGAAGCTATGTTGGATCAGGCCAATGGCCCGTCCAGTCCAACACTCTGTGTCACATAAGAACATAAGAGAAGCCATGTTGGATCAGGCCAATGGCCTCTCCAGTCCGTGTCACATAAGAACATAAGTGAAGCCATGTTGGGTCAGGCCAATGGCCCATCCAGAACAACACTCTGTGTCACATAAGAACATAAGAAGCCATGTTGGATCAGGCCAATGGCCCCTCCAGTCCAACACTCTGTGTCACATAAGAACATAAGAGAAGCCATGTTGGATCAGGCCAATGACCTCTCCAGTCCGTGTCACATAAGAGAAGCCATGTTGGGTCAGGCCAATGGCCTCTCCAGTTTGTGTCACATAAGAACATAAAAGAAGCCATGTTGGGTCAGCCAATGGCCCATCCAGTCCAACCCTCTGAGTCACATAAGAGAAGCCATGTTGGATCAGGCCAATGGCCTCTCCAGTCCGTGTCACATAAGAGAAGCCATGTTGGGTCAGGCCAATGGCCTCTCCAGTTTGTGTCACATAAGAACATAAAAGAAGGCATGTTGGGTCAGGCCAATGGCCTGTCCAGTCCAACCCTCTGAGTCACATAAGAACATAAGAGAAGCCATGTTGGATCAGCCAATGGCCCATTCAGTCCAACCCTCTGAGTCACATAAGAGAAGCCATGTTGGATCAGGCCAATGGCCTCTCCAGTCCATGTCACATAAGAACATAAGAGAAGCCATGCTGGGTCAGCCAATGGCCCATCCAGTCCAACACTCTGTGTCACACAGTGGCCAAAAAAACCCAGGTGCTATCAGGAGGTCCATCAGTGGGGCCAGGACACTAGAAGCCCTCCCACTGTTTCCTCCTCCTCAAGCACCAAGAATACAGAGCATCACTTGCCCCAGACAGTTCCAACAATACTCTGTGGCTATGAACATCTTTTGCCTTGAAAATCTGTCGGGGGTCGCCCTAATTCGGCTGCAACTTGACGGCACTCTCTGGCACTTTCCTTTATTCGCATTGCTATGGTGGTGGGAGCTCTGAGAACGAGATTACTGCTATTAATTTTTGTTAAGATTAAATCTTAAGTCTGAGCTTTGACATCACAAACTGAGGTTCCAAAAGGCATGCAACAGTGGGATTCCTAAGACTCTGCGGGTGCATCTCCTGCCTTGCCTTTTGGGTCCTAAAACGCCCCTTGAATCAGTGCTCCCAGTAATGAAAATGGCAGGTTAACTCTATGTGTGTATGCAAAGCGCCATGAAGTTGTAGTCAGGTTACGGCAACCCAGTAGGGTTTTCAAGTCAAGAGACTGTCGGAGGTGGTTTGCCGTTGCCTGCCTCTGCATACTGACCCTGGACTTCTTCGGTGGTCTCCAGTGTTCCCTCTAAGCTGAGTTAGCGTGAGCTAGCTCACAGATTTTTAGCCTCCAGCTTGCACCTTTTTTGTCTTAGCTCAGGAAGGATGACCCCACTAATTTATGCTGTAGCTCACAACTTTCGTGCTGCTAGCTAACAAAGTAGAATTTGGGCTCAAAGGCCTCTTCAGCTTAGAGGGAACGTTGGTGGTCCGTCTTCCATCTAAATACTGACAACGGCTGATCCTGCTTAGCTTCTGAGATCTAACAAGATCAGGCTAGCCTGGGCCATCCAGGTAACTAAACTCATCTCTGTTCCTAAGTGGAATATGCCTCCTTTCCCCACTGTAGTTCTGGGGATCCCAGTCTTACTTTCTAGGGTCCACAGACTTGCTGGGTCTGGGAAGCAGGGCTGTAACCAGGATTTCTTGTTTGGTGGAGCCCACAATAGGATTTATTTGAGGGGGGTGGTCCTGGGCTCTCAGCGTTGTAACCTGCCTTGCGTTCCACAGGCTAACCCCAACCCATCGCTCTGCATGCTGTGTTAGGGAAGGGGAGAGAAAAAAGTGAAAAGACCAGCAGCGATGCTACGACTTGTTCAGAGTGGCAGTGAGCAAAAGGGACAGATTGGGGGCCCTCCAGTGGAGGGGCCATACAGTAGGAAGGGGAGGTTGAAAAGATGAGCCTTCCCCCCTGGGCCCCACTGTAGCTACAGGCCTGCTGGGAAGGGCAAAGACCCCAAACGTGGATGATAGTTGGCAGGGGTGGAATTCTAGCAGGAGCTCTTTTGCCTGTTAGGCCACACACCCCTGATGTAGCCAGTCCTCCAAGAGCTCACAAAAAAAGAGCCTTGTAAGCTCTTGGAGGATTGTCTACATCGGGGTGGGGGGTGGGGTGGCCTAATATGCAAAGGAGCTCCTGTTAGAATTCCACCCCTCATAGTTGGAAAGCGGTAGGAATTCTAGGCTTCAGATGGTTATTGGCCCAAAGACAGTGTGGTATAGTAGTCAGAGCAGCAGCCTAGGATATGAGGGGAACTAGGTTTGAAATCCCGCTCTGCTTTGAAGCTCCCTGGGTAACCTTAGGCTATTCACACTCCCTCAGCCTCACTTACCTCCTAAGATTGTTGTGAGGATAAAATTAGGGATACTCCCGTATGCCTTGCTGGTCTGAAGGGGGGGGGGGGGATAAAAAAATGTACTAGAGCTGAGTTCATTCCACACCAGTCATTTAGTCTGGAATTGTGGTGACTCTGTTGTTCAGTTGTTACAAAGAACCCAGTCACTGTGTTTCATTCCAGTACCATCTGTGTTATTTCCCCATCTTGTCCCCAGTGTGTTATGATTTTAAGAAGTTTTATACCTACTCGCCTAGCCCATCAATCATGTGTGGACAGCGAAAGCGCTAGTGAGTCTTCCAGGGCTACAGTTAGATTTGAGTCCCGCAGCACTTTAAAGCCCAACTCTTGTCCCTGAGGTGCTGTGGGACTCAGCACTTTAAAGCCCAGCTCTTGTCTCTGAGGTGCTGTGGGACTCAGCACTTTAAAGCCCAACTCTTGTCTCTGAGGTGCTGTGGGACTCAGCACTTTAAAGACCAGCTCTTGTCTCTGAGGTGCTGTGGGACTCAGCACTTTAAAGCCCAACTCTTGTCTCTGAGGTGCTGTGGGACTCAGCACTTTAAAGACCAGCTCTTGTCTCTGAGGTGCTGTGGGACTCAGCACTTTAAAGCCCAACTCTTGTCTCTGAGGTGCTGTGGGACTCAGCACTTTAAAGCCCAACTCTTGTCTCTGAGGTGCTGTGGGACTCAGCACTTTAAAGACCAGCTCTTGTCTCTGAGGTGCTGTGGGACTCAGCACTTTAAAGCCCAACTCTTGTCTCTGAGGTGCTGTGGGACTCAGCACTTTAAAGCCCAACTCTTGTCTCTGAGGTGCTGTGGGACTCAGCACTTTAAAGCCCAACTCTTGTCCCTGAGGTGCGGTGGGACTCAGCACTTTAAAGCCCAACTCTTGTCTCTGAGGTGCTGTGGGACTCAGCACTTTAAAGCCCAACTCTTGTCTCTGAGGTGCTGTGGGACTCAGCACTTTAAAGCCCAACTCTTGTCCCTGAGGTGCGGTGGGACTCAGCACTTTAAAGCCCAACTCTTGTCTCTGAGGTGCTGTGGGACTCAGCACTTTAAAGCCCAACTCTTGTCTCTGAGGTGCTGTGGGACTCAGCACTTTAAAGCCCAACTCTTGTCTCTGAGGTGCTGTGGGACTCAGCACTTTAAAGCCCAACTCTTGTCCCTGAGGTGCTGTGGGACTCAGCACTTTAAAGCCCAACTCTTGTCTCTGAGGTGCTGTGGGACTCAAATCAAACTCTTCCACTGCAGACTAACCATTCTGAAACAATTTCCAGGACTACTATCACTTTAAAGTTTAATTTCTTCCTTCTCTTTCATGTTTGAGCAATTAAGGCCTGTTATTTCCCATGGCTGACTGGTTAGCTGAAGTGCTGAGTAGTGACTCATGAAAGCTCACACCCTGGCACAAACTTCGTTAGTTAAGTTGGTAATGGACTCTTGCTCTTTTCTACTGGTTCTCTCAGGCCTTCATGAATCAACTGTAAATTATTGGCGGTGGGTGGTGGTGGTGTGGGGGGAGGAATTAAGTGCTATTTTAAACTTGACATTCAGACAGTGCCATTAGAAACATACCAGTGTTAATTTTCAAACGCTCTACTCTACAATTATAACAGCAAAAATAATGAACAACAGCAGAAAATATTTGGCTGGTTTCAAAGTAAACAGCAGTACTTGAGAGCCAGTTTGGTGTAGGGGTTAAATGTGCAGACTCTTATCTGGAAGAACCGGGTTTGATTCCCCGCTCCTCCACTTGCAGCTGCTGGAATGGCCTTGGGTCAGCCATGGCTCTCGCAGAGCTGTCCTTGAAAGGGCAGCTTCTGTGAGAGTTCTCTCAGTCCCGCCTCCCTCACAGGGTGTCTGGTGTGTGTGTGTGTGGGGAGGGGGGAAGGTAAAGGAAATTGTAAGCTGCTTTGAGACTCTGAGATTCAGAGTATAGGGTGGGATATAAATCCATTATCATCTTCTTGAGCATGTGTGCCCCATTGAAATCAGAGAAGTGAGAGAAAAGTAGGGTGGAAATAGCTAAATAAATGAATAAAGAGGTAGGCCTGTTGGAGAATGACTGGATCAATGTCACCCAGCAAGGAGAAGAAGAAGAAGAGTAGGTTTTTATACCCTGCTTCTCTCTACCTTAAGGACTCTCAGAGCAGCCTACAATCTCCTTCCCTTCCTCTCCCCACAACAGGGCACCCTATAAAGTTAGGTGTGGCTGAGAGAGTTAGGGGGTTGGAGCCCCTTCCCTGTGAGGAAAGGGTCTCTGACTTTTCAGTTGAGAAATGAGATGACTAAGGAGGGCATGATAGAGGTTTATAAAACTATGCATGGAGTGAAGAAAGCTGACAAAGAGAAGTTTTTCTGCCTCTCCCAAAAGCCTAGGACTTGAGGGCTGCCAATGAAAATGGCAAGCAGTAGGCTCAGGATGGACAAAAAGGAATGCTACTTTATACAGAGAGTGATTAAAATGTGGAATTTGCTGCCAGAGGATATAGTGATGACCACAGGAACAAACAGTTTTCAAAGAGGGTCAGAGAGATTCATGGAGGCGAAGTGTATTAATGGCTGCTAGCCATGGTAGCTGAGGAGAACATCTACATTCAGAGGCACTAATCCTCTGAATCCCAGAGCCAGGACGCAACTTCAGGGGAAGGCTTCGGCCTAGGGATGCCGGCCTCTAGGTGGGACCTGGGGATCCCCCGGAATTACATCTCCAGATTACAGAGATCGGTTCCCCTGGAGAAAACACATGCTTTGGAGGATGGGCTGGCTGGCCTGGCATTGTATCTCACTGAGGTTCCTGTCCCCTCCAGGCTCCAACTCCAAATCTCTTGAAGTTTCCCAGCTTGAATTTGGCAACCCTAACCAACATCCCCTGCCGTTGGCCAGGGAGGACCTGGTAATCCTACCTCAGCCTCTTTGCCCTGTTGTTGGCCCTCCAGAGGAACTGGCTGGCCACTGTGTAAGGCAGGATGCTGGACTAGGTGGACTACCAGTTGGATCCAGCAGGGCTCTTCTTATGTAGGCCTTGGCCTCTATGCCTTTTTGTTGGCCCTCCAGAGGAACTGGCAGGACTCTCCTTATATTCTTATGAAGGCGTCAGCCTCTCCGCCCTGCTGTTGGCTGTCCAGAGAAATCAGTTGGCCACTGTGTGAGACAGGATACTGGATTAGATGAACTCCTGGTCTGATCCAGCAGGGCTCTTCTTACGTTCTTAACATCCACATTCAGAGGTACTAAACCTCTGAATCCCAGTGTAAGGAGGCAACATCGGGATGGCCTCAGACTCTATGCTCTGTTGTTGGCTGTCCAGAGGAACTGGTTGGCCACTGTGTAAGACAGGATGCGGGACTAGATGGACCCCTGATCTGATCCAGCAGGGCTCTTGTGATGTTAGGTGTTTATGTTCTGAGAGAACTGTGACTGGCTCAGCAGGCTGCACGTGGAGGAGTGGGGAATTAAACCGGGTTCTACATATTAGAGTCTGCTGTTCTTAACCACTAGACCACTCTCGTTGGCCCATAAGTATGTTTGACCCAGGTCTCCTAGCTCAGTAACTTAAACCACCATACCACACTATTTTGATCTTGCACTATACCACACCATCTGTGAGAGGAGAACTGATGTTTTCGAGGAAGAAAGCCAAAAAGGAAGACAATGAGATTACAGCTAAGCCGGCTGAGTCTTTATCTGAGGGCCTTCATAAGGATTATTGTGCAACAGAGCGCATTGCTCGGGGAAACTGGAATTTCCAACTTTGGAGGGTTTACAAAAATAAACAGCTGAGCCACTTTGCGGTAAAAGTTACGTTCAGTGATGAAAATTTTGATGCTGATGTGTGTAACTTTCTTTTGACGTAGAGTTGCTAAACTCCAGTAGATCTTCTGGGATTTCAGCTGATCTCCTGGTGGATGAGATCAGTTCTCCTGGAGAAAATGGCCACTTGGAGAAAATGGCCGTAGGTGGACTCTACAGCATTATACCTGGCCAAGGTCCCTCCCCCCAACCCCCCCTTCCCAGGCTCCACCCCTCCCTCAATCTCCAGGTATTTCCCAACCCAGAGCTGGTAATGGCAACCAATGCTCTCTCTAAACTGCAGTTTTGTGAGCAAAAAATTCTACTTTGTGAACTACTGGCATTAAAGTTGTGAGCTAATGCATAAATTAGTGTACTCTGGGGTCATCCTTCCTGAGCTAAGACAAAAATGTGTGAGCTGGAGGCCAAAAATCTGTGAGCTAGCTCACGTTAACTCTGCTTAGAGGGAAGACTGGTGGCAACCCTTCTTTTTCAGGATCTGTGACCGTACAGGAGATCTTTTGCCACTGGACTCTATGTTTATTTTATAGATGATCTTTGTTAGTTACAATCTGGCTTGAAATGTCCTCGGGGATGGGACGGCGGCTCAGTGGTAGAGCATCTGCTTGGGAAGCAGAAGGTCCCAGATTCAATCCCTGGCATCTCCAAAAAAGGGTCCAGGCAAATAGGTGTGAAAAACCTCAGCTTGAGACCCTGGAGAGCCGCTGCCAGTCTGAGTAGACAATACTGTCTTTGATGGACCAAGGGTCTGATTCAGTAGAAGGCAGCTTCATATGTTCATATGTCCTTCAAGTAGCTGAACGCTCTCCTGGGTCAAATATTATCCCCTGGGGACTTTTTTAAAAGTTGGGGGGCACCCTTTCCCATCTACTGTGGGGCTTGCTGCTTCTCATAAGCTTCCTTCTGACAAAAAAGAAAAAAAGCAGGCTGCACCCCAGAAGTCAGGGGGCTGTGCCCCCACAGGCTCCCTGAGGCTTTGAGAATCCTAACCGCCCCCCCCCCCCCCCGATTCAGTCAGTACTGGCTTGAGATAAAAGGAAGGAGCAGAACCAAGCCAAGGCAGGCGTGAGCTGGGAGGGAGACAGAGAAGGCGGTGAGAGTAATGAATTCAATATAAGTGTAGCTCTTGTGTAGCCAAGAGGAGCTGCCCGCCCTATAGGAAGCACCCCTACATGCAGTGGGGCCCCCTTTTTCCTGACCTAAAATGGAAGCTGCATGTCAGAAAACAGGCCAAGTGGGAACACACTGTCTGCAAAAGCCACAGGACTTGTCTGAGCTTGTTCTGACTGCGTAAGGATTACAACACAGGCAAACGTCTGCATCCCCCCCCCCCCCACACACACTCAGCAATGGAATATGTAAAGACAATTGGGTTCTAAGTTCTATGTCTTAATCTCTGGTTAGCAACTACTGGCCGATCTTCCTACCTTCCTGTTCCGACTCAGCACCTTTTGTTTACCTCTGTGCTAATGCAGGCTGCGTTGCCCAAATCCTTTGTTTCTCTTCTGACTCCTCAGAGTATCGGAAACCAAATCAATGATCAGACATTAAGTCCGTCGTGGCCCTTCCTGACAAACATTAAGAGTCATTCTTGTCTTTTGTCTTGAATTGGGAATCCATTCAGGTATCCAGGAAAGACCCATCAACGACCATTAAGAGTCGTCTTGAAGGATCTTCACCCCTCCAAACCCTATATAAACTGAGAGCAAACCACACCTTAGTGTTCAGTCTGTGGGCGCATAGACAGGTTCTTCCACCATTACTCTAAGTAATGGACCTCTTAGACTTGGCACGATGGCTGTGCACATCTCCATCATTAATTTCTACATGGACTTCTGCACATCTGGATTAGGTAAATATTACCTCTGTAATTCCTGAAAATCTCTGTTCCTCGCCCCTGATTTCCTTAGCGTCTTGATTGTGTGTATCGTGGTTGCTTATGTGTGATTGTATTCCTACGTATTTTGCTAAGTAAACTAAAATATTTTAATTCTGGAGTCTTTCTTCTGATACTGGACCATTGTATTATTGGTGGAAAGATCCCTGCTCCAAAAATAGCTCTGCTTAGATCTACCTTTTGTTTAGGGTTGCCAAGTCCCCTGAGTTCTGGTAAGGTTGCCAACCTACAGGTGGCATCCGGAGATTTCCCCCTGTTACAGCTGGTCTCCCGGCAACCGAGATCAGTTCCTCTGGAGAAAATGGCTGCTTTGGAGGGTGGACTCTAAGGCATTATGCCCTGCTGAGGTTCCTTCCCCCCTCAAACCCAGCCGTCCCCTGGCTTCCCCTCCTCGGGTATTTAACTCCAGGTATTTCACAAAATGACCTCAGCGCTATTATTAAAATTATATAGCCTTCTTCGTACTAAAGGCAAACCCTTTCTGTGAGCAGAGTGGAGAATTCCATGGAATTCTTCCGATTGGGTTCTGCGTCCTACCCCTCTAGAGCCAAATGCGTAGAAACCAATTTGGCTCTTATAAGAATAACATCAAGCCGGTAAACTGAGGTGAATTGGAGGGGTTCGGAGGAATGCTTGATTAACCAGGATGTGAAGGGAACAGCAGGAAAATATTCCGATCGGACTCAGGAGCTTCTCGGAGATGCTTTACAGAAAGGGAAATGATAGAGGCGATCCTTCGCCAGAAATCTAAATACAAACCACGGGTATATATATATATATATATGCCAGTGAACTCAAACAAGCACACAGTGCGCTTCCATGTATATCTGTTATTTCCTGTGAGACTTTATGTATGCCGCTTCCTAAGAAAGGATTCGGGACAAGGCCTCTCTGCCAATGCCAAGGTTCGCTTTTTACTCCACGGGAAACATAACTTTGTCACTACTCACGTTGCTTGCTTTCTGCAGGTTGCGATCCAAATCAGAGAGGCTTTTACTCATCCATAGCCCATAGCTATTTTATGTCATTTAACTTTTGCTGCTTTTTTATAAGGTTTTATTATATTCTATAGTGTCACTGTTGGTTTTAAGTATACTGTACTCTTATAGCAATGCCCATAAAGGTCTATGGTATGGACAACCTGTGTTTGGGCCGCAAATAATTTATGGATATATAGGAGAGCCAGTTTGGTGTAGTGGTTAAGTGTACGGACTCGTATCTGGGAGAACCGGGTTTGATTCCCCACTCCTCCACTTGCACCTGCTGACATGGCCTTGGGTCAGCCATAGCTCTGGCAGAGGTTGTCCTTGAAAGGGCAGCTGCTGTGAGAGCCCTCTCCAGCCCCACTCACCTCACAGGGTGTCTGTTGTGGGGGAGGAAGGTAAAGGAGATTGTGAGCCGCTCTGAGACTCTTCGGAGTGGAGGGCGGGATATAAATCCAATATCTTCATCTACCTCACAGGGTGTCCGTTGTGGGGGAGGAAGGTAAAGGAGATTGTGAGCCTCTCTGAGACTCTTCGGAATGGAGAGCGGAATATAAATCCAATATCATCTTCTTCTTCATCTTTCACACATGCCACTTTATCAACTGTTTCCAAGAGGATCTTGCCATTCCACACAGTAATATCCCGTTGCGAAGTGCATTGGAAGTGTTTTGTTTAGTGTGTGTGAAAGTGGAACCGATCTCTCCAGTTCTCTAGTAATGTCAAGTTGTATATTTTTAGTTCTGAAACTGGGCTTTTCTTATACTTGTGGATCTCTTGCTCTGAATTACATTAAGGTAAGGTAGTCCCCTTGCTCTGAATTACATTAAGGTAAGGTAGTCCCCTGTGCAAGCACCAGTCGTTTCCGACTCTGGGATGACGTTGCATCACAACGTTTTCACAGCAGACTTTTTAACAGAGTGGTTTGCCATTGCTTTCCCCAGTCATCTACACTTTCCCCCCAGCAAGCTGGGTACTCATTTTACCGACCTAAGAAGGACGGAAAGCTGAGCCAACCTTGAGCCAGCTATCTGAGCCTAGCTTCCAGCGGGATCGAACTGAGGTTGTGAGCAGAGAGGTCGGACTGCAGTACTGCAGCTTTACCACTCCGCACCGTGAGACTCTTCACTGAATGACAATACCATTTGGTTTTTTTAATTGTAAAAGGCTGTTGACCCCTCCTGTGAGGGCTGGCAGGTTCCCCCTGGCCGCCAGCAAAAGACGGGGACCTGTACGCCGCCGAAGGGTTCAGAAGAAGGCCACAGGTAGCCTGAGGCATGGCTGGGAAATTCCTTCACTTGTCTGGAGCCAGGCTCTTCCTTAGAGGAAAGAGGAAGCAGCAGATCCCATCAGACAAAATATGCAAAAGCGAACAAGCTGGAAGACCAGACAACAAGCTGCCTGGAAGACGGATTAATTGGAGTTGACAACTTCCCCAGTGAAGGTGAGTTCCTCCACCTGTGTAATAAGGGGTAATTCTGGGAGGTAGGTGTCGCTGACTTATTCCCGGGGTGCACTGCCGTCTCTAGCAAAGCCAAGGAAAGATCTGGGCTTTTGTTTTAGGTTGATAGCAGATGAACAATTGAGGAACAGGGGCTGATTCTTGAGGGATACTCTAAGGCAGGGTTGTCAAACTCATTTGTTATGAGGGCGGGATCTGACATAAATGAGACCTTGCTGGGCCGGGCCATATCTGGCCAGGCCGTGTGTGCACCTATTTAAGATCAGGTAGCAGAGAGATAAATTTTATAATTTTACAAATATATATATCTTAAAAAACTTAAAACATGCTTTAAAAGTTAGCACTCATTGGTCTTAAAGATGCTTTCCTTGTATTCCTCCCATGGGATCCAGGGCACCGGGCAAAGGAAGCGCTAGCTCTTTCCTTCCTTCCCCAGGGGATTGGGGAGAGAGCCTCAGCCAATAGAAGGAAGAGAGGCTTGGCTCAGTAGCTCCACTGTGCAATTGAGAGAGCCCGGCAAAGCAAGCTATTTCGCCCCCCCTTTCTTCCCAAGGGCGGAGCCTCAGCCAATGGAGAAAACAGAGGTTGTGCTCTGGATCTCCTGTGCAGATGAGCAAGCCTTGCAAAGCAAGCTGTTATGCAGAAGGAAGCAAGAGATAGGGAGAAGGAAGCAGTCGCTTGGGGGCCTGATAGGAGCCCTTTGGGGGCCTGATTCAGCCCCCCAAACTGCATGTTTGACGCCCCTGCTCTAAGGGTTGGAATTTTTACCTCCTTGTGTTGGGGCTGCAGGAAACATGATGAAAGAGAAGCAAGTCCACGTTTAGAGCAAGCTGGCCAGAAGTTGTCAGGAAGGTGGAAAGGTCTGTCAGCTGTTGCTGGGCCGGCTGAAGTAAATGTAGGGTTACTAGCTGCAGGTTGGAAAATACCTGGAGATCTGGGTGGAGCTTCAGAAGGGTGGGGTTTGGAGAGCAGACTTCAGTGGGGTATAATTATTGGGATATTTCATTAATATAGCAAAGTTTTGCTCAGTCACAGAAGCGTGATACAGAGTGCAGCAAATAAATCTCATGAGAAGTGTAGTGCAAAAAAGGTAAACTTACATTTATTTAAGTAGACCCAGTTCATATCCAGGTTGCAGTCGAAAGGAGGGAAAGAGACCCAATCCAAAGAATTCTTTCCCTTTCACAAATGCCAGCTTGTCCAGCATCATGTGTGTGGGAGTATGAGGGCATTGTCTCTACAGGGGAGACCTGTAGGAAGGGAAGGAAGGGAATTGAAAAGGAAGGGAATTGAAAACAAATCAGCCAGCATCATAATGCCCCTGTATAAATCGATGGTGCGGTCTCATTTGGAGTACTGTGTGCAGTTCTGGTCGCCGCACCTCAAAAAGGATATTATAGCATTGGAGAAAGTCCAGAGAAGGGCAACTAGAATGATTAAAGGGCTGGAGCACTTTCCCTATGAAGAAAGGTTGAAACGCTTGGGACTCTTTAGCTTAGAGAAACGTCGACTGCGGGGTGACGTGATAGAGGTTTACAAGATAATGCATGGGATGGAGAAAGTAGAGAAAGAAGTACTTTTCTCCCTTTCTCACAATACAAGAACTCATGGACATTCGATGAAATTGCTGAGCAGCCAGGTTAAAACGGATAAAAGGGAGTACTTCTTCACCCAAAGGGTGATTAACATGTGGAATTCACTGCCACAGGAGGTGGTGGCGGCCACAAGCATGGCCACCTTCAAGAGGGGTTTAGATAAAAATATGGAGGAGAGGTCCATCAGTGGCTATTAGCCACAGTGTGTGTGTATGTATAAATTTTTTTGCCACTGTGTGACACAGAGTGTTGGACTGGATGGGCCATTGGCCTGATCCAACATGGCTTCTCTTATGTTCTTATGTGACACAGAGTGTTGGACTGGATGGGCCATTGGCCTGATCCAACATGGCTTCTCTTATGTTCTTCTGTGACACAGAATGTTGGACTGGATGGGCCATTGGCCTGATCCAACATGGCTTCTCTTATGTTCTTACCTTCAGAGACCTGTGTCTCCATGGAAGGCCATGTGAAGCGAGTGAAAGGACAAAGCGAGAAGAGGTGTTAGGGCACCTCCCGGGTTAAGACAAAGAGGGGTATCCTATTCAAGGCGATTACACCTATACATACTTCGAGTGATGTAGAGCACCCCCCCCCCCAATTAGTTACTCCAGCAGTAATGCCATAGAGACCTCTGTCCAAAGTGACCATCTTCAGGTAAATGGATCTGTGTTGCCTGGAGATCTGTTGTAATCCCAGGAGATTTCCAGCCACCGCGTGGAGGTTATACAGAAAGAAGTGGCTGTTCAGAAAAGTGATATTGTAACAAAAGGGAAAAAAAAACTATAAAAGTGACAACTGTATAAAAGTAACTCTCCAGTTTAGCACAGAGACGTTTTGAATCTGACAAAGGGTAACCTCTAATGGAAAACTGTTGATCTCTGCGGCTCCAACTGCAACTGGCTATACGACAATTGTAAAAGCTGGAGAGTGTCTAAATATACATTTGAAGGAAACACTGGGCATTCCATTACTGAATTCAAGGCTTTACCTGGTGTACTGCAGCCTGAAGAAGGCAAATGAAATGGATCCTAGGCAACCCATCGCTGTTGCTGTAACATCAGCCCTCTATCGTAATTTTGCCCAACGTTGTTCAAATCTGGCATCGAGTGTGCAGTGTTTTTCTGTCAATAATATTGATAGTAAATTGTCCGTTTCAAAATATAGAGCAGCAAGCCAAGACTTGTATCAATAGTTGTTACTTTTATACAGTTTTCCCCCCTTTTGTTACAATGCCACCCTAAAAAGGCCAAATGAGGTGTTTTTAAAAAGTTGAGTCTGAATTCCCCCACGGAGTAGTCTGTGTACATGGAACAGCAGCATTGGAGAAGTAACTTTTTCCCCAGTACTGTTTGGGCACAGAAAATGGCGGAGAAGGCAGGGCCGGATTAACAATTAGGCAAAGAAGGGGCCCTGGGCCAGCTTCCCTCCCATTTCCCCCCCTGTTTGCAGCCCTCCCAACCAGCACATGCAGCCAGCAACTATTTTTATTTTATTTTATAATTTTTATTGAGCTTTCCCTTCACAGTGGTAAAACAGTCATTAATAGGCAAAACATCATAATACAAAACTTTCGTGGTCGGAAACTTCTGTTATAGGCAAAATTGAGAAACAAGAGAGGTTGATAATTATGCTTTTCGTATAAGCAATGATAAATATATAGAAAGCAAATTAAATTCCGTGTTTCTATAAAAATGAATGCATCTTAAAAGTAAGTCAGCGATTGATACAAAATATTGCTCGGTATGCAGCCAGCGACGGAGCCGCTCTTTGCCCTTGCTTTCCTGGTGTCATCGTCAAGTTTGGCCCTCTCTGCCTCTCCCCCACAGCTTTGTCAAAGGGGCTTTTGAGAAGCGGGATCCATAGGGTTGCCAAGTCCAATTCAAGAAATATCTGGGGACTTTGGGGGTGGAGCCAGGAGACATTAGGGGCGGAGTCAAGATCAAGGCTGTGACAAGCATAATTGAACTCGAAGGGAGTTCTGGCCATCGCATTTAAAGGGACGGCACACCTTTTCAATGCCTTCCTTCCATAGGAAATAATGAAGGATAGGGGCACCTTCTTTTGGGGTTCATAGAATTGGACCCCCTGGTCCAATCTTTTTGAAACTTGGGGGGTATTTTGGGGAGAGGCACTAGATGCTGTACTGAAAATTTGGTGCCTCTACCCCAAAAAACAGCCCCCCCCCAGAGCCCCAGATACCCGCAGATCAATTCTCCATGATTTTCTATGGGAATAAATCTCCTTAGGGAATAACAGAGTTCCCAGCAGACATTTCCCTCCCCTCCCCCTGCTTTCTGACGACCCTGAGGCGGGGGGAGGGCCTCCAAACCGGGGGATCCCCTGTCCCCATCTGGGGATTGGCAACCCTAGGGATCCATGAGTGGTGGGGCAGGCACTCTGAGATCACTTGCAAGGGGGCCCCCTGAGATTTCGACTGCCTAGGGGCCTCCGCAGGGTTTAATCCGGCACTGGGGGGAGGAGTCCGTCTCCCCCTCCCCTTGTCATGGCATTTGGACCCCAAAGAGGCTCTGCTTTATTTTTTTTAGTAGCCATTCCTCGCAGCTGTTACGGGCCTGTGGGCAACCAAAGCTGGATCCAGGAACCCGGACCCAACTCATTAAAAAAGCAAACATCTAGTTTAGCTCTAAGCTGGCCAGATGAAAACCCACCTGAAGATATTTTCAGCATTGACTTTGGATGGGCATAATTGGTGGGTGGTATTGCACACACCACCTGTGCCGAGATTTGAGTCCCTCCCGCCCAAATTAAGAGACTTAACAGCCAGCGTTCCAAGTGAGTCGGTCCAGAGATTCCTTTATTACCACTAGTGGCAGGAGGAAAACCCGTATCTCTCTATGCCACCATTCCTCCTGCGTTTTTCCTCAAACCCATCTTTACAAAACATAGCATATTTATGCCATTTTTGATAACAAAGCAGATTTTGTTGATTGGTTACCAATCCTGGCTCTTAGCCTTTTGTGGTGTCTCATCGACTTAAAGCAACCCATCTCTAACGGGATGAGGTAAGGCCTTAGGGAGTTCTTTGTTCCCTACTCCCAATCTCCCGTCTTCCTGGCATCCGGGATCCTCCCGGTTTCTGGTTTGTGCCAGAGAACGAGTCAGTAAGTACAATCTCTACTGTGTGGGCGAGATGGCCCCTTTCAGACTAGGAGGTCCTTCCTTGAGGCAGGGAGGAAGGCTTCCCTTATCAAAGGGTGATAACAGACCTCTGATAATGTTCTCTTGCTAGGGAAATGGGTTGCCAAGTCCAATTCAAGAAATATCTGGGACTTTAGGGGTGGAGCCAGGAGACATTAGGGGTGGAGCCAGGAGCAAGGGTGTGGCAAGCATAAATGAACTCCAAGGGAGTTCTGGCCATCACATTTAAAGGGACGGCACACCTTTTCAATTCCTTCCTTCCATAGGAAATAATGAAGGATAGGGGCACCTTCTTTTGGGGCTCATAGAATTGGACCCCCTGGTCCAATCTTTTTGAAACTTGGGGGGGGCTATTTTGGGGAGAGGCACTAGATACTATACTGAAAATTTGGTGCCTCTACCCCAAAAAACAGCCCCCCCCCCCCGAGCCACAGATCAATTCTCTATGATTTTCTATGGGAATAAATCTCCATAGGGAATAATAGAGTTCCTAGCAGACATTTCACTCCCCTCCCCCAGCTTTCTGACGACCCTGAAGCGGGGGGAGGGTCTTCAAACCAGGGGATCCCCTGCCCCCACCTGGGGATTGGCAACCCTATTCCTTTCACACACACACACACATTATATATATATATATATATATATATATATATATATATATATATATATATATATATATATATATATATATATTAGCAAGGACTCTTAATAGAGGCCTATAGTCCATTATTCCAGGCCACTTCAGGCCTGGGATAGAGAGAGATAATGTACTTTTAAAGCAAGCCCTGCAAATATACCGTAATACTCTGAAAGTAACAGTTCAAATGCAACAGTAGTGCAAGGTAGGTTAGAGCAAATGAGTTCTGTGATCTGGATTAGTGCAATTCTGTTTGGCACTCTGTCCATGCTCTAATGCAAATCTGAAATCTGCATCCTACAGCGGTGTTGGGCAAATCAATCTCTCAGCCTAAACTACTTCACAAGGCTGTTCTGACGTACGGATGCCAGGCTCCAGGTGGGACCTGGGGTTCCCCTGGAATTGCAGCTCACCTCCAGACGACAGAGATCAGCTCCCCTGGGGAAATGGATGTTTTGGAGGGAGGACTCTATGGCAGGGATCCCCAACCCCTGAGCCGTGGACCAGCCCTAGTCCGTGGCCTGTTAGCAACCGGGCCATGAGTTGTATAATTATTTCATTATATATTGATGTATAGTTGGTTTTTAACTGTTTGTCATGCTGGAATCCGTCCTGAGCCCATATGGGAAAGGGTGGAATATAAATTCACAGAAATAAATAAATGAATAAATAAATATTACAGTGTAGTAGTAGTAAGACATTGGATTTATATCCTGCCCTGCACTCCAAATCTCAGAACAGCTCACAATCTCCTTTATCTCCCCCCCCCCCCCAACAGGCACCCTGTGAGGTGGATGGGGCTGAGAGATCTCTCCCAGAAGCTGCCCTTTCAAAGACAACCTCTGCCAGAGCTATGGCTGACCCAAGGCCATTCCAGCAGGTGCAAGTGGAGGAATGGGGAATCAAACCCGGTTCTCCCAGATAAGAGAGCTCTGGCTGATCCAAGGCCATTCAAGCAGCTGCAAGTGGAGGAGTGGGGAATCAAACCCGGTTCTCCCAGATAAGAGAGCTCTGGCTGATCCAAGGCCATTCAAGCAGCTGCAAGTGGAGGAGTGGGGAATCAAACCCAGTTCTCCCAGAGAAGAGAGCTCTGGCTGACTGAAGGCCATTCCAGCAGCTGCAAGTGGAGGAGTGGGGAATCAAGCCCGGTTCTCCCAGATAAGAGAGCTCTGGCTGACTGAAGGCCATTCCAGCAGCTGCAAGTGGAGGAGTGGGGAATCAAGCCCGGTTCTCCCAGATAAGAGAGCTCTGGCTGACTGAAGGCCATTCCAGCAGCTGCAAGTGGAGGAGTGGGGAATCAAACCCGGTTCTCCCAGAGAAGAGAGCTCTGGCTGACCCAAGGCAATTCCAGCAGCTGCAAGTGGAGGAGTGGGGAATCAAACCCGGTTCTCCCAGAGAAGAGAGCTCTGGCTGACCCAAGGCCATTCCAGCAGCTGCAAGTGGAGGAGTGGGGAATCAAACCCGGTTCTCCCAGAGAAGAGAGCTCTGGCTGACCCAAGGCCATTCCAGCAGCTGCAAGTGGAGGAGTGGGGAATCAAACCCGGTTCTCCCAGAGAAGAGAGCTCTGGCTGACCCAAGGCCATTCCAGCAGCTGCAAGTGGAGGCGTGGGGAATCAAACCCGGTTCTCCCAGATAAGAGAGCTATGGCTGACCCAAGGCCATTGCAGCAGGTGCAAGTGGAGGAGTGGGGAATCAAACCCGGTTCTCCCAGATAAGAGAGCTATGGCTGACCCAGGGCCATTCCAGCAGCTGCAGGTGGAGGAGAGGGGAATCAAACCCGGTTCTCCCAGAGAAGAGAGCTCTGGCTGACCCAAGGCCATTCCAGCAGGTGCAAGTGGAGGAGTGGGGAATCAAACCCGGTTCTCCCAGATAAGAGAGCTCTGGCTGACCCAAGGCCATTCCAGCAGCTGCAAGTGGAGGAGTGGGGAATCAAACCCGGTTCTCCCATATAAGAGTCCATGCACTTCCCCACCACACCAAAATAAAGTGCACAATTGGATCATCCTGAAACTATCACCCCTTCCGCTCCCCCGGCCCCTGGAAAAATTGCCTTCCACCAAACGGGTCCCTAGTGCCCAAAAGCTTGTGCCCCACTGAGGTCCCTGCCCTCCCCAGACTCCAGCTCCAAATCCCAGCCTGGCTCTGGCAATACTTCCCCCTCCCAATCCTCCATTGGTGGCCAGGGGTGGACTTGGCAACCCTAGTGGGATCGCATTGTGGAAAGTGTACACTAAGCTCCTTCCCCCCCTTCCAAAACATTGGGCAAAACTCAGCTGTGCTCTGGGGTGTTGCAGCATTCTGGGTTTTCCCAAGCCCTGACAATGATGGGGGATGCAAAATGTTGAAACATCCAAATAGCAACAAGTTCTGCTAGACAAGCAGCGGCTGGCTTATTAGCAGCTCAGGCTCTTCGCAGAATGCCTCTGGTTTGATCTTGAGTTGTATACTAGGCATGCAAAAGGTGCAGATCCTTTTGCTCCAACAGGGAAGAGGATGGTGTGACTTACGTCCTTCGCTATAGTGGACCTCCTGTGTCTCCCTGGAATGGGCCGGTTCTAGGTTTTGGGAAGCCTTGGGCAGAGATTGTTCAGGGGCCTCTGTCTTCTCACCAGGCCTCAGATTCAGCAGGTGCTCACAGGAGTGCAGCTCCTGAACCTTTCTGAGGGTTCCCCCTCCTCCTCCCCACCTACCTTGTCCATTGAATAGGAGGTGCAGCTGCATAACAGTCCCTGGATTCGGAGAGCGGGCAGCCAGCCAGCCACCAGGGGCTTTGCCATGCCCCAGCAGCCCTCATTAGCTTCTGGAGAAGCTCGTGCTGCCCTTTCTCCACTTCTTATGAATTGAAGTTTCTGAACAGTCCTCAAAGGCAGCCCTATATAGAGTGCATTGTAGTAACCCAGGGCTTTTTTTGAGCAGGAAAGCACAGGAACTCCATTCTGGCTGGCTTGGTGTCAGGGGTGTGGCCTAATATGCAAATGAGTCCCTACTGGACCTTTTCTACACAAAAAACCCCTGTATTTATTTAAATGCACTAGTTTGCTACAGTTACATTGAGGGCTTTTAATTCATGCATCGTATTTAAGCCTCTCCTGAGACCTATATTAGATAATTACTCCCCCCCCCCCATGATTAGTTAAAATTTTCTCAGGAAAAAGTGGGATACAGAAGGGAAAGGGAAGTTACAGAAGGGAATTATTAAATATTATGAATAGTTACAGACAGGGCTCCTTTTTGTTGGAAAGGCCCAGCAGGAACTTATTTGCATTAGGCCACACAGCCCTGACATCACCATTGTTCTGCACAGGGCATTTTTGTAGAAAAAGCCCAGTGGGAACTCATTTGTATATTAGGCCACACCCCCTGATGTCACCTTTGTTCAGCACAGGGCTTTTTTGTAGAAAAAGCCCAACATGAACTCATTTGCATATTAGGCCACACACCCCTGATATCACCATTTCGCACAGGGCTTTTTTTAAAAAAAAAAGCCCAATGAGAACTCATTTGCATATTAGGCCACACCCCTTGATGCCAAGCCAGCCAGAACTGCGTTCCCGCGTTTTAAAAAGGCCCTAGTTACAGACAAGTAAAATCAACTCTTCAGTAAAAATACATATAGAAGCAGATACTATTCTCTTTTTAAAAGAATAGACAACTGTCTAATCTATTAACAATAAAAAGTTACATCTTTAACCGTTTAAACTGTTCTTAAAACCTGGAAATTACCTTAATTGTTTGTCAGATTCTAAGTCTTATCCTTAGTAAATATTTAACTGCTAGTGGAATACTAAATAAAATATTATAACTATAAATAACATTTTGCGCTATTTATTCTTTGTGCTGTGTAGGGTTTTCTGGTCTTGAGGACAAAAGGAGATTGAGGAAGAATCGCACTGCTACAGCACCAACCCCAAATCAGACTTTTCCCTGCAGCCACTGTGGCCGGATCTGCCTGTCCCGCATTGGTCTTGTCAGCCACCAGCGAGCCTGCAGCAGACGTGGACTACTGCACCCTTCGTTCGCGAAGTCAAGCCGAGAGAGAGAGAGAGAGTGTGTAGGAAGATGTCAGAAATATCCATGCAGAATGGAGAAGCAAGTTTTGAGCAATTGAGCATTCTGGACAATGTCCTTTCCTAATACAGAACATACCTAAGAAACATGCATAAGATTTTTTTTTCTTTTGCATGAAAACAGTCTAATTTTTTAAATACCTGCTCAGCAGTCTTGAGAGAGGAAACTAGAAAACTGCTGATTATGTACAGAGGCAAAGAAGAAGTCCTTCGCCATTGAAAAGCAAGTTTCTGAAGAAAAGTGGTGACATTTGTTGAGTGGGTGACTAAGAGATAAAAAGGGGAAAAGAGGGAGAGGAACACGTTACTGGGAAGAATTTGCATGCATGAAAATTGCTTGGAGATGGGTGCAGGCCTCTGATTTCCGCAAGTCTTTGTTTTCCTGGGAAAATAAATGAAGCAATTAGTCTCCAACTGCATTACGTTTGCATTACTTACGTAGTCTGTGGGGAAGTGCTTTGAACCCATACACCCCCCCCCCCTCCCAGAGAGCCTTGTGTTCTGCTGATCATTCTTAGCCCCAAGGATGTCCACGTAGCCTCAGCCAGGGCCAGCGCTTTCTCTGTCCTGGCCCCTACCTGGTGAATTATAGAAAAAACACCAGACACTAGGCAATTAATAATTGAGTCCCACGCTGTAATATTTCAACTCAAGTCCAACCCTGGGTATTTATTTGTTTCAATTTGTTTCAATCTTCCACAGTGGTGTGGGCTCTAACAAAAATATGATAACATAGTTACGTATTAATTACATACATTGCGCACAAAAATAATAATTGATATTAATAATTTCTCATAGGCTGACCTTAAGTCAAGTCAATCCGGACACAAATTAATCAAATTTCTCATTTTCTGTCAATAGTGAAATAAAAATAATTGTATAACATTTAATTCAATCATTTTTACACTCATACAATCATTTAAAAAAATTAAATAGATATGTGCAATTAAGCAATTCATGAACTTTCCATAGAAGTTCTTCCCAATCTCCTTACTCTATTTGTGAAAATATATACCAATTATTACAATATTTAATAATTGTAAAGAACAAAATAAAAGGTTACAGAAATTAATTACCTTATACACCATTCATAAGCACTGAAATCAAGCCACTATTACTCACCGACGTCTTAACACCATATCCCAAAAGCTTACCTAAATACTCATTTAGATACCAGCATCTCAGTTCACTTAAAGTTACAGTACAATTTTCTTAAGGTTACAATGCCATTCACAAAATGGAACATGCTCCCACCTGAGATAAGAGCTTTGTGGAGCTTCTTGCAGTTCCGCAGGGCCTGTAAAACGGAGCTGTCCCGCCAGACTGAGACAGTGGATATCCGATCGTCCGGCTTCCCTGCACAGAAGCTGCCTTGACCATCTGCCCATATGGCGTGTAACACGAGTTGGAGTGACTCCTATCATCTGTCTCGTTAATGCTGGGATTCTGAATTTGCAACTATGGTATATCTATTTCACCATATTTTTATTGCTAACTGTTTCATCTGTTTTAATAATTATATAGCAACTGGTTTTTAATATTGTATATTCTGATGTTACCTGCCCTGAGCCCATTTGGGAAGGGTGGGATATAAATTGAATGAGTGAATGAATGAGTGAATGATTGAGTGAATGATTGAAGGAGTGAGTGAGTGAGTGAGTGAGTGAGTGAGTGAGTGAGTGAGTGAGTGAATGAATGAATGAAATAAACCTGAACCCACCAACAAGCTCTAGAGATGGCAGCCTCCAGGTGGGATCCGGGGATCTTCCAGAATGACAGCTCATCTTCAGACTACTGAGATCACTTCCCCTGCAGGAAGTAGCAGAGCTTTGGAGGGTGGACTTTATGGCATTGTGCCCCACTGCGGTCCCTGTCCTCCCCGGGCTCCATCCCCAAATCTCCAGGAGTTTCCCAACCTGGAGCTGGCAACCCTATTGGGAGAGCAAAACCAGTGGTAATACTGTGATGTATTGCGCAACGCATTTATTAAATCAAACTTGCTCAGATTTGTTAGACTTATAATTTGTGTATTCTTTATACAGTTCCACAAGACACTACAATTATTGAATACCCGACGATTTATGAAAACTATTGGCCGCAATACACATTCAACAATACTTATAAAAATGAACAGCAGAACATCTGTTTTCAAGAACCAACCAGCTCCTGAAGTTATTATTCAAGGATTTAACCAGCTGGTATGTAGACATTGTCCAATTTGTATGTCAAACCTATATCTAGTATACGTTGCATAGAATATATCCACAAAGTCCAATAACTTCTGTTTGGAACCAGGTGTACCTTTCCTCAGGGCTCTTTTTTTGTAGAAAAAGCCCAACAGAAACTCATCTGCATATTAGGCCACACCCCCTGACATCACCATTGTTTCACATGGGGCTTTTTTTGTAGAAAAGGCCCAGCAGGTACTCATTTGCATATTAGGCCACACTCCTGATGCCAAGCCAGCTGGAGCTGCGTTCCTGCTCAAAAAGTCCCTGCCTTTACCTAAATTCCGTCTGAGGCAGAGTGCACCAAATTGCTTTCATCTGAAGCAGAGTGTGCCAGTTTCTTCCGTTAATTGTAAACTGTGCCGGAGCGCTTCAACATTTAATGCAGAGTGTGCCAACAATGCTGACAAGTATCCTAGGCAAATGCCTTCTTGCACAGAATGCCTCATCATACGGTATAGCCTCTAATAGGGCTGCCAGCCTCCAGGTGAGGCCTGGAGATCTCCCGCTTCTACAACTGATCTCCCGCTGGCAGAGCTCAGCTCCCCTGGAGAAAATGGCTGCTTGGAAGGGTGGACTCTAGGGCATTGGACCATACTGAGGCCCCTCCCTTCCCCAAACCCCACCCTCTTCTGACTCCACCCCCAAAGTCTCCAGCTATTTTCCAACGCAGACCTGGCAATCCTACCATCGTATGGTACATCCCCCAGATGAACTGGAACCAATCCTTGTATCGTGAAGCCAGTTAAAATTTTATAAAGAGCAATTGTGTATGTCCATGTCCTTCTTACCCAAGCAAGCGTTCAGCTTTTTCAGGTCTTCTTGACTTCTCTGTCAACTCTGCTCATGAATTAATTCTGTCTTCTTGGATCTGAATCTGATGGTGTCTTTCCTAATCTTTAGTATAAATGCTATCAGAGCTTATTGTGGGCTGAAATAATCTTCAAGCCGCCTTGAAGCAATTTAACCTCTTGCAGTCTTCTTTTGAGTAATCTCAAAAGAATTTTTGAGTAAAAAAAAGATTTTTTTTTTCACATCTATGACCATGCTGGGCTTCAGCTTTCCTATTTAGATGAATGCTGAATTGATCAGCACCATGGTTGCTGTTACGACTCACTTGAAAAGGTTACATTTCATATAATTTCTCCTCCTTGCTACAGCCATGATCTCCAGTGTAGCCTTTTTGGATGGTCAAAGGGGTCTCCTCCTTCCTTCTTCACCATCATAGAAGCTGGAATCCAACCCACAGTCACTATAATAGATAATATTTAAGAACATAAGAGAAGCCATGTTGGATCAGGCCAACGGCTCATCCAGTCCAACACTCAGTGTCACATAAGAACATAAGAGAAGCCATGTTGGATCAGGCCAATGGCCCATACAGTCCAACACTCTGTGTCACATAAGAACATAAGAGAAGCCCTGTTGGATCAGGCCAATGGTCCATCCAGTCCAACACTCTGTGTCACATAAAAACATAAGAGAAGCCATATATATATATTTTTTTGCCCACTGTGTGACACAGAGTGTTGAGACTGGATGGGCCATTGGCCTGATCTAACATGGCTTCTCTTATGTTCTTCTTCTTCCTCCTCCTCGACTTTGCATGCCCCTGTACCCTTTTGGCTGTTGGTTTTTTTTTAAACTGTAATTTCCTTTCATAACATCATTGTCAAGTCCGAACTTGTTCCAATTTAGAAGATCTGGAAGCTGGATCATTTTCATCATTATCCATTCAGGAAAATGGATTCATTATCCATCTTCAAAAAAGATTGGACCAGGGGGTTCAATTCTATTCTATGAGCCCCCAAAGAAGGTGCCCCTCTCCGTCATGATTCCAAATGGAGGAAAGGCATTTAAAAGACGTACGGTCCCTTTAAATGCGATGGCCGGAACTCCCTTTGGAATTCATTCGTGCTTGTCACACCCTCGCTCCCAGCTAGACCCCCAAAGTCTCCTGGATCCACCCCCAGAGTCCCCAGATATTTCTTGAGTCAAACCTGGAAACCCTACTATCCTGGGAAACCCCTATAAGTCACTGTGAGGTTCATGATGGGAGAAAGGTGGGATTCACTCAGTGCTGGATTAAACCTTATGGAGGCCTTTAGGCGGTCAAAATTTCAGGGCCCCCCCCTCACAAATTATCTCAGAGTTGGAGTGCCCACCCCACCACCTATGGCCCCCACTGCAGCCTGCAGGCAGTTTGGTGTAGTGGTTAAGTGTGCGGACTCTTATCTGGGAGAACCGGGTTTGATTCCCCACTCCTCCACTTGCAGCTGCTGGAATGGCCTTGGGTCAGCCATAGCTCTGGCAGAGGTTGTCCTTGAAAGGGCAGCTGCTGTGAGAGCCCTCTCCAGCCCCACCCACCTCACAGGGTGTTTGTTGTGGGGGAGGAAGGTAAAGGAGATTGTGAGCCGCTCTGAGACTCTTCGGAGTGGAGGGCGGGATATAAATCCAATATCTTCATCTACCTCACAGGGTGTCTGTTGTGGGGGAGGAAGGTAAAGGAGATTGTGAGCCGCTCTGAGACTCTTCGGAGTGGAGGGTGGGATATAAATCCAATATCATCATCAAAAGCCCCTTTGACAAAGCTGCAGGGAAGAGGCAGAGAGAGGCAAACATGGTGACAACGCCAGCAGCAGCCTTACCAGGCAAGACGGGCAAAGAGCGGCTCAGTTGCTGGCTGCGCAGGCAGGCTGGGAAGGCTGCAGGCAGGGGGGAAATTTGCGGGACGAGCTGGCCCGGGGCCCCTAAAGGCATGGAGCCCCATAGGCCAGTGTCAGCGCCTCTGTCGAGGCTGGGTGAGTGGGTGTCAGTGTGACAGATAAGCTTCAGTGTGGGCAAGTGCAAAGTAATGCACATTGGGCCAAAAATCCTAGCTACAAATACAAGTTGATGGGGTGTGAACTTTCTGAGACGGACCAAGAGAGATCTTGGGGTCGCGGTCGATAACTCACTGAAAATGTCGAGACGGTGTGCAACTGCAATAAAAAAGGCCAACGCCATGCAGGGAATTATTTGGAAGGGAAAGGAAAACAAATCAGCCAGTATCATAATGCCCCTGTATAAATCGATGGTGCGGTCTCATTTGAAGTACTGTGTACAATTCTGGTCACCGCACCTCAAAAAATATAGCACCGGAAAAAGTGCAGAAAAGGGCAACTAGAATGATTAAAGGGTTGGAACACTTTCCCTTTGAAGAAAAGTTAAAACTCTTGGGGCTCTTTAACTTGGAGAAACGTTGAACGCGCAGTGACATGATAGAGGTGTAAAAGATTATGAATGGGACAGAGAAGATAGAAAAAGAAATACTTTTCTCCATTTCTCACAATATGAGAACTCGCGGACATTCAATTAAATTGCTGAGCAGTCGGGTTAGATCTGATAAAAGGAAGTATTTCTTCACCCAAAGGGTGATTAACACGTGGAATTCACTGCCACAGGAGATGGTGGCGGCTACAAGCATAGACAGCTTCAAGAGGGGATTGGAGAAGCATATGGAGCAGAGGTCATGTTGTTGGAACTCTCTGTCTGGGGCAAGTGATGCTCTGTATTCTTGGTGCTTGCGGGGGGGGGGGCACAGTGGGAGGGCTTCTAGCCCCATTGGTGGACCTCCTGGTGGCACTTGGGTTTTTTGGCCACTGTGTGACACAGAGTGTTGGACTGGATGGGCCATTGGCCTGATCCAACATGGCTTCTCTTAGGTTCTTATGTTCTTACTTGGCCTAATAGTTAATACGGTCCTGGATTTACTGATAATAGTGTCTTTGTCCCTTTGCAAGCGTCTTCTGGCCAGCAACTCAGCAGAATGAAATTGTTCCCTGGCAGCCAGGAATTCCTTTGCTGTGATGGCACACCCACGATTTCTCCCCACCGGGCAGACAGTCATGCCTGCGTGTGCACATTTATTATCTCTGAGTTTTAAGGCGTGCACAACAAACGGCTGTGCATCTCCGAGATATGGACTTAATCATGATAAGGAATTAATTTGTGGTGATGCACCAAACGGGGAAAAAAAGCAGGAGCCGCGGTGGTGGTGGTGAAGATCTTTCCCCAGCAATGAAAATAATGCATGTGGGAAACATGAAATACTTCTATAATATAGTGCAGGGTTTCCCAAACTCCCCCCCCCCCCCCGTTATTTTTACACTTCCCCTTCGTGGCCCACTAAAATTTGGGGGTGGAGCCAGGAGACTTTGGGGGTGGAGCTGGGAGACAGGAAATGATGTACAAACAAGCCTAAAACTCTTGCAATATATTTTTTAGGAAAAGTAGGAGATGGTGGGATTTTGCAATGCAATTTCAACAATAAAAAAATCAAGAAGCACAAGGATCACACAGCAGAAAACTAAAAATATAAAATGCTCTCATCCTAGGAAAACATGAAATGGCAGCCTGGGAAAACATGAAATAGCAGGGCATTTCAAGCTTCTCACCCCCCACCACCCCCAGGTCTACTCAGATTAACATGGCAAGGAAGGAAGGAGAGACAGAGGTAAAGTCTGATAGAAAGAGAGACAGAGAAAAGGAAGGAAGGAACCAACCTGAAATGGCAGTGCTGGGAAAACATGAAACGGCAGGGCATCTCCCAGGGCAATGGGAAGGAAGGAAGGAAGGAAGGAAGGAAGGAAGGAAGGAAGGAAGGAAGGAAGGAAGGAAGGAAGGAAGGAAGGACAGAGAGAGAGGATGGGAAAAGACTGACAGAAAGAAAGAATGAATGAATGAAAGGGAGGGGGAGAGAAAGAGAAAGGAAATATGAAGGAAGGAAAGGGGAAGGAAGGAGTGAAAGAAAGGGACAAAAGGAAGAAAGAAAGAGAAAAGAAAGGAAAAGAAAAATGGAGCTGAGATAATTCAGCGCTGAGGCATGCTGCCGGCATTTCGAAGGTACGCGCCTGGAAAGGGAGCATGGCTGATTCCTTCCCCACTGGGGAATTATCTCAGCTCCATTTTCCTCACCGAGGAGATGGTGGCGGGGGGAAGCTTTACAAAGCCGGAAATTTACCAGCGATGGGGAAAAGAGGGAGAAGGAGGCGCTTGCGCAGCAAGAGTCAGCATTTCTAAAAGTGAGTTGCTTCCATCCCGATCACCCGATCGGTGGGAAATCGCCGCTGAGCTCATTCCGTGCTGGGCCAAGCCGGCTGCAGGTCGAACAGACCGTGGCCGAAAAGGGCGCATGGCTCCTCCCTCTCCGGCACTTCCTGGATGGGAAGGAAGTGCCGAGGATGGGGGAGCCATGAGCCCTTTTTGGCCACCATCGGTTCAACTTGCGGCTGGCTTGGCCCAGCGTGGAATGAGCTCAGTGTCTATTTCCCACCGATTGGGTGATTAGGGGTGGGGGAAGGGCTTTGCACAGGATGAAACTGTCCTGCCTGCGGTGGGGAAGGGTGGGAGAAGGAGGTGCAAAACCCGGGGGAGAGAGGCACGATGTGGGGGAAGGTGGGGGGAGGGGCAGCCAGGGGACAGGAGGCCCTGCGGCCTGGCGTTGAGGGCTCCGCAGCCCGGTGCTGGGTCGCGACCCTGCCTTTGGGAAATGCCGATATAGTGGGTTCCACATCTTGATGAGGTGAGGTGGTAGTGAACATAGCTCTTTATTCAATACAGCATCATATAGGGCTGCACTCAAAAGGCTAACTACTGGGCCAATGATATGTGCATTCCAGGTTCCCTCGCTAGCGTCCTATTGGGCCATTCAAATCAGCAGGGGGCCCGTGATTGGAGCAGGGCCGCAGGGATTTGGATCCTATTGCCTGTTGTTCCCGAGTCCCCAATCTCGGTCCAGTTTGGCTCTCCAGTTTGGTGCAGCGGTTAAGTGTGCCGACTCTTATCTGGGAGAACCGGGTTTGATTCGCCACTCCTCCACTTGCAGCTGCTGGAATGACCTTGGGTTAGCCATAGCTATCTCAGGAGTTGTCCTTGAAAGGGCAGCTGCTGGGAGAGCCCTCTCAGCCCCACTCACCTCACAGGGTGTCTGTTGTGGGGGGAGAAGATATAGGAGATTGTAAGCCGCTCTGAGTCTCTGATTCAGAGGGAAGGGCGGGGTATAAATCTGCAGTCTTCTTCTTTTTCTACAAGCTCCAATGAGCCAGGCAAAAACTCCATATAATACACACATCACCGATCACATATATAACACATTCCTTGTGACGTCAGGGCAGCTTTGCACGAAAAGGTCCAGGTGCCCTTTGCAACAAATCCTTAACAGCTATGCATAAACCGGACAGGAAAAGCCTTCCTGGTTACCGAGAAGCGGCTTGCCCCTCCATATCCTGTGATCAATCAAACCATCTTGAGAAATCGAGGGCATTCTCAGTATTCTCTCCCCTCCCCTCTCAGGATGCTGATGATGTGGATAGGAGAAGCGACACGCAAGGACTGCGAAACGCCGATGACATAATAGAGGCCTTGAGGCAGCGAAAAGATGCACCGAAGTGCAGCTGGATGTACTGCGGGCTGGCCGGCTCTGCAGAGAAATTCTAGAAATATCCTGGCCTCAGGCCATCGCATTGCCTGTGTAACGCTGACCCCTGCAAATCCGTCTCCAGTTTTAATAAGGACAAAAAAAAAATGGTGGGGTTCCAGAGAGAATGGACTTGACCTCCGGGACAAATGAGTTCCAGCCTGCCCAAAATCTCCAAGAGTATGTTGTAGAATCTAGAACAAAACCCTTAATTCATTCTGAGCTTTGAAATGGCACATGATGTCGTTGAACCTTTTGTGCATGTAGAAGAAGATGATATTGGATTTATATTCCACCCTATGCTCTGAATCTCAGAGCGGTCACAATCTCCTTTTATCTCTCCCTCCCCCAACAGACACCCTGTGAGGTGGGTGGGGCTGAGAGAGCTCTTACAGCAGCTGCCCTTTCAAGGACAACTCCTGCGAGAGCTATGGCTGACCCAAGGCCATTCCAGCAGGTGCAAGTGGAGGAGTGGGGAATCAAACCCGGTTCTCCCAGATAAGAGTCTGCACACTTAACCACTACACCAAACTGGCTCTCAGGTAGATTTGGGCCAATTGCCAGCTTTTGCCTAACCTTCCTAGGATCCTCGGAGCTGCCTCCTATTGAATCAGACCTTCAGTCCACCTCCACCAAGGTGAGTATTGTCAACTCAGACTGGCAGCAGCAGCTCTCCAGGGGTTCAAGCAGAGGTCTTTCACCCCAAAGAAGGTGCCCCTATCCTTCATTATTTCCAATGGAGGGAAAGCATTTAAAAGGTGTAAAAAAAGAGACAAGGTAAAGGTAATCCCAGTTGTTTCCAACTCTGGGTTGACATCGCATGCAACATTTTCATGGCAGACTTTTTCCGGAGTAGTTAGCCATTGCCTTTCCCAGTCATCTACCCTTTCCCCCCAGCAAGCTGGGTACTCATTTTACCAATTTTGGAAGGATGGATGGCTGAGTCAACCTTGAGCCGGCTACCTGAAACCAGCTTCCACCGAGTTCGAACTCAGGTCATGAGCACAGCTTCGACTGCAGTACTGCAGCTTTACCACTCTGTGCCTCTAAATGTGATGACCAGAACTCCCTTTGGGGTTCCAGAATGCTTATCACAACCCGGATCCTGGCTCCACCTCCAATGTCTCCTGGCTGCACCCCCAAAGTCTCCTGGCTCCACCCCCAAAGTCCCCAGATACTTCTTGAATTGGACTTGGCAACCCTACCTCCCCCTCTGTACGGTGAGGCATCAATTGCATTAGGATTTCCTGCACTCATTTAGGGTTCTCAGCCTTTTGGTAGCTAACGCCTCTGGCACTTTACAAAACCCCTGGATTTGATCCAGCTTATTTCTCCGCTCTAATCGCCCCCAATCTGCCGCTTTCTGCTGGTCAAGTGGCTGTTAATGCCCAGGAATAGCCCACCCTCCTTGATCAGTTGGCAACCGATGTATTCCCCAAGACTAGGGTTTGTAGAATCTTTCGGGCTCAAGTGCCGTGGTTTGTAGAATCTTTCGGGCTCAAGTGCCGTGTTCTACTGGAGAAAGTTTTCCTTCCAGACGTTTCGTTCTCAGCTGCGGAGAACATCCTCAGTGGCGTTGCAGCCGGAGCAGGCGCTCAGACCTTCTTGGCTGCTGTGCATTGAGTGCTGTGCATTGAGTACTGTCCCCACTCAATGCACAGCAGCCAAGGTCAGAGCGCCTGCTCCGGCTGCAACGCCACTGAGGATGTTCTCCGCAGCTGAGAACGAAACGTCTGGAAGGAAAACTTTCTCCAGTAGAACACGGCACTTGAGCCCGAAAGATTCTACAAACCCTAATGATGTTACCAGCCGTGAAAACCTGAAATTTTTGATATTCCCCAAGAGTTGGGGCCAGTGTTCCGTCTAAGTTGTTCCTTCTAAGATGAGTTAGCCTCCAGCTCACCCATTTTTGTCTTAGCTCAGGAAAATCGGCCCCAGAGCCCAATAATTTAGGCAGTAGCTCACAACTTTAATACCGATAGCTCACAAAGTAGAATTTTCGCTCACAAGATTCTGCGGCTTAGAGGGAACTTTGGTTGGGGCATGGCATCATCACCTATTCCTCCGGAGTCACCACAAAGCATTTGAACTCTGCGCCACGATGACACAACACCATGACGCAAAGAAAGGCAGAATCCTGCAACATTCCTACATGACGCGTAACGCTTTACATTATTTGCATTCTTTTGCAAAATTTAATTGTGGTTCTGTTAGTTGCAGAGAGGAGCAAAGAGCTCGAATGGACACAGGTGCTACGCCTACTGGAAATCCTGCGGCCACTTCTCAGTTGAGTAAGACTTCCAAGAGGCGATGCCCACTTTTAAGCTGTCAGGGAGCACATGGAAACAAGAGGGCTGCGAGAGCCCTCTCCAGCCCCACCCACCTCACAGGGTGTCTGTTGTGGGGGAGGAAGGCAAAGGAGATTGTGAGCCGCTCTGAGACTCTTTGGAGTGGAGGGTGGGATATAAATCCAATATCTTCATCTACCTCACAGGGTGTCTGTTGTGGGGGAGGAAGGGAAAGGAGATTGTAAGCCACTCTGAGACTCTTCGAAGTGGAGGGCGGGATAGAAATCCAATTATCTTCATCTACCTCACAGGGTGCCTGTTGTGGGGGAGGAAGGTAAAGGAGATTGTGAGCCGCTCTGAGACTCTTCGGAGTGGAGGGCGGGATATAAATCCAATATCTTCATCTACCTCACAGGGTGTCTGTTGTGGGGGAGGAAGGGAAAGGAGATTGTGAGTCGCTCTGAGACTCTTCGGAGTGGAGGGCGGGATATAAAGCCAATCTCTTCATCTACCTCACAGGGTGTCTGTTGTGGGGGAGGAAGGGAAAGGAGATTGTGAGCCGCTCTGAGACTCTTCGGAGTGGAGGGCGGGATATAAAGCCAATCTCTTCATCTACCTCACAGGGTGTCTGTTGTGGGGGAGGAAGGGAAAGGAGATTGTGAGCCGCTCTGAGACTCTTCGGAGTGGAGGGCGGGATATAAATCCAATATCTTCTTCTTCATCTTCTTCTTCTTCTTGGGACTTGAACTGTGGCAACGGGTAGAGGCTTGTAAGGTGCACCGAGCGAACCTAATGCCCACTGTGATGTGAAAGACCTCAGCCTGAGACCCTGAGAGCCACCACCAGTCTGAGAAAGACAATGCTTTGATGGACCAAGGGTCTGATTCAGTAGAAGGCAGGTTCATGTCTTCACTAGGGCTGCCAATCTCCAGGTGGGGCCAGGGGATCCCCTGGTTCGGAGGCCCCCTCTCAGCTTCAGGGTTATCAGAAAGTGGGGGGAGGGAAATGTTTGCTGGGCGCTCATACCCTATGGAGATTGGTTCCCGTGGCGTAGGGTGACAAGAGTGTGCTGGAAGACGTCCCTCAGGGCCACTCTGGTCAGCCCAGACTCAGCTAAAGTTCTAATGAATACAGACTCACAGACAGCCAGTTCAACAGTTGTATTAGGGTTTAGGCAATAGCAAAGTCAAGTACAGTCGAATAGTCAGTCCACTTGCAGTTAATCCAGTCAGTTCAAAGGTACAGCAATCACAGTCCACAGGAACAGTCAGTTACACAGGCCATCAATATCCGTTCATCCACCAATCCAGCAGTATGCCACTCCTCTCCGTCCGTTCTCTCCGCCACAGTAGGTAGCAGTGTGGCTACTGCTGTTATACCCCCATTAGCCAATCACATTACTTATTGGCTAATGAGTTGCACATGCTTCTCACATGCTTTCACTTTATCGCCTGTACAGCAAGTGTTACGTGATCCTGCTAACAGGCCCAAGAAGCCTTAAAGCGATGGGTACTGTCATAGGGTATAATGGAGAATCAATCCTTGGGTATTGGGGCCTCTTGGAGGCTGTTTTTTGAAGGAAAGGCACCAAATTTTCAGCATAGCATCCAGTGCCTCTCTTCAAAACAACTCCCCCCCCCCCGGCCAAGTTTCAAAAAGATTGGACCAGGGGGTCCAATTCTATGAGCCCCCAAAGAAAGGTGCCCCTATCCATTATTTCCAAACGAAGGGAAGCATTTAAAAGCAGCACGGTCCCTTTAACTGTGATGGCCAGAACTCCCTTTGGAGTTCGATTGGTGCTTGTCACACCCTTGCTCCTGGCTCCACCCCCAGTATCTCCTGGCTCCACCCCCAAAGTCCACAGATATTTCTTGAGTCAGACTTTTGCAACCCTAGTGTTCACACTGTCGCTGTGATGGCAACCTGGGGCCAAGACAGGCAGATTCCTCAAGGTGGCCAACACAGAGGACCCTTGGGTCAAATTCTTCCTGGGCTGTTTTGACATCCCTGTTTGCCCCTGATCACCCTGCACGCTGAGTGAGTGACCTGTTTCTGTTCATATTTTTGCGATGAATTCATGCTTTGTGGTTGAAAGTGCCCATTCTTGAGCAACCTGTTGCGTAGGTAATTCTCCTCAAACTGCCCATGAAGCAGGGAACAACATAGTTCCACAATCCTTATAATTTTATTCTTATTTTAGTCTTTAAAGCTTTGCAATCCCAATATATGCAAAAAAAGACATTCAGTTTTTCTTGAAACTCAGATTCTGGCCCGTTATGCAGGTAGGATGTTAGCTTTGCCACGGTCAAGTTTGGTGTAGTGCCAGTTTGGTGTAGTGGTTAAGTGTGTGGACTGGGAGAACCGGGTTTGATTCCCCACTCCTCCACTTCCACCTGCTGGAATGGCCTTGGGTCAGCCATAGCTCTGGCAGAGGTTGTCCTTGAAAGGGCAGCTGCTGTGAGAGCCCTCTCCAGCCCCACCCACCTCACAGGGTGTCTGTTGTGGGGGGAGAAGATATAGGAGATTGTAAGCCGCTCTGAGTCTCTGATTCAGAGAGAAGGGCGGGGTATAAATCTGCAGTCTTCTTCTCCTTCTTCTTCTCCTTCTCCTCCTCCTCCTCCTTCTTCTTATCAGTTTATTTTTTCCATGTAGATAGATCCAGATGGGCAGCTGTGTTGGTCTGAAGCAACAGAAAAAAGTCGAAGTCCAGTAATACCTTTAAGACCAACAAAGTTTTATTGAGAATGTAAGCTTTCATATGCTAGAAGCACACTTTACCAGACAATGAAATGACGTACAGTGAGCAGAGCTACATATAGCCGGAGGACAGTGGTTAAGAATGTAAAGTGGTACAAAGCTGTTCTAACTTTGTACCACTTTGAATTCTTAACCACTGCCCACCAGCTATATGTAGCTCTGCTCACTGTACCCCCATTACAGAGCCAGTTTGGTGTAGTGGTGAAGTGTGTGGACTCTTATCTGGGAGAACCGGGTTTGATTCCCCCCTCCTCCACTTGCACCTGCTGGAATGGCCTTGGGTCAGCCTTAACTCTGGCAGAGGGTGTCCTTGAAAGGGCAGCTGCTGGGAGAGCCCTCTCAGTCCCAGTCACCCCACAGGGTATCTGTTGTGGGGGAGGAAGATAAAGAAGAATAAGAATAAGAAGATATTGGATTTATATCCCGCCCTCCACTCCGAAAAGTCTCAGAGCGGCTCACAATCTCCTTTACCTTCCTCCCCCACAACAAACACCCTGTGAGGTGGGTGGGGCTGGGGAGGGCTCTCACAACAGCTGCCCTTTCAAGGACAACCTCTGCCAGAGCTATGAACATATATATGAACATATGAAGCTACCTTATACTGAATCAGACCCTTGGTCCATCAAAGTCAGTATTGTCTACTCAGACTGGCAGCAGCTCTCCAGTGTCTCAAGCTGAGGTTTTTCATGCCTATTTGCCTGGACCTTTTTTTTTTTTAGTTGGAGATGCCAGGGATTGAACCTGGAACCTTCTGCTTACCAAGCAGATGCTCTACTACTGAGCCACTGTCCCTCCTATGGCTGACCCAAGGCCATTCCAGCAGCTGCAAGTGGAGGAGTGGGGAATCAAACCCGGTTCTCCCAGATAAGAAGATGAAGAAGAAGATATTGGATTTATATCCCGCCCTCCACTCCGAAGAGTCTCAAAGTGGCTTACAATCTCCTTTACCTTCCTCCCCCACAACAAACACCCTGTGAGGTGGGTGGGGCTGGAGAGGGCTCTCACAACAGCTGCCCTTTCAAGGACAACCTCTGCCAGAGCTATGGCTGACCCAAGGCCATTCCAGCAGCTGCAAGTGGAGGAGTGGGGAATCAAACCCGGTTCTCCCAGATAAGAGTCCACGCACTTAACCACTACACCAAACTGGCTCTCCTTGTGAGATTGTGAGCTGCTCTGAGACTCTGAGTGGAGGGCAGAATATAAATCCAATGTCATCGTCTTATTATTATTCCACTGTCTGATGAAGTGTGCCTGCATACGAAAGCTTACATTCTAAATAAAACTGTGTTGGTCTTAAAGGTCCTACTGGTCTCCTGCTTCGTTTTATTGTTTTCCAGTCAATCAATTCTGAGCATGTTTCCGCTTTCCGTTTTGATGCAAATACCACTCTCTTCTTCTTGATCTTAGTGGAATCCCCCTTTTCTGCTCCGCTCTGATTGACGGTATCCAGTGCGTTGGCCCAGCTGAGAAAGCAACCACTGGAGGGAATTCAGTAGGGCTCCGAAGAAATCCCTAGGATTCCCCACTTGGAAACCTACACTTTTTATTTAAGAAAGGAAGAGCTGTGAAAAACACGAAACTGCCTTATCCTGAATCAGGCCCATCCAGGTCAATGTTGCCCACTCGAGAGCAGTGTCACCTGTCCGGGTGCCAGGCGGAGGTTTTTTCATGTTGCCTACTCTCTCATCTTCTCTACTGGAGATGCTGGGAATTGAACTTGGACCCTTCTGCGTACAAAGCAGATGCTCTACCACTAAGCCAGGTCCCCTCCTCATGCAGTCACAACACAGAAAGGCTGCATTTTTTCTGGGCAAAGAAGTGCTGAAACTCTCAGGAGGAAATGAAGGAGAAAGACACAGGATTCTTTGAAACAGTATTAATCGGATGCACTACAGATTTACCTTTACTTTAAAGCAGTTTCCAAACTTTAGACAGGTCACCAACTTCCTCAGTTCTTTTCCAGGTCTTCCTTTTGGTGCTTAACACTGAATGACGACCATGAAGCTACCATGTTCTCAGTTTAACCCAGGCTTGAGGAGCCATAGAGCAATGAACAGACTCTGCATTTATTGCCTTGTGACACTCTCACCATCGTTCTCCAATTCTGACTCGTTTTCTGCCTTGGTTGTTGTCCCAGGCAAACAGTGCTCTTTCAGTGTGTTAATTTCAACGTTATTCCTGTTGAATTCCAACTTTGCGTGCTTAACTACTGCCGACCAGCTATACGTAGCGCTGCTCAATGTACCCCATTTCATCGTCTGATGAAGTGTGCATGCACATGAAAGATTCCATTCTGACTAAAACTTGGTTGATCTTAAAGGTGCTACTGGGCTCCAGCTTGTTAGTGGAGGTCCAACAATGTTTATAAACAATAAAGATGTTACAGTTTTGACCAGGGGTCCTCAACCTTTTTAAATAGGGGGCCAGTTCACTGTCCCTCAGACTGTTGGAGGGCCGGACTGTTGTGGTGGCTGCCATTACTGTACAAGGCCGCGGGCCATCAGTTCTCCATCTTCTGCATCTCTCTCCCTTCCCCACACCACACACCCCAGCCTGGGAACTCACCTCACCTCGGTATCGCCTCACACTCTGTCTCTGCCGCCTCAGCCCAGTGCTGGAAGTGTGCATTGCTAACGCGAGTTTAGGTCGAACGTCACTTCCGGTCTGATTTTGTCATAACCCGGCGGGCCGCATAAACGCCCTCAGCAGGCCGCATCTGGCCCACGGGCCGTAGGTTGAGGACCCCTGGTTTTGACTGACAAAGAGGACCTTTCCGGCGTGACAATCAGGTTAATCTGGAAAAAATCCTCTTTCACGCTCCCTGGAGGAAACAGTTATTGTATTGGCGAAAGCAACAAATCCCCTTTTGGTGTCTGGCTGCTTTCTGCACACCCACAGCTGCTACCAGGCATCCCCACATCTAAATATTATTTTTAAAGTTTTATTTTAATATTTTTGGGATGTCCCAAGCAATGTTCCCTCTAAGCTGCAGAGTCTTGTGAGCAAAAATTCTGCTTTGTGAGCTCCTGGCATGGAAGTGGCGAGCTGCTGCACGAATTAGTGTGCTCTGGGGTCATCCTTGCTGAGCGAAGACAAAAAGGTGTGAGCGGGAGGCTAAAAAACTGTGAGCCAGCTCACACTAAGAGGGAGCACTGGTCACAAGTGATGTCATGCTCCCCTGGTGCCCCTTTTGAAGAAAAAAATAATTTTGGGGGGGAGAATTTTGTTTTCACAGATAAGTTCTGGAAGTCTGTTCTGTCACATTCCCCAAGGGGAAAAAAGCCCTGGGCTACATTGTAGGAAAAGTACATCTGCGATTCCTCAAGTGGATCCGAGGCAATTTCTGGGACTGGATCAACATCTGGAACAGAGGTTCATCAGTGTCAATTAGCCACAGGGTATAGATGGAACTCTCTGTCTGGGGCAGTGATGCTCTCATCATCATCATCATTTTATTTATATCCCGCTCTCCTCGCCGAAGCAGGCTCAGGGCGAAGCAGGCGGCTCAGGGCCGAAGCAGGCTCTGGGCAGCTGTATTCTTGGTGCTGGGGGAGCACAGTGGGAGGGCTTCTAGTGTCTTGGTCCCACTGGAGGACCTCCTGATGGCACTTGGGGTTTTTTTGGTCACTGTGTGACATAGAGTGTTGGACTGGATGGGCCATTGGCCTAATCCAACATGGCTTCTCTTATGTTCTTAAGTGACACAGAGTGTTGGACTGGATGGGCCACTGGCCTGATCCAACATGGCTTCTCTTATGTTCTTATGTGACACAGAGTGTTGGAATGGATGGGCCATTGGCTTGATCCAACATGGCTTCTCTTATGTTCTTATGTGACACAGAGTGTTGGACTGGAGGGGCCATTGGCCTTATCCAACATGGCTTCTCTTATGTTCTTATGTGACACAGAGTGTTGGACTGGAGGGGCCATTGGCCTGATCCAACATGGCTTCTCTTATGTTCTTATGTGACACAGAGTGTTGGACTGGATGGGCCATTGGCCTGATCCAACATGGCTTCTCTTATGTTCTTATGTGACACAGAATGTTGGACTGGATGGGCCATTGGCCTAATCCAACATGGCTTCTCTTATGTTCTTATGTGACACAGAGTGTTGGACTGGATGGGCCACTGGCCTGATCCAACATGGCTTCTCTTGTGTTCTTATGTGACACAGAATGTTGGACTGGATGGGCCATTGGCCTAATCCAACATGGCTTCTCTTATGTTCTTAAGTGACACAGAGTGTTGGACTGGATGGGCCATTGGCCTGATCCAACATGGCTTCTCTTATGTTCTTATGTGACACAGAGTGTTGGACTGGATGGGCCACTGGCCTGATCCAACATGGCTTCTCTTATGTTCTTTTGTGACACAGAGTGTTGGACTGGATGGGCCATTGGCCTGATCCAACATGGCTTCTCTTATGTTCTTATGTGACACAGAGTGTTGGACTGGATGGGCCACTGGCCTGATCCAACATGGCTTCTCTTATGTTCTTATGTGACACAGAATGTTGGACTGGATGGGCCATTGGCCTGATCCAACATGGCTTCTCTTATGTTCTTATGTGACACAGAGTGTTGGACTGGATGGGCCACTGGCCTGATCCAACATGGCTTCTCTTATGTTCTTAAGTGACACAGAGTGTTGGACTGGAGGGGCCACTGGCCTGATCCAACATGGCTTCTCTTATGTTCTTAAGTGACACAGAGTGTTGGACTGGAGGGGCCACTGGCCTGATCCAACATGGCTTCTCTTATGTTCTTAAGTGACACAGAGTGTTGGACTGGATGGGCCACTGGCCTGATCCAACATGGCTTCTCTTATGTTCTTAAGTGACACAGAGTGTTGGACTGGAGGGGCCACTGGCCTGATCCAACATGGCTTCTCTTATGTTCTTAAGTGACACAGAGTGTTGGACTGGATGGGCCACTGGCCTGATCCAACATGGCTTCTCTTATGTTCTTAAGTGACACAGAGTGTTGGACTGGATGGGCCACTGGCCTGATCCAACATGGCTTCTCTTATGTTCTTAAGTGACACAGAGTGTTGGACTGGATGGGCCACTGGCCTGATCCAACATGGCTTCTCTTATGTTCTTAAGTGACACAGAGTGTTGGACTGGATGGGCCACTGGCCTGATCCAACATGGCTTCTCTTATGTTCTTAAGTGACACAGAGTGTTGGACTGGATGGGCCATTGGCCTGATCCAACAGGGCTTCTCTTATGTTCTTATGTGACACAGAGTGTTGGACTGGATGGGCCACTGGCCTGATCCAACATGGCTTCTCTTATGTTCTTATGTGACTCAGAGTGTTGGACTGGAGGGGCCACTGGCCTGATCCAACATGGCTTCTCTTATGTTCTTATGTGACACAGAGTGTTGGACTGGATGGGCCACTGGCCTGATCCAACATGGCTTCTCTTATGTTCTTATGTGACACAGAGTGTTGGACTGGATGGGCCACTGGCCTGATCCAACATGGCTTCTCTTATGTTCTTCTGTGACACAGAGTGTTGGACTGGATGGGCCACTGGCCTGATCCAACAGGGCTTCTCTTATGTTCTTAAGTGACACAGAGTGTTGGACTGGATGGGCCACTGGCCTGATCCAACATGGCTTCTCTTATGTTCTTATGTGACACAGAGTGTTGGACTGGATGGGCCACTGGCCTGATCCAACAGGGCTTCTCTTATGTTCTTAAGTGACACAGAGTGTTGGACTGGATGGGCCACTGGCCTGATCCAACAGGGCTTCTCTTATGTTCTTAAGTGACACAGAGTGTTGGACTGGATGGGCCATTGGCCTAATCCAACATGGCTTCTCTTATGTTCTTCTGTGACACAGAGTGTTGGACTGGATGGGCCACTGGCCTGATCCAACATGGCTTCTCTTATGTTCTTAAGTGACACAGAGTGTTGGACTGGATGGGCCACTGGCCTGATCCAACAGGGCTTCTCTTATGTTCTTAAGTGACACAGAGTGTTGGACTGGATGGGCCACTGGCCTGATCCAACATGGCTTCTCTTATGTTCTTATGTGACACAGAGTGTTGGACTGGATGGGCCACTGGCCTGATCCAACATGGCTTCTCTTATGTTCTTAAGTGACACAGAGTGTTGGACTGGATGGGCCATTGGCCTAATCCAACATGGCTTCTCTTATGTTCTTATGTGACACAGAGTGTTGGACTGGATGGGCCATTGGCCTAATCCAACATGGCTTCTCTTATGTTCTTCTGTGACACAGAGTGTTGGACTGGATGGGCCATTGGCCTGATCCAACATGGCTTCTCTTATGTTCTTAAGTGACACAGAGTGTTGGACTGGATGGGCCATTGGCCTAATCCAACATGGCTTCTCTTATGTTCTTCTGTGACACAGAGTGTTGGACTGGATGGGCCATTGGCCTGATCCAACATGGCTTCTCTTATGTTCTTTTGTGACACAGAGTGTTGGACTGGATGGGCCATTGGCCTAATCCAACATGGCTTCTCTTATGTTCTTATGTGACACAGAGTGTTGGACTGGATGGGCCATTGGCCTAATCCAACATGGCTTCTCTTATGTTCTTCTGTGACACAGAGTGTTGGACTGGAGGGGCCACTGGCCTGATCCAACAGGGCTTCTCTTATGTTCTTATGTGGCACAGAGTGTTGGACTGGATGGGCCATTGGCCTAATCCAACATGGCTTCTCTTATGTTCTTCTGTGACACAGAGTGTTGGACTGGAGGGGCCACTGGCCTGATCCAACATGGCTTCTCTTATGTTCTTATGTGACACAGAGTGTTGGACTGGATGGGCCATTGGCCTAATCCAACATGGCTTCTCTTATGTTCTTCTGTGACACAGAGTGTTGGACTGGAGGGGCCACTGGCCTGATCCAACAGGGCTTCTCTTATGTTCTTATGTGGCACAGAGTGTTGGACTGGATGGGCCATTGGCCTAATCCAACATGGCTTCTCTTATGTTCTTCTGTGACACAGAGTGTTGGACTGGAGGGGCCACTGGCCTGATCCAACAGGGCTTCTCTTATGTTCTTATGTGGCACAGAGTGTTGGACTGGATGGGCCACTGGCCTGATCCAACATGGCTTCTCTTATGTTCTTCTGTGACACAGAGTGTTGGACTGGAGGGGCCACTGGCCTGATCCAACAGGGCTTCTCTTATGTTCTTAAGTGACACAGAATGTTGGACTGGATGGGCCACTGGCCTGATCCAACATGGCTTCTCTTATGTTCTTTAAGTGACACAGAGTGTTGGACTGGATGGGCCACTGGCCTGATCCAACATGGCTTCTCTTATGTTCTTATGTGACACAGAGTGTTGGACTGGATGTGCCATTGGCCTGATCCAACATGGCTTCTCTTATGTGACTCAGAGCGTTGGACTGGATGGGCCACTGGCCTGATCCAACATGGCTTCTCTTATGTTCTTATGTGACACAAAGTGTTGGACTGGATGGGCCGCTGGCCTGATCCAACAGGGCTTCTCTTATGTTCTTATGTGACACAGAGTGTTGGACTGGATGGGCCATGCCTGATCCAACATGGCTTCTCTTATGTTCTTATGTGACACAGAGTGTTGGACTGGATGGGCCACTGGCCTGATCCAACATGGCTTCTCCTATGTTCTTATGTGACACAGAGTGTTGGACTGGATGGGCCACTGGCCTGATCCAACAGGGCTTCTCTTATGTTCTTATGTGACACAGAGTGTTGGACTGGATGGGCCACTGGCCTGATCCAACATGGCTTCTCTTATGTTCTTATGTGACACAGAGTGTTGGACTGGATGGGCCACTGGCCTGATCCAACATGGCTTCTCTTATGTTCTTCTGTGACACAGTGTTGGACTGGAGGGGCCACTGGCCTGATCCAACATGGCTTCTCTTATGTTCTTCTGTGACACAGAGTGTTGGACTGGAGGGGCCACTGGCCTGATCCAACAGGGCTTCTCTTATGTTCTTATGTGACCCAGAGTGTTGGACTGGAGGGGCCACTGGCCTGATCCAACATGGCTTCTCTTATGTTCTTATGTTCCCTTTCTTCCCTTTCTGCAGGACTGGATCCGAGCTTGGTCTCCAAAGCCTTAAGTCTCTTGACTACACTGGACTCGTCGGCAAACTAGGTGACTGCCTAGGGTGCTGGCCTTCTAGGAGCGCTGAATTGGGCATGAGTGAGTGACCCGGGCTATCCAGGTCAGGGAGCAATTTCAAGCGCTGTGCTTTTCATTCCCCCCGCAATTCATCGGTTTTTGAAAACGGGTTATCCGTGTGGGGTGGGGTGAGGGAGCGTCAGGAGTTAGCCTGGCCTAGGGTGCCAGAGAGTCTAGGGCCAGCCCCAACTGGACTTGGAAGATGTAGTTCAGTTTAGGAATGGCAAAAGGAAGCTCTGAAACAGCCATCGGTGGTAGTGCTTCTGAACATGGTAACAGCACCGTTGCTGTTCTACTAAGCAACCGCTGCTAGCCCTCCAGTTTCCACAATCTGGCGCAGAATGGTCAGGGCTTGGAAAGTTTTGTGCCCCAGAATCTTCCCTTTTCAAATACTCAGCACTGCCCAGCCGAAGTCGCTTTGTAAAGGGAAAAAATCCTGTTCAGTGTAACTTGAAAACTGGCAACAGCAAATTAACAGCCCACTGAAAGAGTTCGGTACAAGGTGCTGGTCATTACCTTTAAAGCCCTATATGGCCTAGGACCTGCCTACCTGAGGGACCGTCTCTCCCCACATGTTCCCCAGAGAGTACTGAGATCGGGAACCCCAAATCTTCTCGCTGTCCCCGGGCCAAAGGAAGCCCGCCTGAAATCTACCAGGGACAGGGCCTTCTCTGTAATGGCCCCTTCCTGGTGGAACCAGCTGCCGGAAGAGGTGAGGGCCCTGCGGGACCTTGCCCAGTTCCGCAGGGCCTGCAAGACAGCCCTCTTCTGGCTGGCTTATAACTAACTGGCGGAAACTGAGTGTAGTTGTATTAGATTGCTGTGATGTTTTTTAATGCTTTTAATGTTTTAACTGTGTAAAATGTTTAAAATTGATATTTTTATGTTAGATTTTATGTGCTGTGAGCCGCCCTGAGCCACCTTGGTGGGAAGGGCGGGATATAAATCGTAAATAAACTAAAATAAACTAAAAGAGAGCTCCTCGGAATGGCTGAATGTTTAACTTTTTGCTATACCTGGTTGAATGAGCAACTTTTTTGTTTTTGTATGAGTGCTCGCTGTAACCCTACACCAATAACGGCTGTTTTTGCCTGAAGTGTCCTGTGCAGTACGAAACTTCGCATATTTATTTGCAATGCCGACTCCCCAGTTTACCATTTCAAGCCATGCTTCACTGAAAATGTTAGCCTGTTTAGGGTCCCCCATATCCATAGCCCCGTGGCGCAGAGTGGTAAAGCTGCAGTACTGCAGTCTGAGCTCTCTGCTCATGACCTGAGTTTGATCCTGGTGGAAGCTGGGTTCAGGTAGCCTGCTCGAGGTTGACTCAGCCTTCCATCCTTCCGAGGTCAGTCAAATGAGTACCCAGCCTGCTGGGAGGAAAGGATAGATCACTGGGGAAGGCGATGGCAAACCACCTCGTAAAAAGTCTGCCGTGAAAACGTTGTGATGTGACATCACCCCAGAGTCAGAAACGACTGGTGCTTGCACAGGGGACTACCTTGACCTTTATCCATAGCCCAGTTAGGCATTAGGCAACCAAATCCTGGATTAAATCATGTGCCTTATTCATGAATAAAGGAGGAAAGACTTGAGAATTCTTTCCTAAAGTAAACATGCAAATAGCAGCAAGTTTAATACCTTTTGACACACAAAGGAGGAATCCATTACAGGTAAAACAGTAATCAGATACAGTCACGTCTTCCTAGCTGTTCAAATATGGCCTTTCTGATAATCTCTGCCCATAGTAACAGGGTCCCTTTAAAAAAAAAAGGAACAAAAGTTACCTGTCCTATCTCCTAGCAAAACAAGTTAATATTTCCATTTCAGTATGTTATGCCCTGTTCAAGAACACACCTTACTTACCTATTTAGGTGCAGATCGTCATTTCCATTAGCTTACTACCTTTTATGACTATTTATTTTTAAATTCCTTCGATATACACAGGTGTGCTTATTAATATGCATAAGTGGTGATCGGCCTGATGGTGCCCCCTCGACCGAGAATGACTCCATAGCCACGTGCCAATGATGCTCAGGCCACCCAGATCTGCTATGTGGGCCACCAATTAGGGCATAAACTGCAGCTACGCCCTTCTGTGCCTTTTAGATTATAGCCACTACATTTTGCAGCCAGCTAGCTGCTCGGCTGTGCACAATCTTTGTTACAAGGTATTAGACAGAGCCAGCATGGCATCGGGTTCTGGGAAATCCAGGTTCAGATCCCCACTTGTGCCACGTAAGCCCGCTGGATGAGCTTGGGCAGGTCACACACTCTAACTTCCCTCACAGGGCTGTTGTAATGCAAAAATGGAGGAATGATGTACGCTGCCTTGGATCCCCATTAGGGGCAAAAGTCCTGGCGTACACAGAGCTTTTTTTTATAGCAGGAACACACAGAAACATAGTTCTGGCTGGCTTGGTGTCAGGAGGTGTGGCCTAATATGCAAATGAGTTCATGCTGGACTTTTCCTACCAAAAAAGCCCCGCGTGAAACAATGGCGGTCAAGGGGTGTGGCCTAATATGCAAATGAGTCAGATGAGCTTTTTCTACAAAAAAAGCTGTGTGAAACCATGGTGATGTTAGGAGCTGTGGCCTAATATGCAAATAAGTTCCTGCTGGGCTTTTACTACCAAAAAAGCCCTGGGTGTACACATTAAGTAAATACGTAATCTCCTTGGGCTTTTACTCAAGGAAATAATGTCAACTTTGTTGATTATAATATGATGGAGGGATTAAAGATAGCAGCTAAACGTAAAAACTGTGTCGTAATAGGTGATTTTAACTACCCGCAGATTGATTGGGTCAATATGTGTTCTGGTCGAGAGAAAGAGATTGAGTTTCTTGATGCTCTCAATGACTGTGCTATGGAGCAGATGGTCTCAGAACCTACCAGGGGTGGGGCGATCCTGGATCTGGTCCTAAGTAATGCCCAAGACTTGGTGAGAGACGTAAAAGTGATTGCGCCGCTTGGGAACAGTGACCATAATGTTATTGATTTCACCATTTGTATAAATAGGGAGTTGCCCAAAAAGACCGCCACAACCACATTTAACTTTAAAAGGGGTAAATTCTCTGAGATGAGGAGGCATGTGAGGAGGAAACTGAAAGGAAAGGTAAATACGGTCAAAACCCTTGGGGAAGCTTGGAGACTATTTAAAACTATAATCCTAGAAGCTCAGATAAAATACATACCACAAGTTAGGAAAGGCACAAACAGGTATAAGAAGAGGCCAGCATGGTTAACAAACAAAGTAATGGAAGCTGTAAAAGGTAAGAAGGACTCCTTTAAGCGGTGGAAAACCAGTCCAAGTGAGATTAATAAAAGGGAACACAGGCAGTGGCAAATCAAATGCAAGACTGTGATCAGGCAGGCAAAAAGGGACTATGAGGAGCATATTGCAAAAAACATAAAGACCAACAATAAAAATTTCTTCAAATATATTAGAAGTAGGAAACCAGCCAGGGAAGCAGCGGGGCCCTTGGATGACCATGGGGTAAAAGGATTACTGAAGGAGGATGGGGAAATGGCTGAGAAGCTGAATGCATTTTTTGCCTCCGTCTTCACCGTGGAAGATGAGAAGTGTTTGCCCGCCCCAGAACCACTAATATTGGAAGGGGTGTTGAAAGACCTGAGTCAGATTGAGGTGACAAAAGAGGAGGTCCTACAACTAATAGACAAATTAAAAACTAATAAGTCACCGGGTCCGGATGGCATACATCCGAGAGTTCTGAAAGAACTCAAAGTTGAACTTGTGGATCTTCTAACAAAAATCTGTAATCTTTCATTGAAATCTGCCTCCGTTCCTGAGGACTGGAAGGTAGCAAATGTCACCCCCATCTTTAAAAAGGGTTCTAGAGGAGATCCGGGAAATTACAGGCCAGTCAGTCTGACTTCAATACCGGGAAAGTTGGTAGAAACCATTATCAAGGACAGAATGAGTAGGCACATTGATGAACACGGGTTATTGAGGAAGACTCAGCATGGGTTCTGCAAGGGAAGATCTTGCCTCACTAACCTGTTACATTTCTTTGAGGGGGTGAACAAACATGTGGACAAAGGAGACCCGATAGATGTTGTTTACCTTGACTTCCAGAAAGCTTTTGATAAAGTTCCTCATCAAAGGCTCCTTAGAAAGCTTGAGAGTCTTGGAGTAAAAGGACAGGTCCTCTTGTGGATCAAAAACTGGCTGAGTAATAGGAAGCAGAGAGTGAGTATAAATGGGCAGTCTTCGCAGTGGAGGACGGTAAGCAGTGGGGTGCCGCAGGGCTCGGTACTGGGTCCCATCCTCTTTAACTTGTTCATAAATGATTTAGAGTTGGGAGTGAGCAGTGAAGTGGCCAAATTTGCGGATGACACTAAATTGTTCAGGGTGGTGAGAACCAGAGAGGATTGTGAGGAACTCCAAAGGGATCTGTTGAGGCTAGGTGAGTGGGCGTCAACGTGGCAGATGCGGTTCAATGTGGCCAAGTGCAAGGTAATGCACATTGGGGCCAAGAATCCCAGCTACAAATACAAGTTGATGGGGTGTGAACTGGCAGAGACAGACCAAGAGAGAGATCTTGGGGTCATGGTAGATAATTCACTGAAAATGTCAAGACAGTGTGCGTTTGCAATAAAAAAGGCCAACGCCATGCTGGGAATTATTAGGAAGGGAATTGAAAACAAATCAGCCAGTATCATAATGCCTCTGTATAAATCGATGGTGCGGTCTCATTTGGAGTACTGTGTGCAGTTCTGGTCGCCGCACCTCAAAAAGGATATTATAGCATTGGAGAAAGTTCAGAAAAGGGCAACTAAAATGATTAAAGGGCTGGAACACCTTCCCTATGAAGAAAGGTTGAAACGCTTAGGGCTCTTTAGCTTGGAGAAACGTCGACTGAGGGGTGACATGATAGAAGTTTACAAGATAATGCATGGGATGGAGAAAGTAGAGAAAGAAGTACTTTTCTCCCTTTCTCACAATACAAGAACTCGTGGGCATTCGATGAAATTGCTGAGCAGACAGGTTAAAACGGATAAAAGGAAGTACTTCTTCACCCAAAGGGTGATTAACATGTGGAATTCACTGCCACAGGAGGTGGTGGCGTCCACAAGCATAGCCACCTTCAAGAAGGGGTTAGATAAAAATATGGAGCAGAGGTCCATCAGTGGCTATTAGCCACAGTGTGTGTGTGTGTGTGTGTGTATATATATATATATATATATATATATATATATATATTTGGCCGCTGTGTGACACAGAATGTTGGACTGGATGGGCCATTGGCCTGATCTAACATGGCTTCTCTTATGTTCTTATGCCCAGTTTTGATTATAAAGGGTTGTTGTATGTAACACTGTTGGGACGAAGCTATGGTTGAATTTTTGGGTGTAGTTACGTTTTCTGGTATTACATGCACAGCTGCGAACTGTTAGAAGATAAGCAAAATGCAAATGTTTTAAGTTATTAAAAAACCATGCTCCTTCCTTCTGTTTCAATCAATATGACTTGTGGTCGTTACTGTTGACATGCAGTTATCATTCAACGGCAGCAGCACTAAACGTGGGTTTCATTAGGAAGCGTCAACTCAGTGCGTGGGCTGGCTTTTCCTCACAAACCGTGGTAAAGGTTGTTCTTTCAGTTCAGCAGCTCCCTCTTGTGGTCCTGCACTGAACGTGGAAGAGTGACTTCCTTTAGAAGCCACAGGGTCCTCCAAGCCCTGGCCAGAAGCGGTCCCTTGACAAAACACAATGCACTGTCATCTCCAATGGCAGGAGGCCCTTAGAGTGGGAAGTGACCTTATTCTCTGAAGTCAATCTTCAGTTTGGTGTAATAGTTAAGTGTGCGGACTCTTATCTGGGAGTACTGGGTTTGATTCCCCACTCCTTCATTTAAAGCTGCTGGGATGGCCTTGGGTCAGCCATAGCTCTGGCAGAGGTTGTCCTTGAAAGGGCAGCTTCTGGGAGAGCTCTCTCAGCCCCACCTACCTCACAGGATGTCTGTTGTGGGGGAGGAAGGGAAAGGAGATTGTGAGCCGCTGAGACTCTTCAGAGTGGAGGGCGGGATATAAATCCAATATCTTCATCTACCTCAGAGGATGTCTGTTGTGGGGGGGGGGGGGGAGGTAAAGGAGATTGTGAGCCGCTCTGAGACTCTTGGGAGTGGAGGGAGGGATATAAATCCAATATCTTCATCTACCTCACAGGGTGTCTGTTGTGGGGGAGGAAGGTAAAGGAGATTGTGAGCCGCTCTGAGACTCTTCGGAATGGAGGGCAGGATATAAATCCAATATCTTCATCTACCTCAGAGGATGTCTGTTGTGGGGGGGGGGGGAGAAGGTAAAGGAGATTGTGAGCCGCTCTGAGACTCTTTGGAATGGAGGGCGGGATATAAATCCAATATCTTCATCTACCTCACAGGGTGTCTGTTGTGGGGGAGGAAGGGAAAGGAGATTGTGAGCCGCTCTGAGACTCTTCGGAGTGGAGGGCGGGATATAAATCCAATATCTTCATCTACCTCACAAGGTGTCTGTTGTGGGGGGGGGAGGTAAAGGAGATTGTGAGCCGCTCTGAGACTCTTCGGAGTGGAGGGCGGGATATAAATCCCATATCTTCATCTACCTCACAGGGTGTCTGTTGAGGGGGGGGGAGGTAAAGGAGATTGTGAGCCGCTCTGAGACTCTTCGGAGTGGAGGGCGGGATATAAATCCAATATCTTCATCTACCTCACAGGGTGTCTGTTGTGGGGGAGGAAGGTAAAGGAGATTGTGAGCCGCTCTGAGACTCTTCGGAGTGGAGGGCGGGATATAAATCCAATATCTTCATCTACCTCACAGGGTGTCTGTTGTGGGGGAGGAAGGGAAAGGAAGTTGTGAGCCGCTCTGAGACTCTTCGGAGTGGAGGGCGGGATATAAATCCAATGTCGTTGTCTTCTTGCCTACCACTCTGTATTTGTTTCTTGCCAGGGCCTGAGTTCTGATCCTGCTGAAGGGATGGAGGGAAGCAGGTCTGCAGAAGCAACTACCTGGAGAAAGTGCTTCCGGAGATGCCCCCCCCCCATTAAATCCAGGACTGGAAAACAATCTTCCGAAGACACCCGCCCCCCCCCCCCCAATTAAATCCAGTACTACTTTCCTGTTCAACATTGTAGGCAAAAGACTTTGTTTTTCCCAAACTTTTATTTAAAAGCCCTAAACAAAGTCTGACAAAAGTCTCCCAAACCGAAATGACTCCTCCGCCAGCTGGAGTTGAAGAGGTGTCCACGGTGCCACTGTCTCCCCCACCCATTCTTGCGTCCACCTAAAAACCGGCAAGGACGACAGTGGATCCTTTTGGCGCCTCGCGGGGTCGTCAAGGACTGAAAGCCACAAAGCGACCTCTAGTGAAGAGGAGGGGCCTACCCCTTCCTCGGGGGGAGGGGCTGCTGTTCCCTCTACCGCGGCACTTAGAGGGTGTGAGTTTCTCGGTTCCACCCCTGACATGCAGAATATAAGAAAGAAAGGCGATTTCTGGGTTTCAGCCAGTAGACAACGGTTTGTATTGGGCAAGAAACAAACAAAATAAATGCAGCCATCCGCCAGAGCATCAAGGGAAACCGTCGTCGTCGTCCTCAGCCATTTCCTTGGCAAATTCTAGATCCTGCTGCTCACGCTCTCGGCGCTCCTGCGGAACAAAGCGACAGTGGGATTGATGTGGGGTGAGGCGGGATGCTGGGGCTAGGGTTCGCCCCTTTCTCAGGTGACAGACCAAGGGCGGCCAACTTTCCTTAACCTAAGAGCCGTACAGAATAAACGTCAGATGTCTGAGAGCTACAAGGAAGAAAGGGAGGGAGGAGGTGGAAAGAAAGCAACTTTGATTTTAAATGCACTCCCCAAGCAGGGCTGGCACGAGGGCCTCGGGCGCCCCAGGCTATCACCTGCCCCCCTGCCTCACCATCATCTCCCCACCGTGGGGAGGGCAGGCGTAGCAGCGCTGCAGGGGAAAGCTGGGCAGGCTCTGGGCCCTAAGAAGGGCAGTCCTGGAGCACCTCTGAGAGCGCACTGCACATGTGCAGCTTACCCACAGCCCCCCCGAGAAGGCTGAGCTGTGCCAACACCCAAGGCGGAAGCAGCCAGGTGGAGCATGTTCTCCTCTGAGCTCACCTTCCCTCTTAGCTTCCCAGGTCTAGGCAGACCAGGGAAACTGTGAGTGGCGGGGAGAGGGTGCCTGGTGGTGCCCCATATGCCAGGTGGCACCCTAGGTAGCCACCTACCTGGCCTTCTCCCATCCACTGGCCCTGTCTCCAAGCCACCCGCTGGATTGCATTGGCTAAGTGATTTAAAGAGAAAAATGCCTTCTCCAAGCTGGCCAATGGGGCAGCGGGGGCTTCAAGAGTCACACAATATGTGTGAAAGACACACATGTGACTCCCAAGCTGCTGTCTGGCCACCCTTGTGATAGTATCTTCAAACACTTTATTAGGTTACAGATATATCCCAGGAAGTATGTTGATGAAGGGGTTGTATGGATGCGTTCTTCTCTCCTTTTCTGAATTCAGTAAGGAAAGACATTTTAAACTGAGGGAAAACCTCAGCCTCTCAGCCCCTCTTGCTGCCCCTCCAGAGGAACTGGTTGGCCACTGTATGAGTCAGGATGCTGGACTACATGGACCACTGGTCTGATCCAGCAGGGCTCTTCTGATGTTCTTATGAAGGTCTCTGCCTCCATATCCTGTTGTTGGCCCTTCAGACGAACTAGTTGGCCACTGTATGAGACAGGATGCTGGACTACATGGACCCCTGGTCTGATCCAGCAGGGCTCTTCTGATGTTCTTATGAAGGCCTCGGCCTCTCTGCCCTGTTGTTGGCCCTCCAGAGGAACTGGTTGGCCCCTGTGTGAGACAGGAAGCTGGTCTGATCCAGCAGGGCTCTTCCGATGTTCCCATGTAGTGAGGGCTACCGGAATGAAGAGCTTTAAAAGGGGATTAGGTAGATTCACGGAGGATATGCCTGTCAGTGGCCACTAGCTACGATGGCTGAGGGGGAACATCCACAGTGAGAGAGAACCAACCTCTGAATCCGAGAGCCATGAGGCAACCTAGGAGGAAGGAAAACCTCAGCCTCTATGCCCTGTTGTTGGCCGCTGTGTGAGAGGTGACCTCTTTGAGAGGAAGCACATTTTGCAGAACCTGGCTGCCCTTTGCTCATGACACAGGCAGAGTTTATGAGGGGGAAAAGGCCCAGAACTTGGGACTGGGCCCGTAGCTGAGCTACGGGAGCATCTCAACATAGCAACTTCCTAGTCTTATGGAAGCTAAAATACGCTTGGCCAGCAGTGCCCCCTTCCCTCATTCTCAGGAACTGCACCTTTGGTGGCCTGCGCAGTTTCCTACATAAACACAGCCTTCAAAAAGAGCAAGAGTCCAACAGCGCCTTAGAGGCTAACAAAAGATATCTGAAGAAGTGAGCAGTGACTCACGAAAGCTCATCCCACGCCAAAGACGTTGTCCGTCTTTAAAGTACAACCGGACTCTCGCTCTTAAGGCGGCTACCCGTCTTGATATAGCGTCTTAGACATCCCAAAGACCGAGTTATCATTTTATAAGCTCTTCGAACTCACAGCCTATTTCATCAGGTGCATAAAGTGTTATGTTACGAAGCATTACACAGATACAGACAGACAGAAGGGCGGAACGTTATTCCTGAGCGAGGACCCAGCAATCCAAGAAAGAGGGGCGGTTTGAAATACTTTGAAGGAAGTGAAATGAGGTGCAAGCAGAAAATGATATTGCCAGGAGGGCAACGGAGGAGGCTTTGACAGACAAATTATTGCTATTATTATTGTTATTATTTAAATTTATGAATCGCCTCATCCTGGCCGACGCTGGGCTCGAGGCGTAAAATACAAATAATCAACAATAAAACCAGTCAGCTTAAGAACACTTTCAGCCCAGTGACATGTTATAACTTGCTACCAATCTGCTTTCTAGATTCTGTATCGGGGCAGGTGAAGAGAGTGCCAGCCCAGCAAGCAAAAGCCTGGCAGAACAACTCTGCTTTACAGGCCCTGTGGAACTATAAAAGATCCTGCGAGGCCCTAAGTGTCTTCTGGGAGAATGTTCCACCAGGTTGGGGCCAGGACTGAAAAGGTCCCGGCGCTTGTTGAAGACAGCCGGGCCTCTTTAGGGCCACAGATCACCGGAAGATTACAACCTGTCCAGCGTAATGCTCTTCCAGGGACGTAGCGGAGGAGGTGGCCCCACAGACACCTATTGAACAGTGGGAGGTCTAGCACCATGGTGCTGTAGGAACACGTGCCCCCAACCTACATCAGTTTCTCTGGCAGTCGCCAAAGGCGGCACTCACCTCAGCAGACTCCAGGTCCTTGTTATAAGACTTCGGAGGGAACCTCATTGCCTGAAAACAGAGGAGAGAATGAGAAAAGGGTTAGGACAACGAACGAGAGAGAGAGGTTTCACAAGAAGCCCAGCCACCAGGTACACGACACCAACAAGGGGCTCCTAGGATGCTGGCAATGAAGTCCACAAGCTCCATATCCCAGGATCCCTCCACCGAACAAGTCACCTAGATTTTCACCTTTCTCTCCCAGAGCCAGAAACAGTCAGAACCTTTCAAGTCCCCCTTTTTTTTAGCTCAACCCAACAATCTGCTTTTTTAGCCCAATCCTTCCCCTCGAGGAGGAGAAGAAAACGATTGCAGATTTATTCCCCGCCCTTCTATCGGAATCAGAGACCCAGAGTGGCTCACAATCTCCTGTATTTTCTCCCCCAGCAACAGACACCCTGTGAGGTGGGTGGGGCTGAGAGGGCTCTCACAGCAGCTGCCCTTTCAAGGACAACCTCTGCCAGAGCTACGGCTGACCCAAGGCCATTCCAGCAGCTGCAAGTGGAGGAGTGGGGAATCAAACCCAGTTCTCCCAGATAAGAGAGCTCTGGCTGACCCAAGGCCATTCCAGCAGCTGCAAGTGGAGGAATGGGAAATCAAACCCGGTTCTCCCAGATAAGAGTCCACGCACTTAACCGCTACAGGGGAAGAAGGTCTATGAGAGCTATGGCTGACCCAAGGCCATTCCAGCAGGTGCAAGTGAATCAAACCCAGTTCTCCCAGAGATGAGTTCACGCACTTAACTGCTACAGGGGAAGAAGGTCTATGAGAGCTATGGCTGACCCAAGGCCATTCCAGCAGGTGCAAGTGAATCAAACCCAGTTCTCCCAGAGATGAGTTCACGCACTTAACTGCTACAGGGGAAGAAGGTCTATGAGAGCTCTGGCTGACCCAAGGCCATTCCAGCAGGTGCAAGTGGAGGAGCGGGGAATCAAACCCGGTTCTCCCAGAGATGAGTTCACGCACTGAACCACTACACCAAACTGGCCCTCTCCACTGTTTTGCTCAGGAGCTCAGAACCGCATACGTTCCCCCTCTCTGTTTGATTGCTTGCAAGAATCCTAGGAAACAGACTGCTGAAGGAAAGAGCGGGCACAGGCCGCCCAGCAATCTTCTCGGCAGCGTGGGAATTTGAGCCTGTGCCTCCAAGGTCCTCGACTCTAACCACTAGCCACACGCATAAGCCTGCCTCTGAGTTTACAAACCATGTTTTGTGCTTAAAAGTGCTCAGTAACCTTTACGGCAATCTGGGGGGGGGGGGGGGGGGGAAGAGTCGCTCAGCATTATTCCTCCCACATTGCCACTGTGGGGCTGAGGCCGAGAATGCAGGATCCCTAAAGCCATCTAGTGAGTTCATACTGCCTGTGAAGTCTGAGCCAGAGGCTTCCTCAGGTCAGGCAACATCCAGTCCTCTAAATACAGACTCCCTTGCACTCGCTGAAGAAACCATTTTAACCTATGGGCAAGAATGTCTCCAATTCTTCCCTATGGGCAAACACGTCCTCTATTTTAACCCATGGGAAAGCTTGCCCAAAAGTCTGGTGTAGTGGTTAAGTGCGCTGACTCTTATCTGGGAGAACCGGGTTTGATTCCCCGCTCCTCCACTTGCAGCTGCTGGAATGGCCTTGGGTCAGCCAGAGCTCTCTTATCTGGGAGAACCGGGTTTGATTCCCCACTCCTCCACTTGCAACTGCTGGAATGGCCTTGGGTCAGCCAGAGCTCTCTTATCTGGGAGAACCGGGTTTGATTCCCCCACACCTCCACTTGCTGCTGCTGGAATGGCCTTGGGTCAGCCAGAGCTCTCTTATCTGGGAGAACCGGGTTTCATTCCCCACTCCTCCACTTGCAGCTGCTGGAATGGCCTTGGGTCAGCCAGAGCTCTCCTATCTGGGAGAACTGGGTTTGATTCCCCCACACCTCCACTTGCAGCTGCTGGAGTGGCCTTGGGTCAGCCAGAGCTCTCTTATCTGGGAGAACCGGGTTTGATTCCCCACTCCTCCACTTGCAGCTGCTGGAATGGCCTTGGGTCAGCCATAGCTATCGCAAATGTCCTCGAAAGGGCAGCTTCTGGGAGAGCTCTCTCAGCCCCACTCAACTCATAGGGTGTCTGTTGTGGGGGAGGAAGATAAAGGAGATTATGACCACTCTGAGACTCAGAGTATAGAGCGAGATATAAATCCAATATCATCATCACCACCATTGTCTCTTATGGGCAAATATGTCCCGCATTGGTCCCTAAGGGCAACTACACAGAAATCCATTCCCCCCAGCCCCACTTTAATTGTGAGATGCTCTCCCCTTTTTTGCAGTATGCAAATTATATCATTTGGAGCCTTGTCTTGTGTCTAACCTCCACTCATGGGCAACGTGTGAAGTGGCCTGCATAAATGCGGCAAAAGTCCGTGCACATGTGTAAAAAGAAAAAAAAATACAATGTTGAAAGCAGCTGTCCCAGGCGTTAGTCGGAGCTAATTCCACACCTCCCCCCATGTTCATTCAATCATGCTGACAAACGTTATCTGTGTAAATTCCAGAATTCAAGTGTGGGGTGGAGGGGGGGGATTAAACATTGAGAGATGCAATGCAAGAGGTCTCAAGGCAAGTGTTGGGATGGAAAGTGCTGGGAGGGAAAGCAACATCCAAAATAACTTTTTTTCCTGTTGCTGCTGGGGATGCTCTAAGGTTGATCCTGGTTGACTGCCAGTTTGGTGTAGTGGTGAAGTGTGCGGACGCTTATCTGGGAGAACCAGGTTTGATTCCCCTGTTGTTATTAAGTCTTCCTTTACACAGTTTGACAAGTGCAACGTGCCAGCAGGAGATCTAACTGACAGGCTAGGTCACAGTGGCCTTGTCAGCACGCCGGTTCTAGCTGGTTAAGGACAGGTGGAAAGTACCTGCTGAGTCAACATGACTATGGACTGCCTGGATTGGCTGATGGACATATATATGGACTGCATTGCCAGTGTACAGTCCTCTCATTGCAGAGATAGATGCTGGCGGAGCACTTTGTTCCTAAGGTTAATGTTTGTTACTGCACTAGTAGATACTTTGTATATAGTTTGTAAATACACTGTTTTAACACTAGCTGCAGGTGTCTGGCTCACTTCCTTACCGGAGCTCACTGTTGTATATACCTCACTTCTCCCTCTGCACACACACGCACCGACATCCCCACGCCTCCACTTGCAGCTGCTGGAATGGCCTTGGGTCAGCCATCGCTCTAATAGAGAGCCAGTTTGGTGTAGTGGTTAAGTGTGCGGACTCTTATCTGGGAGAACTGGGTTTGATTCCCCACGCCTCCACTTGCAGCTGCTGGAATGGCCTTGGGTCAGCCATCGCTCTAATAGAGAGCCAGTTTGGTGTAGTGGTTAAGTGTGCGGACTCGTATCTGGGAGAACTGGGTTTGATTCCCCACTCCTCCACTTGCACCTGCAAGTGGAGGAGTGGAGGGCCTTGGGTCAACCATAGCTCTAATAGAGAGCCAGTTTGGTGTAATGGTTAAGTGCGTGGACTCTTATCTGGGAGAACTGGGTTTGATTCCCCACGCCTCCACTTGCAGCTGCTGGAATGGCCTCGGGTCAGCTATAGCTCTCTCACAGGAGTTGTCCTTGAAAGGGCAGCTGCTGTAAGAGCTCTCTCAGCTCCACCCACCTCACAGGGTGTCCGTTGGGGGGTGGGGGTGGTAGAGGAGATTGTAGGCCGCTCTGAGACTCAGAGTACAGGGTGGGATATGAATCCAATATCATCATCCTGTATTGAGCAGGGAGTTGGATTAAATGGCCCGGATGGCCCCTTCAAACTCTTATGCTTCTATGCCACCGAGCACTTCACTCTCCATGTGGAACAAATTGGCAGTGGTGTTCTAGAGTGGACCACAACTAAAAGGCAGCAGTGATCGAGTGCAGGGAGCCATTATGGATGCTCCCACTGCAAGACTGAAGCACCCCCCCCCCTTTCTCTTGTCACTGTTAACACGATATATGCCTAGGGGGTCCTTGTAGGATCTCCATGGGAGACGACTGATGTACGTTACCTTGACAGACATGTTGTGAATGTCGAGGCAGAAGGAGATACGCTGGTGGAAGGCCAGCTGGGGTTCCCGTGTCGAGTAGATGTCGGTCATCTCTTTGGACTGGACGTAGCCTTTCTCGTGGTTGATGCTGGCTTCTATCACGCCATCCCGGATGGCCTGAGAACCAGAGACAGTAAGATTTGTGGGCCCAGAGTGCAGGTAGACTGTAAAGGTAGACTGTGGGAGATTACTTTCCAAAGAGGCATCAGCCTTCCTGACACCTGTGACCTGCTCTTTCTAGATGTATTAGGGCAGGCTGGG